>NC_092422.1:27453124-27828124 GCF_036169615.1 Heliangelus exortis | reverse complement strand
TTCTTCTAAATATGCACTAAATAACCATCTCAGCAGTGGTGAACACTGCAAGCCTGCTAACCATGAAAAGCACTGCATCCACTCAGTTCTCTTGATAAGCTGAAATATTCACTGAGTTTTATACAAAGCAAGGCATGTCATGATGGGTTGCACCTGGGGTAGGGTGGCTCAAAGATGCTTCAGTAATGTCAAAGCCACATTACCAGGCTGGGCACAGGGACACAGGAATACCAAGGTTCTCTCTGGTGAATGGAGACATACTTGACCCATGACCCCAGGAAGGGGGACAACATGTCAGTTGCATCAAAGATTTCCTGTTTGGAAATCTGGCTCCTCTCTCTAGGTAGCCCTGGGGCTACCTGTGTCTGAAGAAGCTCCTGGAAAACAGGACAAAAAGCCTGGGTATCACTGTATATTTTGTCCCCTGGAAGCTGAAATCCCTGTCTCATCATCCTAAAATGAAACAGCAAGTGTGTTAAAAGTGGAAGAAATCCCTGGTTACTGCTGTGACCTATTACAAACTTCTGTCTAAGTGCCCTGTAATGATTCAACTGCAGAGGTGGCAAAGAGGCAGGTAGAGGTTTGACACCTAACCTGTGGGCGTTCTAAGTGGATACAGATCTCAGGATACAGCCTCTGCAGAGGGATATGCAGGAAACAAGTGGGCATTCAAAGATGAGAGGCTTCTCTGAGAATTATAGCCAGCCTTCAGCATCCTGATGACCTTTAAGACAGAGAGGGGAGTTGTAGTTACCTTATTTGAAGCAACATGGGAAATAATTTCTGCTGCAAAAGCTGGTGAGCACATCCTGACAGCACCGAGACAGAGATGACTTGAGGAGAAGACTCTGTGCTGCCCACAGAGCATAAGATAATGTGAAGATGCTGCCTTCTCCTATCAGGCACTGTGAAGGTGTCCTTTCATCTCCTCCAGTTCTTTCCCCTGAAGCAGCTCCTGTAAATCAATGTTATGCTTCTGCCACATCCCTTAAGTGTCATGGTGATGCCACCCAAGTTAGATTATGAGTGCCCAGGGCAAGTTCACATGAGCCCTGTTCCTAATGTGAAGTAAATTAAAATCAAGTAACACAAGGAACACCTCTGGTCCTAGATGTTCATTACAATAAAGAAACCCTGTTATGGTACTTGTGCCATATAATTATTAAATAGAGATTCTTAAGCTCACTATGTCAGAAAGTAGCCTGAACCACAAAATTGATACATTTGTTTAAGGTGGATTTCAAGACTTTAGGGTGTGTAGAGAAATAAAGACCATTTTCTGAACAGCTCATTAAAAAGCAATATCTTAAACACTACATTGAGTCTTACAGTCAGTTCTGCATTTTGAACACCTCTTCCCAGCAGCTCCACCAGGAACCATTGCAAAGAAGGCACCTGTGGTTCTGGTTAGGAAAAACAACAACATTAGGAGTGTGTGTCTCAAGTTTAAAGCTGGGATCCATCAGTTCAGTAACACGGAGCAACATACCAACATTTTAGTGATCTGAAGTAGATAGCTCATCCTGATCCTTGTGAATTTAACTTAATTTGCTTAATTTGAGCTTTTTTTCTATTTTGTAACATCTATGAATCATTGCACCGTCCAGAATGAATACCAACTGAATGCTTCCCTGGCTCAGAGATAACAGACCCTTGCTAAGTCAGGAAAATTATTTAAGAAAATCAATGGCTTTGCTTTGGTTACAAAATAAATTTTAAAAATAACAGGGTGAGAGCTACACAGCTGGAAAGCCAGCAGAGGGATGTTTCAGTCCACTGCCTTTTCATAACAAGAGCTCGCCTGACAGCAGTTATTGCTCAGAAATGTTTCCGTGTTCTGGGTTGATGTGGTGCTGGTTTTGGTAGCAGGGAAGGGGTCCCATCCTCCAAGAATGTCTCATGTAAGGAGTTGGAGTAACTCTCCCTTCTCCAAGATACCTGCCCCTGAATTTGACCATGAGTGAACAAAAAGATTTTCGCCTCTGCAATTAAAATATTCAAGAAAAAGAGATAAACGGGAGTTAAGGGCAGGGCAGAGGAGAAGGGGAGGTGAGAGAAAGCAACATGTGGAGAGAGATGACACCAGAGAGTAATGCTGGAGCAGAGAGACCAAAGCCAGTGAGAGAGAGAAGGTGCCTGCAGAGATTCTTCACTATATCCCATGGTGAGATGGCAGCCTGTCCCGGGCACCCATGGGGAAGCCTGGTGGAGCAGTCCCTGAAGGACCATGGTGGTGCAGGTGCTGTGGACCTGATTCCCATGTGAAATCCTGGCAAAGCAGCTGTGGACCTGCAGCCTGGGAAGGATCCTGGAGCAGATGTTGTGGGCCTGCAGCCATGGAGGGGACTGTTCCTGTAGTATTCAGTGGCTCCATGGGCTGCCTGTGCAGGAGCAGTTTGCTCCCATGGGAGGGACCCCATGATGGAGCAAGGAAAGACAGTGAGGAATGCTTCTCCCTGAAGAGGAAGTATCAGAGAACAACCTGTGATGTCTGGGCTGTAAACCCCACTCCCTGTCCCCCTGTGCCACTGAGGGGAAGAAGGTAGAGAGATCGAGAACAAAGTACTCTGGGCTCGAGAAGGAGGGAGGGGTGGGGGAGCACCAGGGGTGCTCTGGTTTGTGTTTTCTCTTCGCCTTTTTTTTTATTTGATTAATGATAAATTAAACTGATTTTTCCCCAAGCTGAGTCTGTTTTGCCTGTGAATGTAACTGGTGAGGGAAAACCTCATAATCCTTGTCTTGACCCACTGCACTGTGGGTGGATTTCCTCATCACCATACTGTAATGGGGGAAGGGGAGTGAGTGGCTCTCTATCATCAAACAGGCTCAAACTACAACACTCAGCAACATCAAATCTTGGGTAAAGTCCTAAAGTCATTACAATGGGGTCACAATCTTGGTGGACAAAGGCAGAACAATAGACGTCATCTATCTGGACCTGTGCAAAGCATTCAGCACTGTCCTGCACGACATTCTGATCTCTAAAGTGGAAGAATATGGGTTCTGTGGATGGACCACTCATTGGATAAGGAACTGGCTGAGTGGTTGCACCCAAACAGTTGTGATCAGTGGCTCAGTGTCCAAATGGAGATGTGTGATGAGTGGTGTTCCTCAAGGGTCAGTACTCAGACCAGTGCTGTTTAACATCTTTGTCGGCAACAAAGTGGTCAGTAGAATTGAAAGCACCCTTGGCAAGTTTGCTGGTGACACCAAACTGTGTGAAGTCACCACGTTGGAGGGAAGGGATGCCACCCAGAGGGACCTTGACAGGCTTGAGAAGTGGGCTCCTGCAAACTGTATGAAATTCAACAAGGCCAAGTGCAAGGTTCTGCACCTGGGTCGAGGCAATCCCAGGCATGAATACAGGTTGGGAGGAGGAAGGATTGTGGGCAGCTCTGAGGAGATGGACTTGGGGAAATTGGTGAAACAGAAGCTCAACATGAGCTCTCAATGTGCACTTGCAGCCCAGAAAGCCAGCTGAGTCCTGGGCTGCATCAAAAGCAGCGAGGTGATTCTCCCCCTTCCAGCCCAAACTATTCTATTGTTCTATGATTACTTTATGATTAAAATATTATGATTGAACACATTACGGAGTTGTCTTGAGTCAAGAGAGCCCCATGCACCTTTGCCATAAACACTCTGGTACTGGGCCATAGCGAGGACTGGCCTGGATCTGAAGATGGGATGATCTTGACAGAAAGATTTCATTAGCTTCCAAAATGTTTACAGTCATCTACAGAGTTGAATGTGCATGCTGATAATTTTTCAGGCTCAGATACATTTCAGTCCTGTCCGTAGACATTCACCTTGAGCAACATATGAAGTCATTTTGGGTTTCCCAGTGTGGGTACTCCCATGGCTTTGGGAGTATCTTGGTGTGGTGGTGGCAGTTCTTCCTAGCCTCTTCCTCACTTCATTTGATTTCAGCTACTGACACACTGCAAGAACATATCTGTGACACCCCTTCCTTTCTCTGTAGCAGGGCCCTGCTAGCATTTATTTTTGCCTACACTGATAGCAACAGTGAAGCCTGGTGGGTTGTCTCTCATGTTCCCCCTCTCTTTGGGATTAAATGCTGTTAGGAAATTGCTCTGCTTCCTCAGTATGTATTCATTACACTGACTATATTGGTTATGACAGGTTTTCTCCTTTTGCTGTGTATTTTTAAAACTGTGAGTTAAAATTAGTCCATACTGTATGAAACCTGAAGGAAAATACTTGGCATAGAGAGAGGAGGTGACAGAGCTTAGAGCAGGAGCCCCTGTCTCCTTTGCCTTTTCCTGGGACAGGTCTGCACAAGTGCATGTGTGAGTACCAAAGTACTTAAACCAGAAGAAAACTGGTGCAACAGAGTCCATGTGTAATCCCAGCAGCTCCAGACACTCCTGATGCATGGAATTGCCTTTTCTTCATGTGCAGAAAACCCAGGAAACCCTAATTCTCCTTACTCACACACGGAGTCACATGTGCTCAGCTGCATGATCACACCTTTGCTAGGCACACAGAATTAAATGGTCCAGGATAATCTGCCCTAGGGCAGAAATACTTCTAATAAAGGGGTTTAGGAGAACTACTGAGTAACACTTCTCAGCATCAAAGCATTGTGAGAGTTAAGGTGATGAGTTAAGCCTAGATAAATCTCTGGAAACTACAAACTACTTGCTGTGGACAGAGCCTCTATGAAGCAACTGAAGAAGCACCCATGACAGAGTGGAGCAAATCACAGAGCATTCAATTGAGCTGTCAGCTGTTCCATAAAGCAAAATCTATGATTTTTAAGTTGATTATTTTTCTAAGAAAAGCGAAACTCCAAACTTACACAGCAAAATAAATTTTTCTGTATTATAGGTTATATAACATGTTGTTTGTGCAGAAGCTGAAACAGGTCTGAGTTTTCCACAAGCCCACACCTCTGATGGAAGAGTGCAAACAGCCTTCAGGAACAATCTCTGTGAGCTTGAATGGGGCCAAAGCAGGACAGAATAATTGCTGTGCTATCCCCAGCCTTCTGATGCCCAGCATAAGCCCTTCTGAAGCAGCTCTTTTTTTGTCATCATTTTGCCTGAACCTGATGCAAACAGAAAGGTCTGGCTTACCACCAGCTCCTGGATTATGCAGGTGATTTGGTGTTAATACCAACAACAGTTCCCTCATCTTGCCCTAGTGGGCTACCTGCAGCCCTTGCTTGAAGGACTTGCTCCAGAAGACACATCCACCCCTGCTGAAATTCACTTAATTAAGGTCAAGCATGGCATTACCTTTCACCATGAGGTCTCAAGCCTTTCAACTGCATCACCTATGCTCTTTCAACATAAAATGATTGTGCAGTCCTGGCTTGTTAAATTGTTCAGCCACAAAAGATGTGGGATTAGTCATGTAGGGTGAAAAGGCTTCATCAGCCACTCACTCTTAGAAATGACATTTCCATACAAAATAAATACAAATTTAAAAGTAATTAATTTTTTACATATGAGTAAAAGCCTCTTTCTAACAACTTTTGTTCACTGTGAGTGTCACTGAAGCCTTTAGTGAAAAGAAACTTGCTTCATGGCCAGGGCAGAAAGCACCTTTGAGAACTCAACCAACATCTTGTGATCATCTTCTGCTTCCAGTGGGTCTGCATGGGGAAGGCCAAAGGGAAGGAATACTCAGCTCCCTGACACAAACCCAGAAATAGCTGCCACCTGAGGGAAGTGACAGCTGAGCTGGTAGAGTTAGGTCAAGGTCCCGGAGTGGTCAGTCCCAAAGGGTGGTTATATCTCCACAATTCTATGTACACGTTCTGTCTGGAGGAAGCTGTTGGGGTTCCCAAGGACATCAGGCTTTTTGAATGAATGATAGGACTGAAGGGAAACAGAAATGAGCCTGAACATGCAGACAAATACCCTTAAACCTTGATTCCCATGCTGATGTATGACTGAAAATGGACATTTGCACTACTGTGCTCAAAACAGAGGAAATAGTTAGAAAAAACCAACAAAGAAATTCCAGATGAAACCTTGACTCAAGTATTTGCCATCTGTCCACTCAGCATTGGAATAATTGCTCCTTGCATGCCTGGGGCACAAAACACACCCAAGAGGGGCTGCCCAGCCTCACAATGTGGAGAGGCACTGACATTCAGCACGTGTGTCCACCTGGCCACAGGTCCCCTGCCATTCACCACCCCTGTTCCTCCTTGCCTGACACAGACATCATGGCACGGGGACTGTGATCTCTGTCTCCAGACACTTCTAAATCACAGCATCTCCCACAGGGCTGTGGTGCCAACTCAGGCCCCAGGGGGAAGGAAATTGATGGTTTCCACACACTCAGTGATTGTAGCTCACACTGACAGTCACGGTGTGGAACATGGAGGAATTTCATCTAATGGGCAGCTTTTGTTCCTGAGGTGTCTCAGGCTCAGCTTTAAGTGGAATTTAATGTGTTTCCTGATATTAAAGCAAAACAAAACTCACAACATAAAACTAACCGCCCCCCCAAAATAAAAATAATAATAATAATAAAAAAAAGATAATAAAAAAAGGAAAAGCTAGCTCTTGAGAAGAATCCACTGTCAGTAGACATCTACAAAGCAAAGTCATGGCTGGGATCTCACTGTGATCCAAAGAGTCAGCTAAAATATTTTGAATGAAAAAAGTTAGTTGGCTTGCAGTCATCAGTTCACTGTGGTTTGAGGAGAATCTTCAGTGGGAAAAAGAAGCTTATTAAGAGATGCTAGAGACTACAGCAATCTGGGGAAAAAGGAAAATGATAATGTGAAATTATTTCTGTCTCAGATACCCCATACAGGTTTTATTAAAGTCAACAGGAATGGCACACACTGCTCCAGGAGCAGGCACAGCCCATCAACAGAGAGTTAAAGCATAAGTTTTGGAGTAAATGGAAAGGTTTGAACTCTGTGATGGCTAAATAATCACAGGCCTCACTGCTTTTTACAAACAGTAGGACTTGCAAATCTTATGTGTGCAAAACCCTGTTCTGAAAAAGACGAATTTTGCACCATTTCATAATCAGAGAGGCACAGCAGACACCCCACAGGCAGTCTAAAGCTGAGGAAACATTTGGCCTTCTTCCCTAATGGAGAAGCAGAAAAAGTTATGAAGATGCAAGCAAGCAATAAGGCTTGCTTACATTTTTGTACCTTGAACAGGGAATACTTATATTTTGTGTAGTGATATTAGATTGCTTTACACACTTCCTTTTATTTCTGCTTTTTCCCCTGGACCAGGTAAAGTGTAAGCAGAACTTTTAATTTAAACACTCCTGGACTACGGTGAGTGACTTGGCTGTATTAGGTAGCAGCCATGCATGGTGACAAACTCCCCAGTGATCTGCAAGATTATCTGCACAGAGAGATGCTACCACCTACCACAAAAACCCATCCCTCTTGCATTCCAGCAAGCAACATTTCATCACAATGTTGGACAAGGAATAAAATGCACAGTTGTAAATCCACCAGGAGAGCTACCAGCATCTCCCTGCACCACTGGGCAGCTGTGAGACTGCAGCATGTTCCTATTCCACCCCTATGGCAAATAATGCCACCCAGTTTTAGCTACAATTAGGCCACATCACCTCACAGCTGAAGGTGACAAGATCATGCATATAGATGATGTCAGCTCAGCTGACATGTGGTAACTAATGAAGCCATCAAGGGAACTTATATTCAGGATCCTATTTAGATACCTGTGTGAAGAAACACCCTTCTGCTCTGTAGAGAAACAGTGGCCCAGTGAAAGGGCCACTGTGAAAGAGTTAGATGCCCCTCTCTCCCCCTTAACAGAATCTGGAACAGCTCTAAGCTTTCCAAGCTGTGCAAAGTGCCTTCGTGAGTCATTCAGTGCTCCCTTTCAAGGACTCCCACCTATTTATGCAATGAAAAGCAAATAGAAGTTCTTGCTATGGTTTAATGATGCCATTGCATAGCTGATTTGTTTGCTACAAATCCTTGCAGTGTTCAGTTTGCCCTCTAAGTTTATGCCACTTTTGTAATTGAGGCTGTTGAAAGGCAACACTAAATCATACATCAAGTGAGTGTGCCCCAAGTGGAGGACTACAGACATGTGACCAAAAAAATCCCATTAACACAGGAAACTTCTGTTTCTATGGGTTTTCTTCCCTCTGGCATAAACAGCTTCTTCCTTGGAAGGGTAGTGCAGCACTGGAACAAGGACCCAGAGACATGGAGGCATCTCCAGCCTTGAACGTTTTCAAGACTTGGATTTACAAAGCTACATCTGATGTGACCCAGCATTGATGATATTCCTGCTTCAAGTGGGAGGTCAGAAAAGAGCATTTTTATGATCTGTCAGCTCTTTCTGCAGCCTCGATATATTTTGGATGCAAAGAATTTTCCACAACAAAAATGAGAGGCCATGCAGATTTCCATGGGTTGGCAGTATACTTGATCTTTACATGATCTTTAAATGAAAACGATGGGCATTTAAGAGGGTTGTATTAATGGACTTGTGCAGCTGTGCACAATACTGAGAGCTATTTAGGGGCAGACCCCGAGAAGACCCTGACTGCTCCCACATGCAGTGATGCCAGCTCTCTTACTAAAGAAGGGAATGTCAGAGAAGCACAGCTGACCTTTAAGACGCCAGCACAGTTGTGTTAAATTTCCCCTCACACTGAGAAGCCAGTCAAATGTCACCATTCATTGTAAAACTGGTCAAAGCACAGGGCAAAGCTGCTGCATTTTTCCACTAGAGCTTTGAACAAGCCATTTTAAGCTTTTATCTCTTGTTCAGGCCAGCATTTTAGAATGAAGTTGTCTTCTGCAAAGCAAATCGAGCTATAGAGCCTTTTATTCATCTTTCCCAACTTCATGTTCTTTAAGGTTTCTGGAAAGCAGAAAACATCTGCACGAAGACTCTGTTAGTGATGGAGAAGACTGCTAACACTGAGTCACATGTTATTTCACATGATGATGGGCACTGTCATCTTAATTCAGCTTCCTATACCACAAATTGATTTCTTTGTGGGAGAGGAACAGTTACTAAGTGTTGAGTACCCTTTCGTGTTTGAGCTGCCCCTTTCACCTTCTCATTGAAAAGTATCCTCTGTTAACCCAGGTTATGAATCAAGCCTCATATTAGTCTCACCACACTGCTCTGCACCAGTGTGACTAATGCTTGCCCTTTAAACATCCTGTGACACTTCTCACCAAGTTGTCTGGCACTGAGGAAATTCAGTTTGGGAAAGGCATAGACCTCACATCATAAAGCTCTTGAGTACTTGTTCTGCTTCCTTCTCACCTAATTCGAAGGCTGTTTAGGTCTGGCAGCTCCCACAACCTGATGGAGAGGGGACTCCTGCTGTGCTATCAATGGGACAGGAGCAGGGAGCCAGAAGCAGCTTGCCCTGGGCTCCTAGAAGCCCAAGCAGAGGGAGCAGAGGTGCAGTAGCTGTGAATCTGTCTGCACAGACAGACATAGACAGCCCCTACCAGGCTGTAATATTATTTTGCTCCATGTGAATCAGAGCATGTCCCTAGGGGAATACAACAGGTCCTTTATCTCTCCAGGGAAAAGGAACAGGACCTGGATGCAGATAAATCCTATAGACATTCTTCAGCCTGTGAATTTTATAAACAAATAGACCTTATATTTTTTTTCAAAAAAATCTTGTGTTAGTTTATTTTCTAAAAAGCAAAGTCTCTTTTTGCGGTGGCTTTGGAATGACCTCAAAATATGAAATGTGGATACCTGATGCAAAATTAGTTGGAGTTTGCAAAGCACTTGGAACTGCAGTTTTTGAACTTCAGTTTCAGGGGGTTCCCAGGCAGTTGCCTGGTTTGATTGTCAGCATTGTTAACAATTTCACAACTCAGAGAAGAGAAAAAATATGAAAACACTGATTCACTGATACACACAGCTGGTCCCCAAACTGTGTGTATGTCTACAGGCAAATGTGTGTGTAAGGGCAGAAAAAAAAAAGGAAAGGAAAATTAAATAAAACATATAGGCCACTGCCATATGTATAGTGAGTTCTGAGGGTGGTTGGTTTACTTTTCTGTAAGGAATTTTCTATAAGGAAGGGGCCCAACATTTAAGGAACTGTCTTCTGGGCAGCTTTACCATTCACAAAATCTGGTGTGAAGAGCCTCAGCAGAGGTTATGAACCAACAACTTCAGAGTGGGTGGTAAAATTAGACAAAATCAATCTTTCCATCCCTCCAAGCAGACACAGCAGCAGGTGTGGGTGGAGACTGAAGGTGCACCACAAGGGAACACAAACAGCCTTAAAAAAAAACTTCCAAGGAATAATGATATCATATCGAGTTGCCAACACTTACATAATGCTCATGCTGCCTGAAAAATTGTTATGTTCCAAGCAACCCCTGCTGAAGTACCTAAAGAATAGACACTGAGAAAAGAGCCAAACTTTCCTTTTCATTTTCCTGTGTGGACTGGCTTGGTTCTAAACTAAGCACTATGGAAATAGCCAGGCCCTACTGAAAATATCTTAAAAGGAAAAACGTCACCTCCAATTATTTTACCCTGTACTGAAAATACCTTTATCTTAAAATACCTTGAGAAAGACCCTGAGACTGAAAAAAGTAATGCTTTTTCTCTCTCCATGTCTTGGTGGTGCTTCTCAGCCCTCACTTTGTGAACTCCAAATTCAAAGAAAAACCTGCAAGAAAAGAAAAATTATGACAAAGACCTCAATACTCTGAGATTCATTGTTCTGCTTCTCAAGGAACATTGCTGTGAAAATGGCCACATTGATGGCAACTCAGAAGAAGGTTGCAATCGTGTCCTGTGTTTTGGTGCTATCAGATATCACAGTGAGGAAATGTATGCTCATTGATTTTTGCTACATTGATGGTATGAGATACCATCTTATCTTTTACATGCCTTAGTGAATGTGGTTAAAAAACACTGTATCATCACAGCATCCTTTCTGTAAGATGTGTTATTATTCAGTTCTTACAAGGCCAAGAGGAAATTGTAGTAACATGACCAGGTTACAAAGTCTTAAATCTTTCCTATGAAACAGTGGCTCATCCTTAGGTGTATGTGTCAGAAGCACATCTACTGTTCTGTCAGTAGTAAATCTGATCTTTTTCTTTGATTAACAAAAATCTTTTAGGTACACTGGACTTTGCAAAACATTGCATGCAATCTTGTATCTACCATTCTCTGTATCTGCCCTGCCATATCTGTATCATAACCATTTTACAGTGTTCAGAAATTCATTAATTGGATCTCAGGAGACAAAAGAAGTGGCCATTTCTATAACTTTTTAAGAAAGCCTGATAAATCCATGTAACTACTTTTGTAGGGAGAAACTGAAGATCCCTTTCCTTACTGCTTGGTGGATATGGATGTGCCTGGTGAAAGGGACATCCCCTGTCAGAGGGGGCTGTGCCTGGCCTTACACAATTTATCAGCTTTTGGGTCTAATAGTCAACCTAAATCCTCTGGATACATCCTTGTCTTCTGCATGTGCAAGACCCTCATAAGGGTTAATGGCTTTTTCTTTGGCCAGCAAGAGCCCTGGCTCCTGTTCTGTGAGTTGTTAGCTGAACTACAGAGAAAGTTCAGTGATGGTCAGAAGTCACGGGAGAAATCATAGGGAAGTGGAATCAAACATGACTAAATGAACCCAGTGTCCGGATCATGAGGCACAGCCCTAAAGAGCTTACACAGCTCATAACAAAACAAGCAAAGATGACAAATATTTATGTAATGGGTATTTGGAATGCAAATGGTATGCATTGGGTAATGCAGTGCAAAAGTTCCCTGGGTTTGCTTAAGGTTAGAAGGATACTTGTTCATAAGGTAGCAGCTGCAACAATTTTCTTTCACATCCGTTCCCCCACCCCCTGAGGTTCCCCCCCAGGCACATCTGACTCTCACTTCAGAGCTAGTAGGTAAAAGAAAAGCTGCCACTCCATTCAAGGGAATTGTTTGGATTTGGTCCTTGGGTTTGCTTGTTTTCAAAATGATGATGTGACTGTTATCGGAAAGATGAGTCAGTGAAATGAATTTTGTCGTTCTGGAGGCGAGGATTATTGGCTGCTTTTATAAAAAACGTAGCCCCAAGGGGCCTCAGGGCAGCCTCTGATCCAAGTTTTGGCTCCACGTTCTAACATTATCCTAGAAAAAGACAAATATCCTGAGCCATCTGGTGTCTGTGTCTGTGTTTACTAGACCTTTCTCTTGCCTCAAGTAAGAGGGGTTTGTTTGATCAAAAGTGGATATACCATAGACACATGCCACTAAACTGTATTATTTTATACTAAAATAGTAGCTAAGCAGCAGCATATTTAAGCACAAAGCATTGCTAAATTTGGCTGGTGCACTTTGGTTTTTGAAGCTCTATGATATCATCCATGTGATATGGCAAAACTTTCTTTCCCCCTGCACAGCCCTCGGAAATCTGAGAAAAATTTAGCAGTTAAATATCAAACGAGAGAAATTACTTCTTAAGTGGGCATCATTTTAAAACCATATGTTTTTAGACTATTAGAAGAGTGGTTCTCTTGTATCAGTTACAACACTGAATGCAGTTATCCTAACATGGAAATTCCCAGATTTTGAAAGTTTAATAGCAGAGTAGATACAGAGATTTTTAAATTTTTTCACTATCTTTGTAACCTTCAGGAGTGTTTTTTTCTCTCACACAGCCCCAAAGCCATACAAAACCTTATGTGGAATACTGCATGTGATTTCAGACTCCCCAGTACATGATAGACACTGATACACTGGAGCAAGGCTTGCAAAGCCCCACCAAGGTACCTGGGGTTGGAGCACCAGTTGTGTTTTGCAGGTGTGCAGAGGCTCCTTTCCATTTAAATTATTTTATTGGTCTGTCATTTTCCCTTTCTGTTTCTTTTCTATGGCCAGTCCATACCATCTTGGTAAGCCTATTGACTTCATCCCACTTGTGCAAATAAGGAGGAGTAGCCTAGGAAGTGATTTGACTTCACCAGTTTTCAAGGTGTGGCTTGAGACAATGTTTTAGTACCTTAAAAAGAGAAACCTGGCCCCAGTCTTGGCAGAAAGAGCCTGGTAAAAGGTCCTACAGCTGTCTGGGACTGCCAATTCAAAGCATCCATAACCCCTTTCCATTGCAGATCTTCAGCCAGCAACACTGTCTTCCAGGGTCAGGAAGATTAGTTTCCCTAATCCCCCACACACTTCCCCTGATGCTGTCTTTCTAACACATATTAAAGATAGTTTATATCAAAATAGGTCAGAACCAAGCTTTCTAGAGAATGAAGATTCTCTCCCTTGACTTTGCTCTCCTTTACTTGCCTGCTCTCCTTTACTTATTAATTCTTCCTTCTGCAACCTTTTTTTCACACTTTTTCTTCACTAAATCTTTACTAAATTGACTCATTGATTGATCTCCAAGAACATTCCTCTAACCCTGCCTTTCTGACAATATCACTTTTCTTCTAACTCTCCTTCTGATTTTAGCCTCTTTCTTCACTGCTATCATTTCTGCTCTTATTCTTTCTCTTTGAAAATAAATAACCATCTCTGAAGCCCCTTTGCCCACCTTCCCCATCTTCTCATTTATTTCTCACATGTGTCTTTTATTTCCTTTTGTGCTCTAACCCTGGTTTTTTTTTTTCTATCACATTGCTTCCCTGCCAATCTGCACTCCAGGCTGTTTCTCCACTGTCAACTTCCCAGTTAATTTTCCCTAGCATTCACTGTGTTGCTAAATAACTGTTCAGGAGTCTGAGGCTTTTTCCTGTTTCCTCCTCTGGGAAAAAGAGTGAAGAGAAAAACTTGTTCCTTGTCTCACCTGTTGGTATTGGCCATGTCACATTATTCTTTTGCCTTGAAAATACTTCCAATTGTGAATGAAGCTGCTAAAACATCCCAGAGTTCCTTCCCCTTCAGGGAACTCTGCTGTGTCTCCAGTTTTATTTTTCTTCTTTTACCTACACTGGTCTTGCCAGACAAACTATTAGGATGGTATCTCTGTCTCCTTTTCGAAGCTGCAGCTCACCATGTTCCCAGTGGCCACCTTTAAATAATAGTTAATATTATTCAAAGCCTTCCTCCAGACTCCTGAGTGAATCACACAGTTTTCCCTCCCTAAAATACAGTTACAACATCCCGAGTTGGGTTCTCCCCAGACAGAAAATGAGAACACCCATCTCCCTGTTTCCCTGCAGAAGAAGCCAAACACAACCCTCCCCTACACATGGTGCTCCGAGGGAGCAGCTCAAACCATCCTCTCTGTATAAATCACATCTCAAATGTTTTTTGTAGCCTGTCACTTAAGTATATTGCCAGAAAAGCACCTTAGAAGATGAAAAGAAAGACACACACACACACACAAAAAAAAGCATTTAAGAGCTGTGCTTTGCTCCCTGTCCAAGGTTAATTTTTGGATTCTTTGAAACTACAGACAGATGACAAGAAACACAGAATATTGAGAGAGTGTAATAATCTTGTGCAAACCTCTCACACCCACTCACTCTCCCTTTTCTGGGTCTGGCTGACTCACACGAGTCAACTTCAGGGAAAAAAATAACTTTTAAAAAGTACAGCCCCCCCAGCAACTAATCCTCTGTGGATATAGGGAAGGTGTTTCTTTGATCTCACCTTGCTAGGACAGCCAAAACATCATGGGCAGATACAAATGCAGAATTAGGGAAAGAAAGCCTCTCTCAGTTGCTGATCCCTCTGCCTGGTCTGTATTTGTTCTAACACAGAACTCAGAGTTCAGAGGCTGAAGTAGGATTAGAGGGTGACTCAGGAGGAAAGATGCAGAGGAGTTTGTAGACAATCTGCTGTGTACCTTTTCATGCCATCTGTCTTATTCTTTCTTTACCCACTCTGTGAGCAAGTTCCCTTATGCCAGGTGCAAATATTTAAGTTGCTGGATTACTCCATTAAATTTTGTTTCCAGCTCTTATGGAACAAGGCATCACTTTGAACCTGATGCACCACTTTCTGATGGCTCCTACTCAATGGCTTTACATTAAAAACCCAGGGATAATATTTCTGCACAGTGGGGGTAACACGCACAGGGGATTCTGGTGCTGGTAAAACCAAACCAACTCTGAAAGAACTAGATTTGAGGCCAGGAACAGGGTAGCTGCACCCCCAAAGTTGCTTCCAAAAGATGGACAAGATTTCTTGGAGGTAGCACTGCAGGATCTCTGCTTCTGTGACTCAAGCTAGAGTTCCCCCTTGGAATCCCACTGATCACACATCCCTGTGCATGTATCCACCCAAACAGGCCTAACACAGGGTTTTTTAACACAATGAAGACTCTAGACATGCTCTCGAATGTGCCCCAAATCCTTGGCAAGCTCCCTTCCTCAGAGTTGAAAATTCTGGCAAATCCATGTGTGCAACCTCTACTCTTAAGGAAAATACCAGGATGCATCCAGTAATAACTAATATTAATCAATTACACAGACAACCATTTAATTATCTTGTGAGTTACTCAGGGGAAAGTCTCAGTAAAAGAAGACTTAAATATTCACTGTCTTCTAAGACTGTTTTCTCTAGCAAGCACAATGAACTTTGTAGGATAGAAGAGACAAACTTTCTTTTTTGTTTTGCTGGAAAACACAGCTTTCAATTAAGCCAGTATCACTGTCATACAGATTTGGACATGAAAACGACAAATTGCTTTCCATGTTCATTTCTTAGTAACATTTTCCACCCACCTCTGTGTTTGCCTGCAATAACGGAGATAATCTAATTCCTTCTGTGGGAGTTGGGTAAACTGAAATTGTGGATCAGAGAATCTTTTCTCTACACAGCCCAAAATGCTGGCAGAAGGCACCCAGTCAAGAAGGCTAGGATGGAATGGGAATGTATCTTGCTGCATTTCATCCACGGGGGTAAAATACCAATTCCAGTGAATTCGGTGTCTGAGAGTTCAGTAACATCAAGATGTCAGCTCCAATTTCCTGCTAGAAGCTTGATGATTCCTCATCAACACCACTGCCAGTAGGTCTTTACTGGCCAGAACATCTCCCAGGCAAATTCACAAGAATAAAAACATTACAGTGTCACCATTCCTGTCTTACCAATTTTTGGGACCTGACTTATGTTCCTAAATTAGAAAACCGGCCTCCCTAGCTCGCTTGCCAGCCAATGGAAAAGGGAATCTCACTTCCAAGGAAACCTCAGAGTAAGGAACTAGTACTTAGGTGTGTCCTGCTCCATTAACTATATAAGAAGATGAAGATCTTGTTCAGACATCCACATCTAGGTTCTGTAGGTGAGGACCTCTAGGTTCACACCTTCTCAAAGTTTACCTCTCTTCCCTTCACTTCTAATTTCTTATCTCAAGAAGAAGCCTCTGCAACACCGATAGACTGAAAACCTGACCAGGAATGAAAAATAACTTTAAAGGGACAAGAATATTTACAGCTAAAGCAAAAACTGTTGTCAATATTCCCCTGAAGACCAGCCAAGCATGAGGTCTGAAAAATCCCCAAACCTTTCTCTCTGTGGTAAGATAGGTGAATCACCAGAGGGCCTTGGCCATGCTCTATGCAACCAAGTGGTGAAGCTGAGCAGAGCTTGGACTTGTGAGCTCCTCATAATTTGTCTGTATCTCCCATTAATACCCAAACCAATTTGCTTTAATTAAATATTCAGATAGAATAAAGAAGTGACAAATTAGATAAAACACAGCCTATGGTAAAATCATGTACAACACAGCTAGTGGACACTCTTATTTTATTAACCAGCTGCTAATTCTTAAGAGCACCCTCTTGCAAGCTAGTTGCTGTATTTTAGCCAAATAACTTTAAGTATAGTTATCATTGAGAAAGTCTGGACTGTAAAATCAATTTGGGAGACAATGAGCAGGAGCATTGTTTGAAAAAGTATAGAAGGGGCATCAAAGTTCTAATTATTTTTTTTCCTTCTAGAAGAAATTTTACTCCATAAAAGCTATGAAGGAGAAAGAAAAATATCACTGTCCAATTTTATAAATTCCTGGGGATCAAACCAACTATTTTACCTATGATTCTGTCAGAGAAAATCAATAGAAGGACTGTGTAACTACATTTGCTCTAAAGCAACTGGAAAGTAGCTATTTTGTTTGCAAGACAGAAAATTGTTCTCTGCTTACAAGACTGTTTTCTATGGAGGTTATGCATAATTTTCCTGATGCTTTACTAAAATGATACTAGGAAAAAACCCAATGATTCACATATAAAGTCAGATGAATAAAATGTTGTGGAATTAATTCAGGTTGGGACAACATCAGAGATTCAAAGCAACTAAAAAAAAAAAACCTAAGCAGATTGATTTTACAAACCACAAGTAAAAGAAATCAAAGGAACTTAGTTAAAATGAGGAAACATTTAAAATGCTCTGTGCTGGTTTCCCAGCAAACATGATGAAAGAAACAAAATTTCAGGTGCAATTTAGTTTTCCTCAGCTAACCATATCAACACATCTGTGACCACAGAAGAGAAGAGAACATTTTCCTCTTAGTTATATAGTCATCACTGTTTTGGTCTTCATTAGACATCTAGAAGAAAATACTCTTGGCAAGTTTGCAAATAGCACTCTGCAGATGGGTATTCTTATTCTTAATGAATTCTTATTCTTATTCTTCTTATTCTCCATACACTGCAACTTCTCACAGTTTCATAAGAATGACTGAACCCACAGTAAGAGGTTTTAGATATTCAAATCTCCTCCAGAATCCAGGAGATAACATAATAACACAGACAGGAAAAAGCAGAGGCAGGTAGGATGACAAACTCTGTACTCCCAACCAGTCTCATGTGTGTAAACATTTACAAATAAGCTAAGTGCAAGACTGCCTCATTTGAGCAGACCTGTGGTGCAAAGCTTGGGGTTAAGGAGAAAGCCATGAAACCAGTGAATGCAGCTCTGTAATGACTCCTTGCAAAGGAGCAACTTCTGTTCCCATCGAGTAGGATGTCTGAACATTGCCCCTTAGTCACTTCTGGATGCTGAACCAAAGCTGTGGGAAGGTATCAAAGCTCTGAGAAGTTTTGAGCTATCCCAGGAACCAGGCAGGGACTGACTTCAGGCAGAGGACTCTTGGCTTTCTTTTTACAGTTAGAGTGCAACCCATTCACCCCTTTTACACTTGTGTCTTCAGTGCAGATGAAATGTACCCAAAATATGCCCATAAGCTTGGAGAAGAGAAGGCTCCTGGAACACCTTATAGCAGCCTTCCAGTGCCTGTCTGGGGTCTACAGGAAAGGCAGGAAGGGACTTTTTTACAAGGACGTGGAGTAATAGGAGAAGGAGTAATGGCTTTAAACCGAAAGATGGTAGATTTAGATCAGATATTAGGGTTAAATACTTTAGTGTGAGAGTGGTAAGACATTGGAACAGGTTGCCCAGGGAGGAAGTGGATGCTTTCTCTCTGGAAGTGTTCCAGGCCAGGTTGGATGGGGCTTTGAGAGACCTGGTCTACTGTCAGGTGTCTCTGCCCATAGCAGGGGGGTTGGAACTGGATGGTCTTTATAAAATCAGGTCCCTTCCAACCAAAACCATTCCATGATTCTATGATTCCTCACCACTGACTATAAGGAAACCAAGGATGGTTGGTACAGAGAATATGCACAGCGCTGCCAAAGGGACCCCTATCAAAATGTCCATGGAGGCATCACCTTCATAAGCACCAGTCGTCCTTATTCCTGATTCAAAGGGACTGCCCACTGTCTGGAGGTTCATGTGACACATTAGGTTCTTTCTGGGTGGAGACTCTGCAAGAAACAGAACTCTTTCAGGAACAGTGGGAGGATAAGTATATGTTTAAAATAGTAATGAAACAAGGAAATGAGTCTCAAATGTCAGGCTAACTGTGAACTCATTTATTGAAGGAGTCTAAAAAAATGTCACTTCCTAAGAATGAAAATAGTCTCAAAAGCACTTTGAAATCCCGAATCCGGATATAATGAAGACAAAGAATTATGAAGTTTGCTTATATATTCAACTGAATTGATCAGAGCCTATTTAGCCCTTTTGCAACTTAGGATTTAAGATAAAAACTTCAAGAATGGAATAGAGAAGATAATTTCTATTAGATTTTACTTGTCTTCTTACAGATTTCTAGCGTAACATAAAAATAAATATTTCATTTTATGTTTTTTTAAAGGACAAAATATAGAAAAAACCTAACAAAACATACAAAAATATAGAAATGCTATGTACAGCTGTATTGCATCATCTCAGAATATTGTCTGAGGGTGACAGACTGGAGCCATAAATAATATAATTCAGGACCTTCTGTGGCAAATGACTTCAATAAGTTGGCTGCAAAGCGAAGAAAATATTATAGCTGAAAGGCAGTATAGTGGAGATGGAAATTGTCACTGTATAAACAGATAGTAAGCTGAAAGCCAGATTAAATAATTTATCCTATGATTTTTTTTTTTATTATTATTTTTTTATTTTTTTTTATGACTAGGAATACCCAGTACATGAAACCAAAATTTTTCTTTTGGTCTCCAGCAATATTCATGCATGGTTACATCCTCCAAAAAAGAAGGCAGGAAATCTTGAGGTCTCTGTGTGGACTCTTCACAAAGTCCTGTTATGTAGCTATTGCCATCTGACTGCTGTGCTACAGATCAGCCAGGGTCTGAAGCCTCCTTTAAAGTCCATGAGAAAACGGGAATTTTTTCAGTGTATCTTAAGCCAAAAGTCAGGTGGTGAATGTTGGGATACAAGCAGGCTCTCCAAACAAAGGCTGGGATACAGGCAGCACTCCATGACAACTGTCATGTTAACTTGTGGGAAAATGACCTAAAAATGTTTAATAATTATATTTATGCTCTTCTCAGAACTGACTGAGTAGGGATGAGAGGTATAGGATGAGAACTCCTACTTCAGGGGTCTGCAGATTAGAGGCATCTCTACTGATAAGTTATGGCTGGAGCAGTGAACACCCCCATGGAGAAATGAAAATTGTTGTGAGAGTTGATGACCTGGCTCAACATTTTTTGGAGCAGTGCTACTCCACACTGAAGAGATCTTGCTAGAAAATGAGTGGGAACCCAACGCTTATATTTATGTAAGCAAATTATGTGGCTGTGAAAAAAATGTAACTTTGTTCAGCATTTTAAGCAATGAAGTAATACAAATGGACATACACATATGAAACCATGACATTAGCAGACACAGCAAAAGAAGAGCCAGACAGCAACAAGGAGGTGAGACAACTTTAAAATGTAAAGAAATTCCAATGGTACTACCAGGAGAAACTAGCTGAAATATTTATTTCATAAAAGGGCCCATAAATCATGGACAAGCTCCACCCAGCATCCATGGGGAATGGACCACAGGGCTCTGCTGTGCCCGGGCAAGAAGGGTCATACAGTGTGGGAAGTCTGAGCAGGGCAATGCTGTGAAAGTCTCATGCCTCAGCCCTTGAGACCAGGAGGTCTGTGCAATGTCATCTGCAACCACTATAAGGGCTCTTGGCACAGTCGTGTAAATAAGAACCAGATTCTTTGATTTCAAAATCAGGATTTTTCAAATGTAACAAAGTCCCTCTCTGGGAATGACTAAGTCCATGATAGCTGTGCTGTGGTAAACACAAGCTATGATGAGTTACTGTCTGCATAAACACATAGGAATATTTCTATATTTTTAAATAGATGCTACTTCTCTGGGTACCGTAATAGTTTAGGAAAGTTAATTTTAATGTTTCACGTGGAAATGAAGTTCACTCTGAGAGGGAGATTTAAGTATGGAGGGGACTGAGCAAAGGGACTGAAAAATAAGCAAGACTTGTGTGATTTAACTGTGTGATGATAGCTACAACCCTGCAATTAATATACCCAATAAAATAAGAGATAAAATCCTATATACTTTTACTACCTTGAGATACAGCTTTATTGATATGCCAAAGCCTTTTCCTCTACCACATACCTCAACGTTTAGGACTTGAAGTTTGCTATAGCCCAAAGTACATGTGTCGTTGCCAGCATATTGATGGAAAATAGAGATTACCTGGTGTAGAAGACCAAGGAAAAGAGGATACTTGTCCTCCTTCCAAGTATTCTGGGGATGGTGCATAGCACAGCCTTCAGACTTACCCTGTAAAGCAGAACAGAAATTAGTATCACTGAGAGATTGCACTTACTTAATATTTTACCACTTAAAAAAGCTGGCTGAAACAATTTTCAGTTGTTTGAGGTTATTTTGTGAATAGTGACAGCAGATTTTCTCACATTTAGAGGATTAATTGTGTTTTTCCACTTTCTGCACTGATGACTTCTCAGTGTCCCATTCATGGGTTATCAGGAGGAATTTGCTTCCAGTTATCTATTCTGACAGTGTCCCATCCACTTTCTATCTCCCCAAGTCAGGGAGGAAAGGAAGGTGAGTCAGTAATACCCCTAACTAGAAGCTTGCTCACTTATGATAAGTGCCACAGCAAAAAAAGTAGGAGCATTTTATTGCTCCCAGATGTTCAGATGCACTGGTGCCAGATTCAGTCCAAAAGCTTCAGTTTGGCTTTTGTTACCCAAGGTGGGCAGAATTTAGCTTACAGTATTTTAGGGAAAAGAAACTATCAGAAAATTGTCTTCTCTACACACACAGCTCAAATAAGTTAGTAGATATTTATTCATAGCAGCAGGGGAATTATTTCCTCTTTTTTCTCATGATTGTGTGCGACAAAGAAAAAAAATTACAAATTTAGGGCAGCAGGGTCTGAGACATTTGAAAAGGGGGCTTAAATTCAGAACAGAGTAGACCAGCAGTTACCAAACAGTGGTTCATCTAGTAAAACACAGTCATTGACAGTGCTTGGACTGAGCTATAAAACCTAAAAATCCTGTAACAGGCAATCCTCAACAGTCTGCCTCCAGGGGAAACATCTTCCTGACCCGAAATAGGAAGTGTCTGACTTTCATCCTGGAACACGAAGTTTTATAGCCTCTTCCATGTTATTTTCTATTTAAGGTAGCAGCAGATACTCAACTCTTCCTAAAACTTTTGCTTGATTAATGAATTCTGGAAGTCTATGTGCTTTTTGGAGAGACAGATATAATCAGTTTGAAGCGTATTGCCATTTTAGCCTCACTGGGAACTCCCCTGAGCTCATGCTTTTGCAGAACCTGAGGAAAACTTTGCATATACCTACTGTATCAACCCCTGTTTGTTCCTTCACAGCATCTAATAGCCTGACCTTTCTGTCTCTGCCTCACACAGCAGCCTCTTTTTATTGCTTCTGCTGGGTTCTTATTTCAGAGAGGATTAGATTTCAACAAGGTGACTTCTGCTGTATCACTTTCCAACAAGGTTTTCTAAAATGCTGCTGGACACAGTCTCCCCTTCCACTAACGTAAGGCTCCTTGGCAGACTTGTCTGCAGGTGACAAATATGTGTCTGGAAAAGTGAAAAGTGGCCTAAGAACATATTACAGGTTTTCTTTTTAAGAGCTCACAAGTCTAGTCCTGCAGGTATCTGGGGGCTACTCTCCTGGTATGTGCAAATCTGTCCCAGGAGAAGCACTGATTGATTCTGCAACAAGGTGGAATCATAACATGGGTCCCAGTAGCCTTTAGTAGTAGAGCCAGATTTTTTTTGACACATGGTACACCAAATGCCCCTGCAGTCTGAATACTAGAATAAGCATAAATTCTTCACCTATCACACATTAAAATCCCATAACAGGAGTACAAAAATTCATCCTTGACCGAAAGAAAATATCTCTAGGAGCCCTGAGTACCTAAAATCCCAAGCAATGACTTAGAGGAGGTTGTGAAGATAAAGGAGTCTGATTGCTTCTCATAAAAATCCTTGAAGAAATAGGATGTCATCACTAAAAATATAAACGTGCAGTAAATGATTGGAACAGAACTTTAGATAGGCAAAATAATCTTATCCTGTGTGCTGAGACAGATCTGTCTAGACTGCCTTCCTTATCTTGCAGCCAAACAGTTCTCCCTCTAGCAGTCACTTATACCTTTCAGTGAGTTCTCTGTCCAGACACACAAAAATATCCAGGAGAGGAGCTCTGCTAAAGCACATGTTCTTTTAGGCAAAAGCTGTTGGAACTGTGTCACCAAATAAAGATAATTTCTTTCAAGCACCTTGAGTTAAGAGTGATTAATGAATATGCCATTGTGTCAGGAGCAGAAAGAAATTGAAGAAAATCTTAAATTAAAGACTGGAACAAGTAAAAGTCCCAGAGGAGATGAACCCCTACAGATATACAAAAGGTAAAAAAAAAAAAAAAAAAAAAAAGTTTATACATTGCATCATTCTATATCTTCAGTCGGCCAGTGCCAGTGAAAGATTATAAAGATTATAAAAGAAAGATTATAAAAGATTTTTATGTCTGACACTAGCCAACTTGGTCTTTATCCATTCTCATTCAAAGTCATGGGGGAAAAAACCCCAACAATGGAATAGGAAAAAAAATGTGGCTGGATGCACCACACTGAAAATAAAACATAAGAATATTGTCCATACAAAAGGTACAAAAAATGACACCAAAACAGAAGGATCTGTGACTGAAGAGCCAATATTCTGGGAGGAAAAGGGAAGCAGTTAACCAAGTCTTCAATGACAGGACACACTGTGACTGGAATTTGAAACAGGGAGAAACCACACATATTTCATGCATTTTGCCAGGAAACCCAAAATTAACATTTCCCCAGACATCTCAGATTTTGCATGAAGCAAATTGTTCATTCCAATTCTCTATAGTAAGGTTTCTCTAGTAAGAACCATGCTTTAATATGCTCAGCAAGATGAAAACCCAAACCACTACATGAAAGGAGTTTTGAAGCAATCTATTTATTTTCTTTTTTATTTTTAGTTGTGACATTGGTGCTTCATATCAGTTACTGGTATGAAGAACACATATCTACACTTAGAACCTAAACCTTAAGCTTAAAAGATGCTGAAAAGAGTGGAAGTGTGAGAGAATTACTTGAGGCACTATAAAAGCTGCAAAGTTCCTGTATTTTTGAAGTTTCTATGTCCCTATTTTAATAAAGTCTCAGAACATTGAAATACTTCTCATAGAAATAAAATACACATGAAGAAAATGTGTAAAGATAATGACTGTTTCTTATGGATTTGGCACCTATTTCTCAAGCAAAAGTTTGAAATCACAGCTTTGCCTAGTGAGAGTTCTGCTACATCCTGGGTTTTACCTTTCCAAAAGAGAATCTGATCTGCAAACATGGACAGGTATTTCTCACACAACCCAGGGTGAAACAGATGTAGAGCATGACACAGAGCTTAAGGGCTGTCTCTGAGGCAAGAGGGTTATGCTGACTGTGTTGATTGTGTCCCCAAACTCTTCTCTCTGCCATGGCCTTTGGAGTGGTGCTCATATACCTACCCCGGACCAAAGGGGGGGGTGATTCCCTAGAAGACCAAGGACCATGCAAAAGACATACAGTTTTCTCTTTTTTATGCCATCAGCAAAATTTCAAGTGATAATGGTTTCCAAACCATTTCCAAAAATAGGTTCTTCCAAGAAAAGCAAGGCTGCTATCCTTTGGAATGTCCACATACAAGAAATGATAATTGAACATATTCATTACTTGGATACAAAGATCACTTCAGTTAAAAAAAAACCACCAAGTATTAGTCCAGGCTATTTATTTTTATTCCTTTTTGTTTCTTATTTTTATTTTACTTTATTAGGGAGCACTTGTTAATTGTATATTTATTTGTAGGAACATGTAGAAATAAACAGAACTGCTCACTTCTGTAGTCATTGGATTCTCCTGGGTTGCACAGGAGTATCTGCAGTAGTGTTCAGCATCAGCCATGCACAAGGTTTAACTACCCAGCTGTCTCTCCTTCAAGTGAGTGGGGAGATTACAGGTAGCACGAGGGACAATTAAAGCATAACTAAACAGTTTTCAGTGTTAAAACAGAACCAGCTAGAAACAAAGAGAGTCTTCAAGGAAAACAAAAGGATTTCACTTCATTGAGCAACTTTTCCTGGCAAGAATCAAGTACCATAGCACGTACTTACGTTTCTGCCCATGCCTAACATATGTAATGGTCATCACCAGTTAATGGTTTTTTCATCACCAGTCTTTGGTTTTGGTAGCCATTCATGGCATGGGCTATTTCCCTTCTTCATCCTGACATGTTCCAAACATTTCTGCAACCAATCCAATAGCATAAAGCAAGTGACCAGCTAAATATTTCAGTTTGTCCAAGAGTTGTGTGCACATTAGCCAGAACCATTCTTACCAAATGAACACTGACCGTACAAAAGCAAACTGTGTATTCTCCAGGGGCTACACAAATTTACTTATAACACAGGATGATTAAAAAGGAGGAAACTACAATTCCAACAACAATAAGGTCAGCTTCTACTGCTTGTAGCACTGAGCTGCCTTTGCTATTTCCTGCCACAGGAACCAATTGCCAGTTGCTCGACACTGTTAACATTTCTGAGACACTTCATCAACCATGACTTGAGCTTTTTCCTGCACAGAACTTCAGAAAACAAGAATGTTCTTTTTTGCTCATCCGGGTTTGAAGATTTTTCAATGGCTCCATTATTCTGAAGCTAGTGAAGTATACTTGATTTCCACTGTTACAGAGTTTTTAGGTGCAAACATTCCTTGTCTAAATACAGATGATGCTTTCATACTGTCTGGATACTTCATTTGGAAGAAGACTTGGAATAAATACAAGAGGAACCAACTTTCTCCAAGCCACCATAAAGCAATTAAATTCTTCCAGAAAACCACAGAGAATGTTGGTGACATGCTAAATATTCAGTTTTCTTGGGGGAAAGAAAAAAAAATGAGGAAAACAGGAAAACCTGAATGAAGAAACTAATTAGTATTCCATGAGCACATTGAACTCAAGCTGTTATCTTACCAGACAAGGTAAGTGCAAGGCCTTTTTTACTGAACAAGCTTGAAATACACCCTTATGTGAAGAGGTTGATGAAAACTTTCTGCAGCTTCTTTGTCTGCAAGCACATATGCCTGGTATTTCAAAAGGCTGGGAAAAAAGAGACACAGCAGAAACCTAGTATTTCAAGATGAGATAATGGCAATCTTGTGTGTCTCAAAACACCTCAAGCTAGAGGCAGAGCTACTTAAATGGGAAAGGTAACTTCATTGCTACTGAAGTCAGTCAAAAAGCCACAGTCCACCCTAAATCCTGCCAGGTACAGCTCTCTCATCAAAAAAAAAGCTGAACTTCCAGAAACTTCATACTTGGCACTCAAGAGATCCATCAGATGAAATCTTCATTTATCCTGAGACCAAATCTGTAAAAATCTAAACTTGGGTATGAAATTCCTGAAGATTCAAGATGGAAAAAACATCTAAGTAAATATAGGTTATGATTCCACAGATGAATTTTGTAAGTCTTTCTGTTTCCATACAAGTCATCTTCAAACATCTGACTTTTCACTATAGTTTCAAAAAGGAGGCTACCAAAATATTGCAAACCAACTCCAGGCAGAAGCAAAAATTCAAAATATGTTTCTGGTAAACATTATTATTACAACCAGGGCTGACTGATTGTTCAGCTTTATCTATTGCAAGCCAATTGTTAACTGGGAGGTCACACATAGCCAAAACAAACATCAGTGTTTTTTAGAAGTGGTGAGGTCAATAAACAGTGCTGTGCTGGTGTCTACAACTATTGCTTTAAGCATCCTTTCAAGGCAGTAGATAAGATGAAATAATAACTTTAATTCGTGATGAGGAAATTACTGTTCAACTAGTGGCTGATTTTCACAAATAAAGATTTATCAGGTACAAAAGGATCAGTGTCAAGAATGCCGGGGTGAACATCATTGTCTGGAATTTCTCACTATTTCCATGTGGGGTTTTTGTCTTGAGTTTAAAAAGTAATGGATAATGAGAAGTTTTGTGCTATATATGTATTTTTCCATTTTAATAAAGTGGGGTAAATGAACATGGGGTCTAAACTGTGTTCCTTTTCCATGTAATCCTTGACTTTACAGTTGACAAATAATGTATGAGAAATTAAATCCTATACAATTAGACTGCTCTGTGAGCTGAGTTACAGCTAATGGTTTTGAAGTTTAAATCTTGGAAGTAAGTTTGAAATTTTTTGACTAATTGGTTTTTTCATATAGGGTTTGGCTTGATTCATCACCTGAA
Source organism: Heliangelus exortis (assembly GCF_036169615.1). Taxonomy (NCBI): domain Eukaryota; kingdom Metazoa; phylum Chordata; class Aves; order Apodiformes; family Trochilidae; genus Heliangelus; species Heliangelus exortis. Next base: position 27,801,051 of record NC_092422.1, on the reverse strand, counting down.
CATTTAAGTGAACAATCTGCCCTGCCTGTTCTTGTTAAACAATAGATTCTGTAATTAATCTCTTTGAAATTGGTGGAATTTATTCCAGAAAATGAGATGAATGAGTAAGAGGAGAAATGGCAGATTACAGCTTTCCTCTAAATTTAACAAAATTGCAGTTTCCCCCCCATTCTTGACACTGTGTTAAAGTTACTTCTGTAATGCAGGAGTTGAATGGTTAAATATTACTGTCACTGACTGGATTAGCATTTTTATCCATTTAATCCTCCCATTCATTTTGGTACCATCATTCTAAAATTTCAGCTGATTTAATCCTGTAGGAGAATGATTTACTTCATAATCCATGTCATGAAAGAAGGTAAAGAAGTCAAACAATTGTGGGGTTTGGGCTGTTTAGGGTGTTCAACTGCATTTTGGGAAAAGTATGGTGAAATATATCTTATGATTTTTATTCCTTAACAAGTGTCCAAAACCAATTATAAACAAGATAAACATTTTATTACATGGAATTGCTCAATGTGTTTTGAATTCTACTATTTTGCCAAATTATGCAAAAACACAGCTGATCCTCTCCACTAAATCTCAGACTCCTTTTTCCCTGCAAACACTTTGTGATTATCACGAATTTTGTGATCTTTAAATTTTCTGCATTTTTTTTTTACCAGTACATCAAAATTAACCCTCACTCACCTTATAAAGCCACTATCTTATAGTCTGATTATTTTTGGCGAGCTTTATTCATGCATTATTCACCCATTTTAGAAAATACTGGGTTTATTTCTTTAATTTTTTTCATGTTAAACACATGCTACTTGTCTTTTAGAAAACAGCACTGCTACTGACCTCATGGCTTTCATAGTCCACAGCCCAAGCTTCTGCCCTTGTGGTCCATGAGGCCATGGTAAATGTTCCTACAAGAGGTTTCACCTGAAGCTTGGATGATAAACCTGTTTTTTGGTGGCACATTAGATGGTATCAAGTTTAACTGCAGGTCTGCTGATGGGCATTTGGCAACCACCACCTTTACAGGCTCAGGGACCGTCTTGTGACAACAGAACTTCTGCATCCAAGGGTGGGCACCATCCTCCCTCTGGCACAAGTGACCAAATTCAGCTGGAGGTGTGGAGACAGGAGACTTATCATGGGGAGGAGAGGACTATGCATAGAAAACTTGCTGAACCTTCCAACTTAACCACAATTTTCTGACTTTCTATTCTGAGTGAATGATTTGCCTCTTTTCTGAAAGGATGAAGAAAAGCGGAGCAAGCGCCAGAGAATTCAAAATTAGCACGAGTTGCCAAATTCTAATCTCGGGTTCTACATGGTTACATATTTTGCTAAGTAAATGCAACTTAATTAAAACATGAAACAATAACTGTTGTAACACCAATTCTTCACAGTTCTCTGGATACAGTATTTATGTGCCTGATGAAATAAAAGCCAGAGAAAGGGGGCCTTTACTCCACAGTCAAAGAGACTACTCTTGAAAACATGATGGATTTTTCTCCTCTATTGGCTCTAGCTACAACATGAATTCCATAAATGTTGCTCATTAGCACTTGAATGTATATCTGGTATAATATGGTAAAGAAATTAGGTCTCCAGGAGTCTTTCTGGGAAATACTTCAATGAATGAAAGCAGGAGCATTTGGTCAATCATCTAGAAGTAGCTAAGATCTGCATAGATAATTTTAGCTGGTAAATAATTCCAAACTAATTTAGTTTGGTTTTAAAAAAATCCATTTGTGCGTGAGCACCTAAAAAAGAGATAGGGAGGTCACTGTATTGTTCTGTCATGCCTTCGACCTTTAATATTACTTGGAATGATTTTCAGATGATTTTATTTGGTTTTCCAGTAGAAAATAGGACTTCATACACACACATATGTATATATCTATGCCATAAAATGGAAAGAAGCAGCCAATTGACTGTGTCAAGCAGTGTAAATTTATACACCACCAGGATCAGTGTTTGAATGGGAAGAAGAGTCCAAAACACTCAGATCTCTCTGTCCCAGCTGTACGTCTGCACCTACAAACCCAAAACAGTGCACAGATTCCTTAATTTCACCTGGCAGCACCCTTGGGAAGCCAGGAGGAGGACATGAAGTACACCCTCCAGGGCTCTCAGGGTCATGTGCCATTGGTGTTGCAAGCATGAATTAAAAACTGTATGGTCTGGGAGAAATGTAGGATCTGTAGCTGCCTACAGGGATGCCCGGAGCCACTGCTGCTGTTCCTGAGCCCAGCACCACAACCGGGTCGTGTGTGACAAAAGCAACTGCAGAACCCCCTTGCTATATTCTACCCAAACTGCTGGCTGATTCTGGAAACCTGCATTGAAACTGGAGTAAGGAAGGAAAAGCTGCGATCTCCTAACAGCTGCAATTGGCAAGGATCTCTGGTTTTATGCCCCTGGATGGTACAAGCCACAAACGCTGTGCAGTGGCATTTGTTCAGCCCTGACTCATAGCCAGATGAATGCCACGGAATGAATCACCAGGAGTGCTTTCCGCAGTACCTAACAAGGTAACTCATCCAAATATTGATCAGGCCCAAGTCCCTCTTGTTTTTGATATCTGACATGCCATAAGATGCATAACAGCAGTGAAATTATGAGTTTTGGAAAGGGGGCCTATCCTGAGCAACTAGGATGGGAAAACCTTGGTGAATGCATCCTTTGTCAGTAGGAGCTGCCTTCTGTCTGCCATTGGGCTATAAAAATGATAAGAATGCTGCTGAAATACAAGGGAAATATCAACTTACTAACTTAATAACAGAGAACTTTAAGGCAAATTAACACCATCACTTTATGAAACATCTCATTCTGTTCAGTCCACTGCTGCAGATGGTCATTAAGCCAAACACTGTAGTAAAATCATTTCAATCCATAACGGTTGAAAGGACAAACATTAAGCAAAGGACAATCACAAATTAGCATTCAGGACATCAGTTAAACATTGCAGGTGTTGAAGGAAGATAGTTCCTCCCTGCATAAGTGCCTGGAAAAGCATGTTTCTTCCCCTTTCCCCTTGGATGTTGGATGCTCTATGCCTGGGCATCAGGCAGGTAACACCACCTCTGGTGCTCACAGACACTGAGGCTCTGCTTGGCCTCAGGGTGGCTGGGCTGACAGTCCTTGGGCTTTTGCTGTGCTAATGGCTGCCTCAGTGTTACAGGGAATGGACGGGACCCTCCTGTCCTTCACTCTGCCCAGCAAGCATCCAGCCTGGGGGGGGCCAGGCCACAACCCTAACCAGGGCCAGGTCCAGGTCATAGGGCCAAGGCCAGAGCCCAGCCCAGGCCCAAAGCCAGGGACAGTGATAGTGACAGGGACAGTGATAGGGACAGACCCACACCCAGACCCAGACCCAGACCCAGGCCCAGGCCCAGACCCAGACCCAGACCCAGACCCAGACCCAGACCCAGACCCAGGCCCAGGCCCAGGCCCAGACCCAGACCCAGACCCAGACCCAGATCCAGACCCAGACCCAGACCCAGACCCAGACCCAGACCCAGACCCAGACCCAAACCCAGACCCAGACCCAGCCCCAGCCCCAGTCCCAGCCCCAGCCCCAGCCCCAGCCCCAGCCCCCACCCCTCTGGTCCACACGCCCCGCCCACCCCCCGAAGGCCCCGCCCATACTACAGGCCCCGCCCACACGACAGACCCTGCCCATTCATAGACCCCGCCCACCACACGGGCCCCGCCCCTCCTCACAGCCCCCGCCCCCTCCCTGACTTCTTCCTTCCTGCGCAGGCGCACTGCGTGCCGGAGTTAACTGCCCCCTCGCGGCCCCTCCCAGCCCTCCCCAAAGATGGTGGTCGGGCGCCGGCGGGCGAGGCGGTGGGGAGCGTGGAGCCGGCGAGGGGAGGGTGGCGGTGGCCGCACTAGCGGCGGCCGCGGGAGACAGTGACAAGTGCGGGGAAGGGAGGAAAAGGCGGCGGCGGCCGAAGCGCAGGTACCTCGAGTGGGCGGGTAAAGGGGTGGGGGAAGCGGCCGGAGCGGCACCGCCCCTCCCCGAGCTGCGCCATCGGGAACTCCCCTCCGCTCCCCGCCCTGGTGCCGTTGCCCGCCGTTGGCGGAGACCGAACCGTTAGCCGGGAGAGCCGGCGGGGCCATGGCGGTGAGTAGGCGCGATGGCAAACCACCTCCTTCCCCTCAGCAGGGCCGGGGAGGGGGCTGCGAGGGGCCGGGGGGCAGATCCTCGCTACCTGCCCCGGTGCCGGGCGCGGTGGGGGCCGCCGGCCCCTGAGGAGACGGCGTTGCCTGCGCCTCTCCCCTCTCCTGCCCGAGGGGGGCCGGGGAGCCGGCGCCTCCAGCCGGAGCCCCGCTGAAGAAACTTTCTGTCTTCCTTCCCGGGCTTCCTTCTCCGCCGCTCGGAGGTGCCTCTCCCGGCCGGAGCGGGAAGATCCTCCCTCCTGTCAGCGGCGGGCAGCGGGGCTCCCCGGGCAGGGCTGCTGCGCGGCGGCCGCGCAAGGAGGGAGGTTGTTCGGGAAGGAGAAGCAGATGCGAAGCGTCTGAACCAGAACAGCTGAGCCCCTGTGACAGGAGGGGAGGAGAAGGAAGTGGTGGCTTTCAACACCTCTGTCTTTCTCTTGTTGTTCTCCTAAGCCGTCAAGATTCCCTCGGAACTCCGAGCTGAAGGGACTGAGCCTGTTTTTAGATATAAAAATCTTCCCGAAATCACTACAATCATCTTGCCGAGTGCTAGCTGAGGCATTCTTTCAGCTACATTCATGCCCGATTCCTGATTTCCCGAGAATTACCCAAGGCTGGTGTTAACCTAAACAGAAACTTTTTGTTGCTTCCAGGCAACTAGAAAGTGAAACCAACTAGAAGCAAAATTGAAACTTTTCAGCTGATTTTTATTGTGCGGAGTAAAGAAAACAAGCGGTAGGAACAAGACCAAATACGTTGGGTAGGAGCAAATAGTAGTTTATGAGTGGCATCCTATGACATGGTAGTAATTTCCTTAATCTTGTTAAAGGCAATTATTGTCAAGTGTTGTTCCAGAGCATCTCACAGCATGAGGTAATTTCTGTGAAATGTTCTTGGCTTTTAGAATTTAAGCGAGTGTTTGGTGGAATACATATCTCGTTATAAATGTCTTAAAATTTCACAAAGGCTTCAAATCTCTTAAATTTTTTGCTGCCAAGTATGTGGTAGCTTCTGTCTTAGAGGCTATAGGTCCCAGTCCTGCTAAGCTTTGAGCTTAAAAGAAGCTATTTTGTTGTTATGGCAATGGGTAACTTTCTGCCGCATGGAAATGTAACTGTAGCCATGACAAGAATCTGCATCCAGAGATGTGTTTATTCTATGTGGTGAAGTAGTGAGCAGCAACTCAACAGGGCTTAAAATTCAAATAGTACAATCAGTTGCATTTTTTCTGCTTTTTTAAAAAAAGAAAATGGTGTAATAATTAATGAAATATAATCACATGATGAATGGAGAAGTAGCAAGCTTTCAAGTAGGCTGTGCATGTATGTGAAAGTTGGAAATAGCTGAGTATGTAGGACTCAGTGTTGCAAATTGGTTATAGTTCTTAATAGCTGGTGTGGCTGCTCAGCATAGGAGAACAGGAAGGGTACTGATCAAGTTTGGAAACATGGCATCTACTTCTTCATTCACTCTCTGTATATAAGTTATTTTGACACACAGAGATTGAATCTGGGACTTGTTTTGGCAAACTACACCAGAATGTTTTTTCTGGTGACTTTGTAAGGGGGTGTGAGGGGGAATGAGAAATTGACATGCTGAATCAGTAATATTTGGCCATCAGAGACTGGTTTTTGGCAAGTGAAACATTAGTTAAAAGAGATGCAGATCCTTGTCCTCAGGAAGGCCAGGACTCTAATCAGTTGCTTAGGTCACTTGGTCAGGAAGAGAGCAACCTGCTTTGAGCAGGGTCACAGGCTGCCTACTGTAGATGATAATATTAAAACAGACTTAGGTGAGTGTCTCAGTTTCTTCAGGTTAGATCAAGATCTTGGGAGGCTTTTTGCTCCCAAGGTGTATGAGTTACATGAGTCTCAGGTCATTGCACACAACACTTAGGTATCTGATTTTAATCCATCAGTGGCATTTCTGTGTTTTTCAAATTGGAGTTTCTCCTCCATTTTGAACTTAAAACTCAAAAGCTTTTCATTTTTAAAGGTAATAAATGTAATGGAATTTTAGAATTTTGAACTGATTCATTTGCTTTGGGCTGCAAGTCATGTGGATCTTGGGATGCTTTTGTTTGTTATTCTTTGCATTTTGGCCATTTAATTTTACTTGAATTTGGACCTACATCAGCTAACTCAGTGTTATGCTGATGATCATTTTGGCTCAAAATGTCTCAAAGAGCTCCTTCCTAATTGTTATTGCAACTTTAACTGCTGAGCTGAACATGCTTCTCCAAGTGCTGTGGGGAAGCAAAACTCTTTAAAGTCTGACTTCAGGAGAGTTATAACTTTTCATCATTGTCAGTACTTTCCCTTAAAGGGTTTTAACTTCTAAATGCTGATTTACCTTGTCAGGTCACTTCTGAAATAGTGTGTGTTGTTGTAAATATGTTGGTACTGAATGCTTCAAAGGTATTAAGTGCTGGTGTTGTGATTGTCTGTTGATACCTCTGTCAAAAGGGCAAATCCTATAACCTAGCCCAGTCTCCATTTTTGGTGGGTGGGGTAAACTGGCAAAGGTAGAGCCTGGGTCATTCCCAGACAGATACTAAAGAAGACAATTTTTGTGAGGCTGCAGGCCCACTTCCCAGACAGCGTTGTTGTCTGCAGATATTGATGTTTGTTATCTGTGCCTCCTGGAACTTGAGGAATTCTTATTTTCCTCCAGCAACTCTGCCTTTTTTTTTTTTTTTTCTTTTCTGACCTCCAGCTTCTAATTGTTATGGGATTTCTAGTTCAATCTCTGCTAAAATGTCTACAAGTAAGATTTTCTGTTTCACTGAGGCATTTCTGTGATCTTAAATATGAATTGGATTCTCTCTGTCTGTCAATAACCCTTCTATATTTTATCATCTGTTTCTTCAGTGATGTTGGCTTGGGGAAATTCCCAGGCAATTTGTAGCAAAATTCAGCTTGGTTGCAGTTAATAGTGCACAAGTTGAATTGTGAGCCATTGCTTTTCCTGTAGGACCAGATCTAGTAAAAATAGATTCAACTTGAACTGTCAACTCTTCAGCTTGACTAAAAGATACTGTTTGTATCTCAGGAAAATGATAATAGTTTGGAATGAGAACATTGCTGCTTTTTCTGTTCAGCAAACACAAACAATGTTTATTTTGCTCGTGGGGCCAATGTTTCCTGAGCTACAGAAATGACCATTTTTTTGCCATATACAGTAAACTTTGAGCCTTCTTAATGCTGATCTTCACTTGATGCCAGCAGAAGAACATTATTAAATTTTTTCTTAAACTTATATATCCATAAAGCTTAGTGGTTTTGTTTATGTCGAGTAATATTTTGAATTGCTATCCTGGGGTCTGTATTTTATAGGACTGATGGGACAGAAGGAAATTTATGAAGTGTCTGTAACAATAGGTTTTCATCTTTAATTGTTCCAGTTAATACACACTGAGTTTCAGATAGAGCAAATATTTTTGAAGTTATTATTGTTGTTCTGTCTGCCCCCCTGCCCTGAGACCTGGTCCTGTTCCAACTGCTCACATACTCTTAAGCCAGTAACCATTGAAAATTGTTGGACTTTTGCTAAGCTGCAATGGATTAATTTAACAAAACATAAATGGAAATAGAATTTGCTGTGCCCTTTTTGTCAATAATTAAAGAGACTTTTTAGATGTTGTTTTCATGCTGGACTCGTCTTTGTAATGAGACATCTTTTAAACTCACCTGCTAGGTCATGCAGGCTTTCTTCAGTGTATTAATAATTTGTTTTGGTTAGCATACCTCCTGCAGAAACTGTCAGTCTTCATTTTAATGGCACAGCTATGTAGAGGACTGTAGAGGACTCTTCTTAGATGCACTGGTTTAGAATGCTTTTCTGTTTTCAGCTGTGGTACCTCAGGAGTGGAATACTCTTCCATTTCCCCAACCCTTTATTAAAACTTCTAACACCATATTCATTGGTGGTGTCTTCACAACACCTCTCAAAATGAGTTAGATTTTACATGCTTTGCTCTCTTTGTGTTCCTGGCTCCAAATAAACTTTCACCATTTATGTCTAGGCAAGTACATGTTTACTGCAGACTCATTAGACCTTCCTGTGTATGTACCAGGTTGCTTAACTGAATTTATATTTTTGTCTCCCTGTAAGTTTTTGCTTTTTCAGGGTGCCTGGACCCCTTTCTGGTCTTACTGTTTCTCAGTCAAACCATTATGTAGGGTTAACACTGCTACCCTCTCTTTCACTGTAGTATCTTGGGCACCCAACACCATTCCAACAGCAGCTTGCAGAAGTTAAATAGGTGTGCTCAGTATGCCTGTACTGTACCTTCCCCCTGACTTGGCTTCCAGAATTGTTCTGAAGCATTTAGGACAGTTGAAAAAATATGCTGCAAAACCTTTTCATTTATAGGCAACAGAAAATGTTGTACCTTGCTATATGTTTAGTTACTTCAGGCATAAAGCATTGTCAAAAATGAAAACTTCTGGTTTTTACTCCCAGTTTAACCGGTAGACCTCATTTTTATAATCTCTTGGTTAGAGAGACACACAGCTCTTTCTAAGATGAGATAAATGTATTCTGCTTTCCAGAAGCACTTAAACAAGTCCTACTTCCTGGCAACATCATGTGGAGTTCTATAATCTAGTGTCAAAAAAAACCTGTTTCAAAGCTATGAAATCTTAAAAAATTGAACCAGTGTTTTCCATGATTAAAAAAAAAAACAACACCCAACTATTTATCAAAGTCTGGGAAACTGTCCACAGGGAAAGCAACAAGGTCCAAAAGGATAGTATCTCGATTCAGTAACTGTGAATAAAGAGGAATATGTGGCTCACAAATGTTAACTTCACCTGCTGCATAACTGACCTTTTGAATTTGCTTCTGGGTTTTTTGTTTGGTTGGGTTTTTTGTTTGTTTTTGTATGTTGGTTGCATTTAAATCTGTGGAGCTTAGCTGGTAGTGTCTTTTTAGCTTGAATTACTTGAGGTAAAAATTAACTTAAACCTAGAACTTAACTGTTACCTGCAATGTGTTAAAAACCCCCTACAGTTCCCAAGTGTAAATCCCTGCTTGTAAATCCTCTTGAGTTTCCCCAGTGTACATATCCACTGCCTGTGGTAAACAAAGCCCAAGCTCTACTTACACAAGATCCTGCAAGCATGAGCTGCTGCCAAGCTGCTGTTTTATTTCCCTTTACTAATGTAGTGTATGTAATACCATATCTTACTCCTTTGATTACAAAATAAATCCTTCTTATCTAGCTTCCAGTTTTCAGACTGCAGATTTTTGTCGTTCAGTTAGCTTTTCCTTTGACTCAAAGAATTGTACCTACCAGATGACTTGCTAGAAGGAAACTGAGACATAGGCAACAGAGAATCAAGCAGATTAGTTTTACTTTGGGACAGAGAAGCACATTTTAGATGGTGATACCAAATAAAGTAGTAATGATGTGCAAAAAGTGTGCCTGTAGCAAAAATTGAATGGATAAGAAGGTCCTTTGCAAAACCATGACTCAAACTATCCATTAATATTTCAATAGATGTATTGATAGACTGTTAGGGGACTTTCTACAGTAAGAATGAATATCATAAGCCCCAAGAGTTACTATACCTCTGCAGATCCCAAAGAATATATAAAAACATATAAATGGGGAAGATCAGACTTTAAGAAAAATGTTTCTTACCTGGTTAGTCTAGTATAAAGGTCATTGAAAATGTTGACACAAAGTACTAAGAAATACTGAAATAGATACTGGCACAGGTTACCTAGAGAAGTTGTGGCTTCCCCCTCCGTGGAAGTGTTCAAGGCCACATTGGCTGGGACCTTGGACAGCCTGAACTAGTGGGAGGTGTCCCTGCCTGTGTCAGGGGTTTTTAATGTGGTGATCTTTAAGGTCCCTTCCCTAGCCATTCTATCAAATGGGCACCAAAAGAAGCTGCAGAGGTGAGTAGTGACTTTTGACAATGATCAGTCTTAGATGCAGCTGAAATGTAATTTGTTCTCATTTCTGCAGTCTTGCTTATAACTTGACTGCTCACATATAACAATTAGGATATGTGCACATTCCACTTGATAGCTTTTCAATGGTGAGGATAGATGACCATAATTCAAGTAATACATCTTAAGAGTACTCCAATTAAATCATGTGGACCACGGCAATACAGCTCCAAGCAGACAAATTTATGGTTTTGTGTCTTTATTCTTGTTAATGAATTGACAGGTATTTAATGTTGTATCTTTATATGTAGAAAAGGGAAGTAAGAGCAGCTTTGTCCTCTTGACACGATTGGGCCATCAACCAGTTGGTTTCAGTGTTTCAGCTGCCTAAAACTTTTGTTGAAGGATGGGGTGGAGAAGGGAGTGCTGGTATTGTCTGAGAAACCTGAGAAACACAGACTCTGCCATTGGGGAACCTTTGCACAAGTAGAACATTTAGTTTTCAAGAGTTGCATTCAGCTTGAGATACTATTTGACTTACCCTGCTTTAATTTTTATATATATATATACATATATATATATGTATATATATATATATGGTATGCAAGTAGCTGCTCCAGTACCATTGTGACTAAGTTTTGTTTCTATTAGGGAAGTGGAGCACCTGCCAGGGTGACTGTCTCTTGACCTTGTTTCCTACTGTGGTTTGTAGCTTCATGAATGGTATGCATGATGATGGAAGAAGCAGTTCCTCTCTGCTTATTCCTGTGCTTGGCAGTCATTTATTTTCATAAGTGAAATGAATCAGGCAACAGTTTTATGCTAAAACTCACCAATTCTGTAAGATTAATTTTAAAATACAGCTGCCCTCCAGTTTCATCTACTGTGCTGTTGACCAGTTGCCTTGTAGTGGTGCAAGTGGGAGCTTCTAGTACAATTTAGCAAAACTGACTTCTAGCAGCTGAAAGTCTTGCTAAAACAACATCTCTCAGATGTGTTTCTTAGGCCTCAAAACACCACTTTTTTTGGGTGGATTTCTACTCTTGGGAAGTAGTTTCCATATGCCTGTTTTGACACGTCATGTTCTGTGCTGATCCTTATGGTAGCAAAGATCTAAATGTTTTCCAGAAAGAATCAGTACAGAGACATTTCAAAGCCTGTTAGATTGTAGTCCCATTGATCCTCTATCATCTTGCATTTGGATAGCACAGCTATTAGTTTTCAGAATGAGCAGGAAAAAGCTGTTTCGTAAGAGTTCTTTAAAAAACTGCTCAGTCTGCTTGAATCATGGGCTCCTTGTAGCTCCAACACTGGCAGCTGTCTCTGCAATAAATTTCTCTCTCTGACCAGTTCTATTGCATGAATAAAAATATATCCATGTTTTTAGTTTGCCTCAAAGGAATCGTATGAAAAATTAGTTTGAAAATTTGTCCTCTCCTCTCATAGCTACCGAAAAGGGGGAGTCAGTAACAAATGAGGAAGTAACTTGATTCTTGGCATTGAATTTGCTTGTTTTCTGAAAAACTAAGCATGTTATTAAACAGAAATGAAGGGAAGAGTAACGGCTAGATGGGAAGGGCCAAGTTGTTTTTGAACCCATGTGATTTTCAGAAAATAAACTGAAGGAAATCCAGCCTTGGCAGAAGCTTAGAAGAGTCTAATTTAGCTGGTGTAAAAGTAAAACTAGGAAGGTTTAAGGGAAGTTCTTGAGAGCAGCAAAACAAAACAGCCCCATAGTTTAGATCAGTGTAGCATAAATAAAGTAGAATTGCACTAGAGATCTTTATAAGTAGTGGAAAAAAATACACTATGCAATTCACTCTCCTCTTTTCTTTTTGAGGATGCTTCCCAAGAGTATCTAAAAGGAAGTTTTTCCTGTAAGACAAAGGAGGCTGCAGTGTAGATCCCACTGTGTAACAGTGAATCAGATTAATGTACCTGCTAAAGACTGGGTGTAAGTTTGCACCCAGGTGCTGACAGTTTACTCATTGATTTCAAAAGGCACACTATCAAATTAGTAGTAAAATGAAAAGATTAATTCTGTTTTGTGATGTGCTTGCACTTACCACTTCCTAGAAGTTACAGAACCAGTTTAGGCTTCTTTGCTTTGAAGGTATAAGAGGGAGAGGCAAATAGTTGGAAAGCACTGAATTCTTTTTATGCAACGACTTCAAGTTAAATGTACTTCATCCAGATAAAGACTGTGGATAGTTTTGTTTGGCTTTTATTTTTTAAAAGACTCTGATAATAATAACAATTAAAACCTGTACATGGTGTTTTCAGATAGTCTCCATTGCTCTGGTCTGGTTAGGTACAGTTAAGCACTTAAGAGTTGTGCTGGACAAGATGAGGTGGGAAGTGTCCATGAACATATTGTGCCTTTCTGGATGACTGGTTTATCAGTGTCAGGTTCTCTCTGTGTAGTTTTCACCTTCAAAAATTTAGTTTTCTACATCAGCAACTAATACAAGCTTAGTCTCTTTGGCTCAGATTCAAAAACTGTGGGCTCATAAACACAGATGCATGAAATTTGAACAGCTGGAGTATTTCCAGTTATCTACTATGCATCCTTGTATATGTTATAGTACCCATGACATGAATGCATCAACTGCATTTCAAAGTACTCTTAAATCATTGTGTCTCACAACCTGGAGTACGAAGGTAACCTGGAGTTAGTGGGGATTAATAAATCCATTTAACTCTTGCCATGCTAAGGTTTGCCTCAGTGTGGCTTGGCCATTCTTGTTTTGAGAAGAACAGGCAGGAACTTTTGGGAGTGAGTTAGACCCAATACCTGTTTTGGCTGTTCAAGTGCAACTTGCATTTGCTTGTCAATTGCTATTTTCTTTTTAATAGCACAGAGTTAATTTTTACAGCTTTTAGTACTTGCTTCCCAGTGGTAAGATAGTATGAACAGTGTGTCACATTTCACACAGTTCTTTGAGAATTGTGTTTAATGAGTGTCTTTGAGCTACAGTTGAAGTATTTCCATATTTACAGTAGAGTTTCTACATTGTTTCTTCCTGTAGGGGCTTCCAATGATTATTAAAACATTGAGCTTATCTTCATTTGTAACTATTTTGGTTTGCAGTTTCTAGTGTATGTCAGACTTTGACTTTCTTGATTTACTTAATTAAATGATTTTTTATAATTTTCCTGTGTTGTCTACCTGCAACTTTAGTGTTATGAACAACAGGACCGAAGGGAGTAGCCATTTCAGCTTCACTTTACTTCAGAGGTGATTGCCAAATTAGTGAGAGATATTCCACAGAGCACCTTCTTTCTGACAAAAGAATCACTTCTCTGTTCTACTGGAGAATATTTACTTTTTTTTTCTAAATCAGGAGAAATATTTTATGAAGCACAAAGTGCATCTGTTAAATAAATTGAATGCATTACATATTAATTGAAATTAGTTCAGAACTGGAAAAAAAAGCCAGAGTGCTGTAATTGCCACATCCAAAACTGCATACTGGACAATATGGTGAATGGAAAGGGGAAAAATATTAAAATTATTCTGCTTAATTTCAATTCCTAAAAAACCCCACAAAACTCTTCAGCGTGCATTGTAACTTTAATGTAAACTTATGGATCTCTGGGTAATTATATTCTAATATATTTCTATACCACCTAAATCACTGTATCTGAGGTTTTTCCAGTAGTGCATTAAGTGACATGACTAACATCTGCTGCTTATGCTTTTTTTCTTTCCTGTTAACCTGTTGGTGTATTTTGTTTCTAGAATTTTTCTCATTCTAGTGTACTTTTATGTCTTGGACACAGTATTTTTCCACTCTTATTGAATAACTTCTGAACTTGTTGGTCAATTTGGCAGACTGGAAGAAATCGCGATAGTAATTTTAACAAATCTCAAATTGGCAGGCAGAACAGATCTTTTAAGGACTGTAGGAAATAGTAAAGAATAAATTTATCTCACAGCAGGCATAAAAGATTGGACACGGTGAGCACATATAAACACCTCAGTCACAGGAGAAGTTTAAATAGTAGCTTGCGTCTTCTTTTAAAGGAGCCACTCAGATGTGAGGCTCTAATCTAAATAAAATAGGGTGTTTTTATTTCAGCTGTTTGAAAGATATTTATTTTAAAAATACACCTGCTGTCTTCATGCTGGAGAAGGCAAAATCAAAGCATTTCATGCATTAGAATTGGGCGATGGTTTTATGGTCTTTTTAGTTCTGTAAGTTCTTTCCTTGGTCTTTGGTAAAACCTAGATAGCGTTGTTTCCTGTTCAGAGCAGCTTTTCCTTCTTACTGTAAATTTTCTGAACCTGAGGATGAGCTTTGCCAGTGGTTCCTGGAGAAGTGCAGCTGCAGGAGAACCTGGGAGAAGGAGGAATGCACACCTGCTCTGCTTTACTGAGCCCAGTGGGAAAATGCACCTTATGGCAACCTTGAATTGGCAGCCATAATGTGATACAGGGTGAAGCTTGTGTGAAACTGCAGAAATGACAAAGAAGTCATGGAATAGCCCTGTATTGTCACTTCTTATGTAATGATAGCAACGTGCCATTTGGAAACATTTAGTATTAAATTCACTGAACCCATTCCTTATGCTGTGCTTTGTTGTGTTAGGCACTTTTGTCTTATCCCTGCTTCAACTTCTGTCCTCATGTTGTAGAGAACCAATGATCCTGTGGACAGCCCTCTGTAACAATAAATATGTTTGTATTTGATGGTTACCAGATTTGACAGAATTAGGATATGAAAGGGTTGCTGAAAGTATTGTCATAACAAGTAGGAAGGTAGAAGAGAAGCCCTCTAGCAGCAATGCAAATGTGGAGTGTGACCTTAAGTCTTCCAGTTGTGGGAAAAAGTTAATTGTATTTTGTATCAAACTCAATAACCAGAAAAGTGAATGGCAAGGAAAAGAGCCCTCCCTTTTTTGGTTGGTTTTTTTGGTACACAACATTGCTATTAGCTACCACTATGTTCATCATAGTAGCACCTATGATAACCAAAACAGAAAGCCTGCTTGTGTTCTGTGTGTAATTCAAAAGTATAACTTTTTCCTTAACCCTTAATTGCAAAGTGTAACTTCCACATTCACAACTATGCTCCAATGCAGCTTTCCTGTTGTTGGGACAAAGGCCAGAATATAAAGTGATTCTGCTATGGACAATGCTATGGGTATGACTTCCAAAATTTGAACCTTAGGTCTGTGAGTTTCAGTTTTGATTAGCACTGTTACTTTGATATCCTGAATGAAGAATCTGACAACTTGCAAGAGCCTGGGAGACAAATTACTGTCCCCTCTTTGGGTTCCAATCTGATGAAAACCATTTAACTTTGGCATTACATGCCATATTTTGATTGACTGGTACTCCAGAATTCATAGAAGAGTTCTGCTCAGAAGTGGCTTTTGGAGGTTGCCTTCTTCAGCCCATTGTCAGGACCTTGAATGTTCAGGTTTCAAATTTCTTCGGCAGTGATCTCTGAAGATTTTTTTTTTTACCATAACCTCCAATATATGTAACTTTTTTATTATATGCAGATTGATATTCTATTAGTATAGTATGTACAGTATGAAGCATACACACAAAAAGGAAAGGATGAGATGAAGATGAAAATCACAATTTTAAAGTATTTATCACAATTTACATATATAAAGTATCTGTAATTTTTTTATGATATGCATATTGATATTCTATTAGTATAGTATGTACAGTATTAAACATACACACAAAAAAGAAAGGATGAAATGAGGATGAAAATCACAATTTTAAAGCATTTTCTTCCCATACTCCAAGGGGTATGCCATGCACCCCACTTTGAAGACCACTGATCTACAGGATTGAGATTTTTTGCAGCCTTTCATGGAAATCTATGCCAGTGCTCCCCCATTCTCGTTGTGAAGATTTCTTTTTTTTTTTTTTCCCCTTATGATCATAGAGAATGTCCAGTGGTGCAGCAGGTATCCATCACTTCTTGTACTTCTGCTCCATGCCTTCAAGAAAAGTTTGATTTAAGATTCTTGACAAGCATCCTTCACATAGTGGGATCTGGCCAGTAGATGATGCTCTGCCTACTCCAGTGTTTCTGGCTTCTTGTCTTTCATGGGCCTAAGTCCAGTAAAGGTCTTTGTGGCATCTCTCTCAAACTGGGGAGGAGGAGATGGCTGAAAAGAGCAGAACTGGGGGGTAATCACCTTCATCAGCCCATTGCCTGTACTAATACAGCCTGGTATGCTGTTAGCCTTTGTTGCTGAGAGGACATTGGTGCTGACTCAGGTCATTTTACCTTGGTGATCCAGCTGACTTGATGTTGATGTGTTTTTCAGAGACTATCGTTAAGATCAGCTCTTGGAGATGGAAAACACTGATCCTTTGCATGTGCAGGGGAAATGCACTGCCCGGTGATCTCAGCCTTGCAATGTTCCTTAACCCTTAATGGACAATTGACAGAGGAGAAAAGTAGAGCTGTGTATGTCTTTAAAACATAAGAAAACTGTTTTTCAGGAACATTAAAGGACTAAATCTGAAGTGATTTAAGGGCTGAGTTAAAGTATCATAGAATCATAGAATGGTTTGAGTTGGAAGGGACCTTGAAGATCACCTGGTTCCAACCCTACTGCATGGGCAGGGACACCTCCCACTGGACCAGGTTGCTCCAAGCCCCATCCAACCTGGTCTTGGACACTGCCAGGGAGGGGGCAGCCACAGCTTCTTTGGGCAACCTGTGCCAGTGTCTCACCACCCTCAAAAGAAATAATTTCTTCCAAACGTCTAACCCAAATCTCTCTTCAAGTTTGAAACCATTTCCCCTTGTCCTCTTGCTATACACCTGTGTAAAAAGAGACACATCAACTTTCTTGTAGGCTCCTTTCAGATATTGGAAGGTTGCTGTAAGGTCACCTCGGAGCCTCCTCTTCTCCAGGCTGAACAACCCCAACTTCTTTAGGCTGTCTGCTCCAGCCTTCTGATCATTTTAGTGTCTCTCCTCTGGACACGTTCCAGGAGCTCCATGTCCTTCTTATGTTGGGGACTCCAGAACTGGACACAGTACTCCAGGTAGGGTTTCACAAGGGCAGAGAATAGGGGGAGAATCACCTCCCTTGACTGTCTGTACTGCCTTTGATGCAGCCCAGGACCCAGTTGGCTTTCTGGGCTGTAAGCACACATCAACAGCTCATGTTAAGCTTCTGGTCCACCACCACCACCCCAAAGTCCTTCTCCTCAGGGCTGTCTTCAATCCTTTCTCCTCCCAAAAATTGTCATTACAGTTCAGGAAGGCAGACTTGCTCACTGGATTACTGAATGGAACTCTGAGCCTTAAAACCATTTAGCCTTTTGGCTTATAACCATAGTCCATTCTTTAATGGTTCCACAGGTGTGAGTCTGGAGTCTCTGAACAAATAGCCTTCAGAAAAATCTTTCCAAGTCTTTTCAAATTCACATGATAAGGAAAATGAATAGCAGCTCAGCTAGGAATAATTGGGAATAGGTAGCTTGCTACCTAAGTCTCGTGCAAAGCATTAATCTGGCCAGCTGGGTTGAAATCTCAGGAGACCTTGCATCCTAGGACAGACTCAGTGCTGACTCTGAAACAGTGTCATCTCAGTTGGAACCCCAAATCACAGTTTGAATGTCTGCTACTAGTTCAGTATGTTCAGTAGCAAGACAAGAAATGAGCTGTTCATGCAGCAGTTGTTGCTGTGCATGAGTCAGTACAGATTTCTAAAAAACGTGTATTTGAGTGTGCCACCAGACTTCTCAGCTGCTTCTATGCTTAGCAAGTGTATTGCCAATCTATTCTTCTAATGAGTCATCTTCCTTGTCTGGTCCCTTTTAGTATGTCCATAGAATGGTGTGAGTTGGCCTTACATAAATCCTTAGATTTATCCCACGTTATTTTACCCCTTCTGAAGGCTGCTGCATCCATTCATTTTCAGTGGTGCAGGAAATCTGACAGTAGGCTGGTGAATTGTTTGTCGTGACTCTGCAGGCTGAGCCTTTACCTGTTGTCAAAATGCAAGCTGCTTTTCTTGTGTCCTTTTCAAGACCCCACTAAATTCTGAACATACTGGAAAACTAGCTGGAGCTGGAAGACACTTATATCATCCATAAGTGTTTTATGTGGAGGAAGACTAAAATTATGGTATCCACATAATTTGCTTTCAGTATTTTCAAGATGAAACAGTATTTTTAAGAATTTGTGGTCACTCATACTATTCTTTTGAACAGGTAGCAACAATTTTAAATCAGCAAATGGAAGACAAAGCTTGTTACGTTGCTGCAGTAGAGATTGTAGGTACTTGCAGCCAGTGGTGGGGAAAATTTCCTCCTTGTTGCTAAGTGAGGTACACCTGTTGGTATAACTGATACAGCCTTTTGAAGAGCTTGTGTTTGGCTGTCCAGTTCTATTATCCTGTCCTTTTTGAGAATCAACCCTTCACAGGATTGAGTTCATTCTTTGTTATTTCAGAAAGAATAGCTTTACCCTTTCTGTATTAAAATCTTTTGTTATGCCTAGCTTTTTAAGCTATTAATGCCATTTTAGTGGAGTAAAATTAGTTGGTATCATATCACTGTCATGATCTGTCATTTCCAGACTTCCTTCTGACTTCCTTTTTTTTTTCTTTTTTTTTTTTTTTTCCTGAGAGCTGAGTTAAAAACATGTTCTGTAATGAGAATCCAGGAACAGATACCTTCCCTTGCTACTAGAAACTCCCATGCCTAACACCTCTGTATTTATTATTATTATTTAAGGGCTGTATGTCTAATTTTAATCCATGTTGATATCTGGTCTGCGTATTTGTTGAAGGGAAATGTGTAATGCCAAATAAGGTTTTGAGGTTGTTTTTCTGGTTCTATTATTAGTACCTTTATCAGCAATACCTGTCACCAGAAGAGTCTCATCAAGTTAATTGGGTAAGCTTTTTTCCATCAGATTATACTTTTCTTTTAATTCTTTACAAATAACATCCAGTGTCAACTACTAAATTCTGTTTGGTCTCCGATTACTGTTGGCAAACAGACCTCAATGGAGTATTTAATGCAAGACTTCTAGTTTTCTTCCAGACCTCTGAGACTTTCCTAGGAAAAGTTATAATAACTCAAGTTATTAGTGAGTCTTTTTCAAGTATCTAGGTAGATGCCTTCTTCCAGAAGTCTTGACTGCAAGTTCCCTGGGTCTACTGATTTAAATACTCTGTGCTTATTTGATATCCTTGTATCAAATGTAATACAGTGGCATTTATTTCCAAGTAACATTTATTAAGCATTTCTGCTTATTTTGATGCCAACTTTTTGCCTGGTTTATCTCACTTTTGCTTCTGCCACACAGTACTTCTCCCTTTCAGATTCCTACCTGTCTTTATTTGTCCTCATTGCTTAAAAGGCACTTGCAAGTGCATGAAAATGCCACATCTTGCTGGCTGACCAAATTATGCACACTAACTTGTACAGATTGCTGCCTCCTAACTACTGATAGAGAAAAGGGTTTTGATGATGCATGTAGCATAGACCCACGTTGTTTAAGCCTTTAGTCTTCAAGACTGGTTTAGTGGCATTGCAGAGAACTCTAATATTGTATTGTCAAGTAAACATTGATTTATTTTTTCCCTTGATTGATTACAGAGTCTGACAGGTAGCACTTTTATTACTTTTGTAGAGGGTGTCAAGAATAACACTCTACCTAGTACCTCCTGTCAGGGTTTATCGATGACCAGCCTGCTTGTCTCCAGAATAAATCAAAAGTTTGGGTTCAGACATGGAATTTAACTGTGTCCCTCTTAAGACACTGAAGACTGTGTGCTAAAGGTTAAATACCCACCTAAGCACTCAGGTGCCTGTGGGATCCTAATTTTCATACAAATCAAAATAGTAAACAGCCCATTGAGAGAATGAATTAGCCCAAGACCAGATGTTACATATATCCAGAGCTGGTCCTGTTTTCAAAGAACTGGAAAAGTTGTCATGACAGTTTTATTGGTGTAAGTTTGGGCTGTGTTTAATTCTCATTGGTGTCCAATTTGATAGACATGCTTTGATTTATGCCTAAGAAATCATCATAACACTGAGTGCATAGTAAGTTATGAATTCAGCCAGAAGTCTTTGTGTTATAAAAGAGGTTAGTGCTTTCCTAAATAAGATATTTGTCATTAGCATGGTTGCTTGTAAATAATGGGCTGGTTTCTATTTAAACATGGGGAGATTCAAGCCAGCTTAATTTGGGAAAGTGTTCTGTTATAGCTTGGAGTATTGGAAGTACTTTTCTACATGTGACACTGTAGATAGGAGCACAAAATACTTGGACCTGTAAGATGGAGAGATGGCACAAGAGCAAGCCTGGTTGTAGCTGTCATGGGATGAGGGATGCCTTGATTCTGACCCCTGCTTCCAGGCTGTGCATTCATTTTACATTGGATAATATCTTGGGATGCTTATCATCAAACTTGCTAGCTTGAAAGAATATCCCAGTAAATTTTATCAGCCCTCTGTCACCTGTGGAAGTAGTGGGAACTGTCTGTAGCCTGGGGGATTTTTTGATGAGTGGGAAAGCTTTTAAAGTAATGTAGTAATATAAAACACTGTTCTCATTGCTTGGGAGACTAATAAATCTGGTTAACCAGGTATAAATGACTTGGTATAAGTGGTGGTGAATTCTAAGTAAGCACAGTTAGGTTTCAAAGGCTTTTAACCCAGAGGGATTTCTCCCCCCCCCACCCCACCCCCCAATTTTAACCTTTGTACAGTATGCCAGGAAAGTAAAGTAAACCTCGACAATAATTAGTAGATTTTTTTTTTTTTCTACAAAAATGCTTTTTTTCCCAAGTTCATAGTGTTATAATAAGACAGTCTTCAGCATGGGGATAGCTAAATCATACTGTATATGTATAGCTGTACAAGAGGCTTACAGTGCTTTTTTAATGCATTTTTTTGAAAATGTGAAGTCTTTGTCAGTCTTCTTGTACTTACAGCACCGTATTATGGCTTTCAACCCACAGCAGATACACAACAACATCTGCCTTAGTGGGCCAAGCAACTAAAAGTAGTCATTTGGGTGAGATGGAGGTAGTGTTAGAGAACACTTCTGAGTAGTAAACTGTAACAGCAACTCTTTAAATTAACCAAATCTCACCTCTAGAACTTGGTACTGAAGTCCATGCCATTAAACTGACTTTAACACCCCTTGAATTGTATCTGGCATCTCTTCATTTAAAGTAAGTTTTCTTTATGCCCTAACTAGTAAGCATCTCTGTTTATGAGCAGACAGTGTGTATGTGTTAGAGGTGTGTAGAAGCCTTTCTAGAGTTTCATCTGCCTAAAGATACCGAAGCAAAACTTTGAAAACCTGTAACATTACTGATGTAACTGTGTAACTTTAAAATTGTACCTCTTTATTTTCTTGAGGCTACTGTAAGTACTGGCTCAGAAAGGCAGTCCTGCTTTAGAAATACTGTACAAGCTTATTCCCAGTTTGTCTGTTTGAAGTTACACACTGTTTTGAGATGCAAAATGTAATTAACTTATGGGAATTCTGAATGTACCATTAAATTCTAGTCTATTCTTTCCATCTGTCTTTTTGTTTTAAGAACTATCAATTTCTTAATGCTTGTTGGTCTAATTCTTTAGATTTTATTTTATTTCCTCAAATGCTGGATGTGCTGAGTCTGGCTGGGATGGAGTTAAGACCAATACACTAAGTCCAGTATAGCTTAGAGATTTACTTTTTTTTTTTAACAAAATGAATGTAATTTCAAAAGCAGCTTGTTAGATTTGCAGTACACATTTCATGGAAAAATGGTAATCTTCACCTTTTTAATCTTAATTCTTCCATCCAGTCCTCTTACAGCACTAACACTGAAAATATTATAAAATCATAATACTTAAGACTTTTAAATGTAATTGAAAAGAACACTTGGCTGAATCTTGCTTTCTGTTATGCTGTTATTTGACACTCAACAGAGTTAAAGTAGCTCACTGCTTTCCTGGGCCTCTTGCCTAGGTGGCTTTTTTATTGCAATCAAATTTCATGTGTGCTACTAAGGGCTTTTTCATAGTATAGTTTTGAGGACTAATTTTGGGTGCAGGCACACAAGAGGTAATCTTGCCCCCTCTTCATCTTTTAGCTTTTGATAAAGCCACTGGAGGGCCATTGGTCTTCAGCATCCCACAGCTTTAATTCTGAGTTTAATAGATTTTTAAAGAAAAGAAATGTCAGCTTGCGCAGAAGATTTTTTATTAACTCATTTGTTTCTCACTTGAACATTTCCTAGTAACTAGGTGCTCCTGAAATAAGTACCTTCTTTAAAAAAAAATGTAAAAGATCTACCTGTTGGTAGAATCTCGGGTTTTTATCGGTTCCCTACTAAGAAGGAACACTGTATATGTAAGCTCTGAGGCAGCTGGCTGTGCCTGTAGGGCTGTGGTGTATCACAGCTTTCTTCTTCCAAGATGTATCTGTCTTCTTCTAAGGCTCAGCCACTAGAGGGGGTCTAAACCTGCCCTCTGTTTAAATAAAGCTTCCACTACCTCACAAAACACATCTTCAAGTTTACTGGAACGTTATGGTAACATACTTTACAAAAATGTCTGATTTCTTCAAGTGAGGCTGTTTTTTAAGAGTAATTATCCAGAAATATTTAGATAGTTTAACAATTTCATGAACTTTTCTTTGCAGGTGATCCTGTGAATCAGTGTACCATCAATGATGGCAGAACATCCACCCTTACTGGATACCACTTCAATTATAAGTAGTGAAATTCCCCTTCTAACCTCCCCAATTGTCAGTGGGGATGGAGCACAACAGGTAAGGAAACTTCAACATCTTTTTTTTTTTTTTCTTCCAGCAGCATCATTGACATATTGACACTGTAAAAGGCAGCCTTCATCTGAAATATTTTGTTGTGCAGCTTTGATCATGCATTTGTGTTAGTGATTGAGGTGAAGGTAGAACTGGTGCAGAGGGCAGATTTCTAAGGAGTATGAAGCAGAAAGCCTGTCTTGTGAAAACCCATTCATAAAAGGATGTGACCAAACATCTGCCAAGCTGTCTAGCCATGCTTGAGTCCTAATTTGGAAGCTATGCTTTTACATTATCATGTGACCTTCTTAAGGTTAATAAACCTTCCCCTATGGTAGAGCTTATGAGCTCAGGCATAACAAATGCCACTGTGGAGCTGTTACCATTTGTTAAACAACTGGGTATTGTGAATGGTGGCACTTGCTTGTATATTAATGTCTGCCTGGACACTACTTCCATTTTGTTGTGATTTGTTTTTTAAATAAAACCAGTCAAGGTGATAGAAAAATTTACAATTATGATTTCAGAACACCTGAGAAAAGTCAGCTCCAGTGAAGAAGTATTGGCAAAAACATATGCATTCTCCATATCTCCATATCTTTAACCTTAGCAGAATATTTTAAGTCCCAGAATAAGTACAGGTCTGAAGCAGCTTCCAGTGGGGAAAGGAGTGAAAAAATTAAGCAAGTCATTTGAAGTATCTGAGAGGATTGAGAGATCACTGCCTGTGATATCAAGAGACTGAATTTGATCTGTGGAAGTCCCTCTTAATCTGCCATTCCCATGCTTGATCTTTATGCAGAAAAAATAATTCTTTGTCATAAAGAGGAACTAATTTGTAAGGTGAGAACAGAAAAGATCTCTAAAATGAGACTGGGGAATGGATTACAACAGGTAAGGTTTGTGCTGCAGCAAGATCTTTATGATGTAGGGGAAGCTTAAATACAGAGAAACAACTGCCAAATCTTTTAAAATCAATTTGTAGATGGAACATTCCAGAAAAAGGGGAAAAGCAATATCTAAACTTGCTTTCCCATCCAATTCTTCTTTGAAATATTGATGTTTAGAAGTATTAATCTAATTTGCAAGAGGAAAACTGTTACTGTTTCCTTTATCTTTTTTTACATTTGAAAGTTCAACTTTAAAGCTTTGCAAACAGTCTTGGTTTGAGCTGCAACAGAATTAATTTTCTTTCTAGTATTTTTACTTTTCAGTTAAGTCTCTTCTAAGTACCTGCACTCTCTGAAATTAACAGCACGTTTTTCAGTCATTTGTCTGCTTCCAGCACTGATAAAGCTCAACGTTTATGGTTACTGATGAAGAATGGAATGCAGAACCAAGGTCACTGCTTGGTTCTGCTAAACTTCTTCACTGGAAACAAAAAGGAGGAAAAGAGGTCACACCTGTGACCTGTGGGGAGCAGTGGACCAGATAGGTGACCAAAATCGACCAAATGACCCAAAGCTGTGTGTTCCACAGAGTCTAACCTTCACCCACCCCCCTACACACACAAAAGCACACATATGCAAAGTTAAACATACTACCATTGTGAATTTTGTTTTTACTGTTGTTTAAAAATTCTTAAAGTGTATCACAGAACACTTGATAATGGAGCTCAGATTTCCTCTGCTCAATGAAGGGTCAATTAGAGCAGGTCACCCAGGACCATGTGTACTCTTCTGTATCTCCAGGGGTAAGGGACTCAGCCTCCCTGACAGACTGTTCCTCAATATTCAACTCACTCTTAGAGTGAGATATTTTTTTTACATTTCAGTGGAATTTCTGTATTTCAGTTTGTGCCCCTAATCTTTTGTCCTCTCACAGGGCACCACTAAGAAGAGTCTGGCTCAGTTTTGTTTATTCCCCCTACCTTCAGGTATCCATGCACACTGAATAATAAAAATCTGATAATAAAAATCTCCCCTGATACATTAGCTTGAGGCTGAACAGTCCCAGCAGCTCTGTGTCTCCTCACATGTCGGATGCTCCAGTCCCTTTATTATTTCTGTGGCACATTGCTGAGCTTTCTCCAGTATGTCCATACTTGTACTGGGGAGCCCAGGACTGGACCCAGAGTTCCCTGTGTCTCCCCAGTGCTGGTTAGGTGAAAGGTTCCTCTCCCTTGACCTGCTGGCAATGCTATTCCTAATGCAGTGCAGGATGCTGTTGGCATTTCAAGAGTACCTTACTGACTCACATTCAACTTGTCCACCATTTAAAAAAAAAAAAAACCAAAAACCAAAACTGCTTTCCAGCCAGTCAGCTTCCAGTGTGTACTTGTGCATGGGATTACCCTCCCTCAGGTACAGGATTTTGCATTTCCATGTGTTGAGTGTCCTGAGGTTCCTGCTGGCCAATTTCTTCTGCTTGTCATGGTCTGTTTGGATGGCAGTGCAGCTGTCTTGTGCACTCATCAGCCACTCCTCCCAGCCTTGTATCACTTGCAGACTTGTTGATGGTGCACTCTGTCCTGTCATCCAGGTCTTTAAAGAAAGTAGGAGATACTGTTCAGCCCAGGAGCAACTAGTGAGGTAGAGGACTAGGAAATGGCCTCTTCCTGGTCCTACCTGGATGTCAGTGACATTTGCTTTCTTCCAGTTCTTGGGCACCTCCTCTAATCACTATGACCTTTCAAAGATAGTTGAGACAGAGTTACTTTTTCTGACCTCTCCCAAAATAGGATTATAAAGCTGTGCTGTCAAGCTTACTCCATAATAGTGTAAAATTTTGAGCTAGATATGACATAAAATGTTCTTTTGGAGATACTTTTTTCCTTAAACTATCTCTTTCTCCTACCAAGCAAAATTAGAACTGGAAAATAAGCAAGAATTTCTTGAAAGAAATTTGGGGAGGTTTCTGTTCATCATTTTAAGGGAAAACATCATATATGCTGTTGGCGTCCTTTCTGTAAACAAACAAAACAAAACCCCAAAATAAATAAAACCACAAAAAGCCCCCAAACAAAAACAAAACACAAAACAAGCAAAAAAACCAGACCACCAAACGAACAAAAAACTTGCTCATAAAGAATACTGTATAAAAGTGGAACCGATAGTGGTAGTGTTTACTTAAAAAAAAAAAAAAAAAAAAAAAAAAAAAAAAAAAAAAAAAATAGAAAGCATTGGACAAATTCTGTCACTAATGAAGTCAGTTTTTCTCTTCATTTTATGATAACTGTCAGTTGTACCACAGTGTTGTCTACTGCTCAGTGTTTCACAATGTCTAGGGCAAGTTACAACTTTTGTTTTCTGTCCTTCCTTTGCATCTGATACATTTGCAGATCCCTCCTGAGTCATGTATTTGTTCAGCTGCAGGAAACTTTACTGGAAACCCTTTTTGCGTCTGGTGATTTCAAAGCCATGGCTAAGTAGAAGATACTTTGCTTATCTGAAATATAGGAAATCCAGAATTGCGGGTACTGCTTGCTCTGTCAAGGTTGACCAATTAAGAGCGAAGCCACAGAAAGGTCAGACAGGCCATTATTTATTCATAAGGATATTGAATTATTTTGTTTCTTTTTTATATTTTGCACTAGTGAAAGGAGATGTATACTTTCAGATGAAGTGTGATGTATTCAAGTACAACATGTTGTAATTTTCATATTTTTGAAAAACATTATTAATCATAATGTTAGTTCATTGTATTATTTGGTTTGGGTTTTTTCCCTGTAAGTTTGAAACTACAAGAAATGGGGAGACTTTTGCCTTCATGATGGGGCAAGTTTTTTTCTGAAAGTCTCCTATTTGCTTAGTAACCCTTACAGAATGTGCATTGTTGCTTCCTTAAAATATGAAAAATACTTTTCCAGTTTCTTTCATAACAGCATTCTGTTGGATTGCATAATCTGTAACACAATCTGTAGTGCTGACAGAATTTAACTGTATTCCTACAATGAAAATTTAGAGCTGTTTTGTCCATGTAAATAAACTTGGGTTTCTTTCTTCATAGTGTATAGATGGAACTGTATGTATTCTAATTAGTTGTGGTAAGTTCTGAGTGAAAAAGGTATTAGAAACCTGGTTGAAAATTTTCTGTTGAAATATTTTGTTTATTAGTTGGTATTTTCTGTGTTAGACTAGATAACTGTACCCCGGACTTGCAAATTTTTGTTCAGTTTTAAAACACCTGAGGATTTTCTTAATCATTTCCCCCTTCCTTGCATCTTATCAGAATTAACTTATAATTAGTTATGATTTATGTTGAATAACTGAGTTACCAAATGGATATAGACCATGCAGTATTTTTCTAGAACAGTTTGTATCTTCAAGATAATCTATATCAAGTACTTGAAGTTCTGCTAGCAGTTTAAATGTGAAATAGCAGTGCAAATATTTGAACATGGTAAGATGAAAGGTCATATGCTTCAAATAGTGGAAGTGTCTGATTAGGTTAAAGCTCTTTCTGCAAAATAATCCACAAAGTTAGAGGAATGTGCATCTTCAGGAGGAAAACATGGGGAACTTAAACTTTGTGGATGTTCGTGTGCTACTCAGTGATGCTGTGGGAGGCTGCCTCATTCTGTGTCCCACATTTCATAGGACAAAATTATGGAAAAGGAAAAGCAAAGACCAGGTTGTCACATCCCTTTCTATAAAGCACAGGACTACTGCTTTTGCACGTTCTCATCACTGTGCTTAACGTGAAAGGGTAATGCACTCCTTACACCTTGGTGGTGGCAAGGTTGTAGATGCAGTGTGGAAAAGATCCATAGAAGCTGACACAAACCAAGTGACACTGAGAAAACGTGGTATGTGGACAGAAG
Source organism: Heliangelus exortis (assembly GCF_036169615.1). Taxonomy (NCBI): domain Eukaryota; kingdom Metazoa; phylum Chordata; class Aves; order Apodiformes; family Trochilidae; genus Heliangelus; species Heliangelus exortis. Next base: position 27,773,463 of record NC_092422.1, on the reverse strand, counting down.
TGCCATGGGCTTTTAATGTAACTACTGCAGTGAGGCTCTACTGCTTATTGCTGAGGCTGGACAGGAAGGAGGTGTTTGATTATGTGAGCTTTGATTTTGGGGAAGGGGGTAAACTCATGATTGAGAAGCAAATGAAGAGGCAGAAGTTCAGAGTACTTTCCTTAACAGACACTTTTTCTTGATATTAGACTGATGAGAAATAGTTTTGGAAGGTTCCTACAGCTGGAACAGTGCTGTTCCAAGACAAATGAGTAAATTGCTGACACGAGTTAGTAGCAGCCCTCAAGTTCTTCCCACTGAACCTATCAGTGGCAAAGTGAGACAACCCTCTATAACACTGGTGTCTTTTTTTACTAAAAAAAAAAAAAAGGTAGATAACATTGCCCAGGTAGCTTAATACCTTTTAACCATTTCCTTTTTTTGGGGACACACACATAGAGTCTGATCCTCAGTCAGCTTTATTTCTTAGCAAGGCATGGTGAATACTTTAAGAGGGATTTGCTTGAGAGAGTACAACAGAAGGGCTATGGGAATGATTAAGGGACTGAAATACCTGCCTTAGGAAGAAAGGCTGAGGGACCTGGAGTTTTTTGTCTGGAGAGGAGAAGACTAAGGGGTAGAGGATCTAATTAATGTGTATAAATATATGAGGGCAAGGTGTCCAAGAAGGAAGGGATGACCTTCTCACTTGGCCCTGTGCAAGGACGAGGGGCAATGGATGATAGAGCACAGGCAGTTCCACAGGAATGGGAGGAAGAGTTTCTTTACTGTAAGGGTTACAGAGCTCTGGAACAGGCACTCTGGAGACTTTCAAGACCCATCTTGATGCATTTCTGAGTGACCTGCCCTAGTTTTGGTCCTGCTCTGGCGGGGGAGTTGGACTTGAATATTTTCAGAGGTCCCTAACAATCTGTCATTCTGTGATTCTAGCTTGACAAGCTGGTTGATTATCCTCCACATTTCATTCAGAAGTTTTGGTGGTCAGTGTTTTCCAAAAAATCCCACTGTACATGTTTATATGTGTAGTATCTGTGTGCTTGTAATATGTAATATGTTATGCATATGTAGATATATATACTACAGGTACATAAAGAGCAAATTCTTTGCCCTGAAATAGATATTTAGCATGAAATATGCTAGTTAGAAATTGGTATTGGAAATAATTATTTAAATATTCAAACCTCTAATCTTGAAGTTCTTAACATGTTACCATAGGAGGAAGTCTTCAGACAGCAAAATAATAGAGTGATTTAAATTATTTTTAGAGCTGAGAATCCCCTATTTTGGCTTTCAGATTATTTATGTATGTGGAGTCACCACAGAAATAGTCGAGTTCACATCTTCACCACTATACTAAATACTTCTCAGTTTTAGTTCTGATGCTTCTGTTTTTAAAAAGCATATGGCAGATTAAGTTCCTGCTTAATTTGTTTTTGCTTTGCTGTTGCAAAACAAGCCTCAAACTACATATGTTTCATGATCTTTTTCTTTAAAGAAAGAAAAATCCCCATTAAAAGCTGTTTAACACCATACATTGTTGTAACTCTTCTCACTGCTTTCCATATTATACTCTTTCCCTTTCCTTTATCTGTGTTTGGATTTCATGGGGTACAGAGTGCATGCCTGGCTGCTTCTGTTTTGGTTTGTGTTTTGTCAGGGTTTTTTTGTTTTTTTTTTTTTTTTAATGGGTTTGCATTTTTCTGTACTTCTTCTTTGATGCTGTTGAATTAGCAGATAGCTCTAATTTTCCTTTTGGAGATTCATTAAATTTTAGTTGACAATTACTCTTCCATCCTTCGGTGACTTTGCATCATTGAAGCGCATCAGAACTGTGTTCACTGGAACCAAGAGAACTCTGTGTATAATGCTGAAGTGTGCCAGCTTATGGAACTTGATTATCAAGCTGCATTTTTTCCAGGATTGATTAGTACTTTTGTGTAGCAACCATCACTGGAAAATATATAGTCAAAGTTATAAGGGACAGCCTGTATACAAAAAATCTGTTCCGTAAAATTTTTCAACTGTTTGATGCCTATGATTTTTTAAAAACAACACACACCAAAAAAAAACCTCCCCAAAAAACAAACAAACAAACAAAAACTGCTATGAGGATGTAAGTTTTGAGGCCTCAAGGTTAATAGACCCTTTCTGTATCTGAGTTAATATTTTTTGGTCAAAGAATGAAGTGTTGTCTTAGTTAAGTGTAAATTATCCTCTTGCATTTGAGATTAGAGTTTTCTCTAATGTATTTAAACTGTCTTTGATTGCAGATGCGTTGAAAGCTTGCTTTGAATTTCCAATAAGCAGCCATCATCCTCAGCAGAAAGTGAGGATTAAAAATTCTTTGGTATATAGTTACATATACTGTACTGCTTTTACTTAGCAGAAAGAAGCATCAGATCTATTGCACAATTTATACTACCATCCAAATGTATTTATTTTCATATTTGCTGTCTGAAAATAAATGTAGAAATGATTAAAGGCTGTTGTAGTTCATAGTTTTGCTACTTGTCTTCAGTCTGAAAATTCATGGAATGAAGTAGCCTCATAAAACTTCTCTGAGTAATCCTTCTCTTTTTCTCTAAAATGTCTGTTTTCATTTGTCTAATATGAATCCTGGATTAATTTTGGTCTCTCATACGGTAGATTCCTCCCAAGATACTTCAGCCAAGATTTCCCCTGTTGAATGAATCTCTTCAGAAGCTGACATTTGGGAGAATTGGATGACATGTGAAAATTGGATTTGAACTTGGTTAGTCACTGTAGGTTGCTAATATAGTCAGTGGGGAGGAATAAGCATATCCGGAAGATGATAACTTTCATGTTTGAGGAAGGTGACTAAAGATCTATATGGCTTTTTGTTTTGCTTTTTTTTTATGAGGAGAAGAGGTGCAAGTTTCCTGGAGCTATTTGTATTGAGGTAGGTCCATTCCTCTCTGCAGTCTGTTACAAGTGGGCTCAGTTCTGAGTCTTCATGCTCCTCTTTCAGGAAAGTTTGGAAGGTGAGAGTTACGCCCAAGTAGTGTCCTGGACTCAACGCATGTGCCTTGGTCCCCTTCTGTCCCCTCCTCTCTGCGGTGAGAGGCTTAATTCCCTGTAAGCCAGGACCTGAATGCCAGAGTCCACGATCTGTGAAGTCACACTTACTGCTCACATTCATTACCTCAGAAGACAGCTATTATACTCTCTCTGGAAGTTGTGACCAAAACCTAATTGCTTTCCAGTGTCGTATTTTTAACTACAGCAACTTCACTCTTAAAATATGAGAATCGCACACTTAGCAAACAAGGAATCTTAAGTACATCCCCTGCTAGCTGATGCCTGGGTTTTGTTCCCTGGTGATTAAAAGGTTTGTTTATTTATAACCGGGCAAAGTCCATCTAAACCTCTGCATGTTACAGAATTACATACTTTATAAAGTGTCCAGGACAACATTCTCTAGGAAGAAAAAGACTCAGGTTTACACACCACATCAAATATGGCCTAAGACTAATTTTAGAGGAGAAGATGTATGAGAGAGGATTGTGGTTGTAGAGATTGCTCCAACCAAGCCCTTGGTTCAGTACTGACTGAACCTTCCTATCTTGATCAAATTGATTATGTAGTCTTTAATTTTTCTTCCATTTCAGGTTTGTGTTGTCACACAGTATTTTGATGTACAAAGATGCCCAGACTGGCACAAAGCTTGGGTGTGTAGAGAACTTTATCAGGGGAAAAAGGCTTCTTTAGAAGGTGCTTTTGAAACTCCTAGCATTTTATTACCTTTAATGAAATGCTGTTTTGAATAACTAGAGAACACAGTTCTTCCTTTGGCACTTCTACACTTTTGTGTAGGAAGGTAGAAATTTAAGGTAGAAGTATTAAAGACACCCATCAGTCTTAAATATTAGGGGATTTTAATCACCAAAGAAGAATATGAGTTATCAGAAACAATGTTTGGAAATATGAAATTGATCTTCTAGTCCAGTCTGAAGTCTCTTTACTTTCAAACTCCATGTCTTGCATGTTTCTTAAATCTTCTAAGATCTTCACAAACTGGAAGTCCAAATTCAGTTACAGCTTGTTGATTTATATTTTATTCTTAATTGTTACAGTTGCTTTGCAGGAAGAGCTTAGGTTTAAAAGTTTATTTATAAATAAGTATTGTAACCTGCTGCATGGCTGGTGAAGTTCACCAGTAACCTGCTGTTCATAGAACTTACTGATTGCAGAGGATAGAAACAGACTCTTATGTCCTGCTTGCTGGGTCCTCTTTTTGTGCTTCAGAAGGGTGAAAGTAGTCAGGACAAGGGCCAAAAGTGCTCTGCCTCAGCTTACAGAGGGGGAATCAATTGTAGCTTTATGACCTTTCTGAAATAAATATTCAGTTGTTAGGCCAAAGGTTGGTCATGGCAGCTTTATAATGCTGATGTTCCTTTTTGGTGAATGCCCAACTGGTAGAACTTTCAGACATGTCCAGATATAACTGACAAAGAAATTCTTTTAAGTTCCAGTGACTTGCATCATCATTAACAAACCTCCTAGCTGTCTACCTCATTTTGTTCATCTTGGCTGGGTTTCATAATGTTTGTAAGATTTTATTTTAATTTGAATTTATCACCAAGTATTTTATTGAAGGAAAATACTAGCAAAGCTTTCTAATGATGGCATAAGACTTGGGGGTGTTTGAAATATGTGCTAAGTAGCAAACAAATTCTTCCTCTCTTCTCACCATTAAGATCTTCACAAGAGACTGGAACTATGTAGTCTTGCACAGGGATACACCACAGAATACCTATTTGCCATGAAATATTGTAGATGGCAACTGCTCCTACAGCTTGCAGGAACGATGCAGGAATTGTGAAGTAGGCACAGTTGAAGTACTGCTGAAAGCATCTTCAGTTTTGAGGCTTGATTGAAACAATTGAAAGGGAGTTTTGATCCACAAGTGTTGTGAATGAGGAAAATATTTAAAAAAATAATTATTTAAATACAATATCTGAAAAACTGGAACAAATCATATAAAAAAACCTTCAAAATGCCTGGCTTTCTTGCAACAATGCCACGTGTAGCACTTTACAGCACTTTTAGATTTTATTTATTGATTTAGAAATGAGGATTTTGATGCTCTCAACATTAAGCTAGCATCTTTAGCAACTGAGGGGGGGAGGAGGGTATTAATTGTAATTTTCTTTTCAGACAGTTTTTTTTAAATGACTTAGTTTTCCAAAATTAAACTGTCTTCTATCTTTCAGTGCATCTACTCACAGCTTCAATGGAAGTTTACTTCTTGATTCTGTTTAGAACTATAGCAAACAGACAAATTGACCAGGGAATGTGCCTACTGAGAGTAGTCCAGGCAAAACTTGAGCTTGAAGCTTTAGCTTGCTGTGCAGTACAAGCTCCCTCTCTCATCCAGTTTTGCTTAGCATTGTAAAACTGAAGTCCTGTGGACTTCAAAAACCAAATCATCATGAAATGAGAATAATCTGGTTGAAGTCTTCTGGTTAATGTGTCTAAACACTGGCTGGGACCAGATGCCTGAGAAAGTTCCAGAGTTCAATGACTGGGCCTCACACTACTTCCTTCTAATTCCCTGTAAACAAGGATTAATTTACAACTTTGAAGCACAGATGTTTGTTGCATTATCCAGATTCTTTGAAACACTTCTGCTACCCTTATTTTTATACTCTGAGGTAAAGATAGAATAGTAAGTTGCAAATTTTCTGTGTACTATCTGCTAACTACAGACTGTGTCAATGCTAATGAAACAGATTGGATTTGCTGTAAATGAGGCAAATAAAACATGGCTTAGCCAAGCTGTGAGAACTGAAAATGCAGAGGAAAAGGGACAAAACAGAAACAAATAGATCAAAAAATGTATGTGTGTATTAATAATAAAGAATGAGGTACACACACTTATGAAATATACACTGATTAACACACATGGACACCAGCAACTCTTGAACATATATCAGTGAACTATATTTTTACAAAACAAGGCTCCAAACAATTTTTTTTTTTTTCCCCACTCTGGTGATGAGCTTTCACATGAAGAGAAGGGGGAGAAACACATGAAGGTAGTAAGAATTAAGAAGAAAAATTATAAATAAAATCATTTCATCCACTAGGACAAAAATAAATCACCAGTTCTCAGGTCTCTCCAACTTGTCTTTCTACAAAAAGTAGCAAAAGCTTATTGAAATCTTTGGGTTTTGAACATCAATGCCACTGAACAGTCTGCTCTTCTTTCCATCTCCCAGTTTCCTGTCGCTTCTGGGGAAATTCTGTTGTCTTTGTGCATCTAGCATTGCAGTATCTTGTAGCAGTGGTTAAAAGAAGAAATGTTTGCTGATTTTGCTGTCTGTGAGCTGCCTTTTAGAAAAATGACACAGTTCCTTGTCTTTCCCTTGAAAATATACCTTAGGAGCATGACACTGAAAAGACAGATGCTTTCTCTCATTTTCTTTGAGAGGTGCTCCTACTATCTATCCTTGCTGAAATTGGTTGGATTATATGTGTTTGTTTTTATTTTTTAAATTCCAAAGATATAAATTGTAACTGCAATGTATTCTGTGGCATTTACTTAATTCTCTATAGATTTCCTCTCTAGTCCTTAAACCCAAGATTTAATAACCTTTACAGATATTTTCTGTTCTTCATAGATAAGTGTTGGTCTCCAGATAGGCAGCAGATAGATCCCTCTAGGTTATCAGTAAGTATTAACAGGTGCTATGGTAGGGAGTAGTGTAGTCATGAGAAATGTATAAATTGGAATTTGCTCAAATTTGGTGGAAAATAGAAGATTTTAGAGCTTTAATGATAAGAACATTGCATCCAGTTCAGGATGCATCGGGCAACATTCAGTATCTATAGGACACTTGCTTATAAGGATGAGAAGCCTGTTTTCTTCTGTCATTCGTAACAAAAACAGAGGATAGTTTAAAATAAAAAATAAAATTCTAACATTACTTTTCCTTAAATATCACCAATATGTTGTGTCCTTAGTCTGTCACAACAGACTGATGTTATATAGTAGAGAGCGCAACCTAAAGTTTTGAGAACCTTTTATTGGTTTTAGACAACATAAGTCAGGAGGGATAAAGACTTCAGAAGTATAAAAGATGGTGGAGATAGAAAAAAATCTTAAGAAGGATTACTTTATGGAAGAATTAGTTGGAAGTGACATTCTTCACAAGCACAAAATTCTTAAATTGTTTTAAATTGCCTGAGGCTTAAGACACTGTTTTTAATTCAGGTTTTATTACTGATGTGTCAGCTGTTCCTATTTAATAATCCTATGCTATAGCTGTTAAAGAGTTCTCTTGCATTTTTCCATTTAATCTGCTTTCTAAATGTTAGTGAGTTTGATTGTGGAAAAGAGCAGTTCATAGCCTCATTAGCATTGTTATGATATGAACAGCAGATTTTGAACACACACTCCATGAAAAAACGACTTGTGCTGCATTTGTAACTGACATCACCTTAGCTGGACCACAGATGTGATTCCATCTGGCAACTCCTGTGCTGCTAATGAATAACAATGTCCCACAGTCATGCAGTGTTTCTTGATCAGCAGCTTTTAGGGACATACAAATACTGCTCTACTGGTCCTGCAGACGGGGAAACTCTGGAGTAGGTGAGGTGAGAAACCCACAAATCCTGGTAAGTGCATCAGTGCCACAACAGAGTGAGCATCTTCAGTCTGGATCCACTTTTCCCTGTTGGCTGGACCACTTGTGGAGCCAGTCTAGAAGGAAGGATTTTCCTTGTAACAAAAGACTGTACATGGGTGGGAAAGCAGAGAGTAAATGTTTTCAATCATAAGATGATACTGTGTTTGAATAGTGGGTACTTGTAGCCTAGAAAGCTTTTAGTTGGTAGAGAATTGCATGATGATCAAACATTAGGAATATGGCTTGAAGTTAAAATGGCAGAAAGTTACTGTCTTGTAATAAGTAAGCTGTAGGTTTGTAAGGTTTCTTTACATAGGAATATGTGTGTACATTTGCTTATTAACTTTGAAGCCAACATTTAATCACTAATCTCATGTTGTTGCATTCCACGTGTGAAGTTGTTACAAAGCAGTTTTGTGTAGCTCCTCTGTTTATGGTTTAGGACTCAAAACCAGAGTGATGCGTGTGTGATATTTGAAGTAATTTCTTACAGAAGGGAGAGATGCGTTTTTTGCCTTCTGTACCCTCATCTGTGGGAAGACAGCTCTACCCAGTGGGCCCCTGGTATTGTAGAGATTAAAGACTGCAAATATGAGATTGCCAGAAACTGATACTGGTTGTTTTCAAGTCAGCTTTTCAGTTGAGGCTAATAGAGGGAAACCATCTTTGTCAGTCATTTGAAATGTCCTAAATATTAATATTGAATAAAATGTATTTCTGGCTATAGTATTATTTAGGGCAGACGTATGTAAATTATAGAGCAAAAATAGGAAGCACCCTTCTTTTAATGCCTCTTTATGTATGTAATAAATACACGGTGTAACACAGTATTTAAGAAAAAGTGCAGTAGAATCCAGCTGATGATTTCTTTGTGTATATTTTTATTCTCTTAGAACGTGGTGGCTTTTTTCTCCTCCCTCCTTTCCTATTTGCAAACTGAAGTCATGAGCTGCATCATAGATTTAAGTATAAAGTCAGAACTTGGTTCATTCCGAGCTAGTGTATCCTATCTGGGAATCAGGAGGCTAAATTAAAAATGCAGTTATAAAAAGGATTATATTTGGAAGCTTTGTTCTCTTAAACCCAAACCTTCTGTTGACTGACGTTAGATGATCCAGAAGCAGATGCTGCAGCAGCTATTTGTTGATTTAGTTGCTATGGTGACATGATACATTCGTGTACAGCAGGAAGCTCACTGTACGTTGGCTAATTTGATAGGAAGGAAGGCTTGAGGTAGGTATTGCTGACTATATTGTTAATTGATCCTACCTTTCACATCCTGCCTCCACATGCTTAGTGGATGCACAGCTACAGAGGAAGGTGAAGGGGGATCCTCTGGTGTGGCGTTTGGGTTAAGGTGCCCTGGTAAAAGAAGGGGGAGGCAGTGCTCAATGCATCTCTGAAGATTACCTCAGTATTAAGTGAATGGAACGGATTGGAGCAGCCGGAGTGGTGACTTGAATCTTCCTTCATCCTTTGTCACTGTGGTAGCACCAGTTGAATGAGAGAAATAAAAGGATGCGAGCAACAGTAAGTTAAAGGGCTAAGGCTTTGAAATGGGTTGTGAGATAAAGCATGTCACTAATTACCATCTTGATTGAAGCTATTAGTGGAGAAAAGTCTGATCTTTCTGAATATGTGCCCTAATGACAGAGCATAAATGTGGCTGTGCCTGGAAGTTGTGTTGTATTACACTCACCCTTTTTCAGAAATAAAACCTTGTGAAATCTCATTGCAGACAGACTGTTAAAGATACAGTGTACATCTTAGAAAGGGCTTGGGCATACCCACCTCTTAACAGGTTTAGTTGAGTGGTTTGAAAATTCTTGAAGTCAAAATGACCAAAAGCATTAGCTACAGTGTTTTCCTAAATCTATAAAATATTCAAAGATTAACTTACATTTGTCCTTATGGCTAAGAATACTTCTCATCGGTGTTGCTGAGCTAATTTCAGTTGCAGCTTTTTTTAGACAAACGACTGCTGTCTCTTTATGTTGATGTATGTTACTACTGCATTAATATATAATTTTAGTGAAGTCTTTCCATTATTTGTGCTTTTTGCTGACAGTCATTTGCTACTGACTCAGCATGAATATTGAAATGCTAAATATAGATGTTTTCAGTTTAATAAGAAACAAAAAGAAAACCAAACAACCTCAGCTCTGAAGCTCTTTTGTAGTAAAACATCTCGGAAAAGAACATTGGTTTTGCTAGAATAGAAACGGATTTTTATTTGATTATCTTTAAATTACGGTTTCAGATGTCCAGGGAAATGTTTTGGAACACTTTACCTTCTTGGTTTCTAGGAAGTTTGTGTGAAAGAAAAAAACAAAATGCCCTACAACCCCAAAAACCACACACATCCCCAAAACAGCTCCAGAAGGGGGAAAAAACAGAATTGTGCTTTCTAGTAGCACTGTTTTGCTACAGCCTGCAACCTTTCCTGGTGTACATGAATAGTCTCTTATTTAGAAAGTAATTTTGGTTATTTAATTTCACTGTATTTCATAGTTGTAATAAAATCTACCTTTATTTCTTCAGATTATATATGAATATATCATTGGATAAAATCAATCTAACACGTCCTAACTTTTTGCCTTTCCCTTGCTTTTTGCCTTCTTAATTGCTCACATTTTTCAGGATTTTAGTGTGAATGCTAGGCTATGAATTGGTTGCTTCTGCTAAAGGATTGCTTTTTTCCCATTATGATATATTTAGTGGTAGATTTATCAGCATTCTTGTTATACATATTCAGAGGCTTTTAACTCAGTTGGAAAATTTGTCCCGGATTTCACTCATTCTGGAAAAATATGTAAATTCAACAAGCGTAACTAAGCTCTTTTAGAGGAATATATCGAGTAACCCATTCAGTTCCTCTCTCCTTCAGGAGGAGGTGGGGGATGGCTGGAGAGAGGGAAGGATTCCCAATATCCCTTTACACTGAAATTCAATCCAGTTCCTTTGGTTTTCTTGCCTTTGTGGCAGTAGATGGTGTTAGCCTGGGGACAGAACAGAGCTCCAGTTCTCACGTGGGCTTATCCTTTAACTTCACACATGACACTAAGGATTTAATGTATTTTGGCTTTTTTTAGCCTCAGTCAGGATTTAAAAACTTAACCTTTTTCTTTGCCACTACAGAAGGCTGATAGTTCTTGATACTGAAGGTTCTATTTGAGAGCTGAGATGTTTCAGAGAGATAGAAAGAGCTTGATGTCTATAGATTTATCTTTTAAGCAAATACAAAAATATTTCTCACATATCCCAGAAATGCTAAAATGAGTTTGTCTTTCAGCTAAGACTTTGCTGGTTAGAAATAAACCTGTAGGTATTAGGAAAACTAAATATTTTTAAAGTATGATGGATATTCAGTAGCTAATAACTTCTGCAGACAAAGAAGCTTTTAGGTATAAAAGCATTTATTTGGGCAATGCAATTTTTTACCTGCCACAAAAAATTGAAAAATGTGTATTCATATACATATATGTATATGAAAAATATGTATGAATACCAAACTTATAAACAAAATTTTATTGCATCTGAATTAAATTTTGGTATTTGTGCTGTCTTAGCCAGTCATGTAGAAATACAGTTTATTTTAAATGTGGCTGTAAAGTGTATAATACTTAGATAATCCTTATGGGGTATGGTTAAGCTAGGCTGCCTTCCATAAACCTTCAAATCTGCAGAAATTTCCTCAAACTAGGGTAGGTCTTCAAACCTCTATGGAAGACTGTGGAGTAGATTAGGAACTGCCTTAATTCTGGGTTTGTTTTGTGCCTGGATGAATGATCATCTAGTATACCTCTAGATGAAGTATATTTAGTCTTCTAAACAATCATTTGTTGTTTAGATATTTTACTTCAGACTAAGTTTAAACTTCTATAACCTAAACAAATTAAAAATGTTATCTCTGTCTATGTTACACTGGCAGTAATATTTTGCGTATGTAGTTTCTTCAAATGCAGTCTCTTTTGCCTTACAGATCCACTGCATATATGAATTCAATAGAATTGGCAAAAAATTTTTAAGGCTCTGTTTTTTGGCTGGCTGTGTTGTGTATTTGTGTATTTGGGGAGGGAGCGTTGTTCTTTAGCATTGGAGTTTTATTCAGAGAGCTGCTTTTGCACATCTATGGATATAATGGTGAGCAAAAGAAAAATGTGCCAAACTTCCTAGGAGACATCTTTTATTAAGTTAGTTTTTAGAGCTCATTGACTTATTTCAGGTTTTACTTAATGGCTTTCTTCCCTCTGTAGGGACATAAACAGTCCTGTCTTCTACTTGTATTTACAGTTTCTGCCATGGAAAGATGTTGTCTTAAAATGAAGCATTTGATCTACATTCTGGTAGATCAGTCCTTAACTACTATTTTTTTATCCCTGCTGTGCAGGTTTATCAGGATGAATCCAGTTTTTATACTGGTACTTCACAATACTGTCCATAGGTTGTTTTTTTCGTCTTGCTTACTCACCACCTGATCAAGAACTGTCATTAATTGTGCAATCCTATTTATAATTTTGTTTTGTTTGTTTTGTTTTGTGACTGAGAGCACTGGGAAAACTTTTCCCTGCATATTGTACTGTAAATAAGCATTTGTGGTACCACAAGTCTGATGCTGTCTTTCTTCCCATCAGCTTGCTAAAATTAGCTTGAAATTCAGCAATCTGATAATAAATACATCACCACTACTGTTAGTATGACAGAAGTGGAAGCAGAGATGCTTGTAGAAGTGTGGATCTCACTGAGAGAATGAGGAGTCATTTCTAATTGTTATTTCAGTGGAGTTAATGTGGTTTTTTGCCTTAATTATAGAATCATAGATTTATTTTGATTAGTGAGAAGATGAGCAGATTCTAAGCAGGATTAGCTAACTTGGTGTTTTAAATTCCATTTTGTCCCTCACTGTGCTCTGTGAATATCTGCACAGATATTCATCTGGCAGAAGTAAATTGTTAATCTGTTTCAAGTATTCTGTACCAATAAAGACAAGGATTAGTAACATATAAATGAGCTGGGTTTTTATGATTGCCATTCTGCATTTAAGACTGGACGGATGGAGTAAGAACCTCTAAGAATCTTATTTTGGCTTCTGCAGCCTCTGCTTCATGCTGATAAAAGTTGCTTATAGACCAAATGTTAACGTTTGGCCTTAAGCTTTCTCTTTTTTTGGAACAGCCCTCTGAATCAAGGTGGCTGTACCTCTGCCTTGCACAGATGTCATTTCCACCTTTTGGGTTGGGGTTTTTTTTCTTTTAAAATTTTTTCTGACTCCAGCTATTTTTATAAAATTTATTTTTTCAGTATTAGAAGTAAGCTAAAGACTTTAAACATCCATCTCCTTTCCTGGTTCAGTCTGCAGAAACATCCCATAGTTTCTGTTGCAGACAGTGAAGAACTTATTGAATAGAAATAAGAAACATTGAGTAGTCTCCTGTTTGAATATTTATACTGCCTTTGACTCTTTAGAGGCAAAATCAGAGTATTTTCTCATTCTACTCACACTGATGTAGTAATGCTAAATCATACACGAGATCTTCACCTTAAGTTATTGTTAAATTATCATTACATCTGTTGAAAGTAGTGTGTCCAAATCAGTGTTATGTATTTCTGTGGGATGTGATCATACTACCTGAGCTATAATAAAATTATATTTTAATTTGGAATTCTTTGAGGAAAGAAGTAAAGAAGTCTTATATGGAATCATAATTTGAGTGTGTTTACCATATCAATCCAGCTCAAATTATGATTGAGGTGAAAACAGATTTTCAAAGCTAATTAAGAGCATGTCCTTTAAATAGTCCTTCAAACAAGCAAAGGGCTGTAATGCTTCTCCAGGCTGCTATTAGGCATTTTTTATATATTTGTAACTTAAGTGTACCCAAGAATGTTCTGAGAGTCTGAGATTAAGTGTCATGGAAGAAGTCAGTCCTAGTAAGCTGTCTTCCTCTAAAAAGAGTGCCTGTGTGCAGGCTGCCTGGATAAGAGTGTGCTAAGGATGTGTTTCCAGTATTATCTGGGAGAATCACAGAATCATAGAATTGGCTGGGTAGGAAGGGACCTCAGAGATCATCAAGTCCAACCCTTGATCCACTCCCGCTGCAGTTCCCAGCCCATGGCACTGAGTGCCACATCCAGTCTCTTTTTAAATGTCTCCAGGAATGGAGAATCCACCACTTCCCTGGGCAGCCCATTCCAATGTCTGATCACCCTCTCGGTAAAGAATTTCTTCCTAATATCCAAACTAAACCTCCCCCGGCACAACTTGAGACCGTGCCCTCTTGTCTTGCTGAGAGTTGCCTGGGAAAAGAGACCAACCCCCCCCTGGCTACCCCCTCCTTTCAGGGAGTTGTAGAGAGTGATGAGGTCTCCCCTGAGCCTCCTCTTCTCCAGGCTGAACAGCCCCAGCTCCCTCAGCCTCTCCTCATAGGATCTGTGCTCGAGTCCCTTCACCAGCCGGGTTGCCCTCCTTTGGACCTGCTCCAGGACCTCAATCTCCTTCCTGAACTGAGGGGCCCAGAACTGGACACAGGACTCGAGGTGTGGCCTCACCAGCGCTGAGTACAGGGGCAGAATCACTTCCTTGGACCTGCTGGCCATGCTGTTCCTGATACAGGCCAGGATGCCATTGGCCTTCTTGGCCACCTGGGCACACTGCTGGCTCATGTTCAGCTTCCTGTCAATCCAGACTCCCAGGTCCCTTTCTGCCTGGCTGCTCTCAGCCACTCTGTGCCCAGCCTGGAGCTCCCCATGGGGTTGTTGTGGCCAAAGTGCAGGACCCGGCACTGGGCCGTGTTGAACCTCATCCCGAAGATTGCTCATGGGCCATTGTTGTCCTCAGGACTACTGTAACATCATTCATCATTGCAGGTGATATTCCAGCACCTGGGAATTTTCCTGAGCAGTGCTCACTTTGCAAATAGACACGTGGGTTTAGGTACAACTGATGTGGCCAAGGGCATGAAGCAGTTCTAGGAGAGATTAGAAATATTAGTTCCCCTCAGTTTGCAGAGGCTGGGGACAAGATGAGAGAAATTCCCAAGGCTTAAAAAAACACTGCAGAAGGTTGAACTGTTGTTCAACAAATCCCATAGCTCAGGGGATATTTAATTAGAAGGAGATGTTTTTAAAACGGCTAAAAAGTGAATTTCAGGAATATGCTGCCATAGGAAGTTGTGGAAGCAATTCCGAGTGTAAATGAACTCAAAGAGTTTAAGCAAACTCATGGACAGGAGAGATGAACTGTAGAACATGGTCTGGCTCACTTGCTCTTAAGCAGCATTTTAACCAATACATTAGAGACAAAGTGCTGGGCTAGATGAATTGCTGACCTGGACTGCTGACCCAGGCCACGAGGACATTTCTTATGTTTTTACTTGTCTTCAGCATCTGCCTGAGTTTAAACAGCATTTTCAGGAAACACATACTGAGATTTCTAATAAGTCCTGTGATTCAGTTTTCCTAAGAAGCTGATCTTTGCCAATCTGGACTATACATCTTCACCTGAGAGTGGGTAAACAGTTAAGTAAATGTTTTAAAGTCAGGAAAAAAAGAGTATTCCTTGCTAAGAAGAGGGCTTAATGAATATTAGTCCTTTTTGCAATGCCTTTCTATGTTTTTAAAATGGATTTTTAAATATTGTGCTAAGAAGAAACCTCTATAATCCATACCTATTTAATTAAACTACTACAAAGCTTAGTATGTTTAATCTGGATTTATCTTCTAAAGTATCCTTTGTGGAATAAAATAAGTATCATTGAAAAGAAATACATTTTGCTGTTAAATCAGACATTTTTTGGCAACTGCTCTTTTGGATATTTCAAACTTAAACCATACAGGCCAGTCATTTTGTTTTATTTATGAAATAATTTTTTTAAAGATAAGTCTGTAGCTGTTCTTCTGTACTGTCAACCTTTATGCTTATTTCTGGAAAGAGATTCTGTACTGTTTTTCATCAGGAACTGTACTGAGGTCATGTAGTTCATTATTAAATAACTGTTTAAAGGAAACAATTCATAGTCCCAGTGGAAATTACATAAAATTAGTTGTTGACCTAATACTCCCATTTCTTAATAGTAATGCCTTTATATTTTTTGAACTTGAGACAATAATATTTTGAGTCAAAGTTGTGTTAGCACTGAGAAATTACACTTTTAAATTTTATTAGGTTCTGTTATCATTGGTTATGGTTTAGAATTGCTTGTAGGATTCTAGAGCCTGTATGATGGCCTCAGTGTCTGATGTTTGCATTGTTTTACGAAGTCCCTAATTAGCATTTTGTCAGTGTAGGAAGAGAAATGGCATTTGAAAAGTGGCCATGTTAAACGTTCCTCCCTCTCAGACTGACACATCACAAATGAGGTTTTTCAGATTATCATAATTATCTTAGAGGAGCAGGCAATGGAAATCTGGAGAGACTGATGTATATTTACCCTTTGCATAGCAGGGCTTTAGATGCTGAGAGTAAAGCAACAGGATTTGTCTCAAAAAGATTGAGGCTGAACCATCAGATTTTTCCAAAGCTTTTCAGTAAATTCCAGCCAATGAGACTGCTTTGCCCAGAAGAGGAAGGAGATCAAGGTCTGGAATATTCAGTGTGAAAGATGAGGGCCTTGCTTTTCGTAAGTACTGATGTCAGTTCATGAAGTAGCATTTTGGACAAGGAGATGTGCAAGCCTGCAGAAAGCTACCTAGAATAAGATGAAAGAGCTCTGAATACTGAGCAATCTGTGGATTTTATTTCACCAACACGATGCTGTGAAAGATCCATGTTACCTTTTCCTTTAGAGAAATTTTCTTGGATCTTTGATCGTGTGCAGCAAACATTTATTAGACAAGAGGGAATCTCTATGAGTGATTGTCTTTGGTAACATCTCTTCTGACCAGAGAAGTATCAATCTCTCTTATTCTGTGTGTAGCTTTAATTTTTCTTATTTCAAATTAGATCCACTGAGGTGATGAATAAATATCAGAAATGTCCATGAGGTTCAGCAGCAGTTAGGGCTGGTCATGGTTTCACACATTGTCCAACACAAAGAGTTCCAAAGCCAGCAGTTCTTGAAATTTCTGAAATTATTTCGGTCCTGATTCAGCTTTAGTTTTGTCACGTTTGACAACAAACAGAGCTTATCTTGGAGCTGTTGTAAAAGCCAGTGAAATAAATAAAGGGGCATCAAGTAGACTAAAAGTCCATTGACAAAAATGCTCTATTTCTTGTTCCTGGAAACCCAGTATCTAATTAAACTGCAAGAAGTCAGTGAGTTTCCCCACCCTTTTGAGTGGAAGTCAGAGATATGAAAATCTGATGGCATCCCAAATGTCAGAGACTCCATCATGAGACCTGTTCCTTCTGACACAACTGCTACTGAACAGATCCCCCTCTCCATGGTTGCCATGCTGAGCCTTTATCTTCTCAGAGGAGCTGTGAAAGTGAACAATGAAGATTCTCACACAGGACAAACCACTAAAAAAAAAATAATCAGGAGGCATAGAATCATAGAATCATAGAATTAGCTGGGTTGGAAGGGACCTCAGAGATCATCAAGTCCAACCCTTGACCCACCGGTGCGGTTGCTAGACCATGGCACTGAGTGCCACATCCAGTCTCTTTTTAAACGTCTCCAGGGACGGAGAATCCACCACCTCACCGGGCAGCCCATTCCAATGTCTGATCACCCTCTCCGTAAAGAAATTCTTTCTAATATCTAACCTAAATCTCCCCTGGCACAACTTAAGACTGTGTCCTCTTGTCTTGTTGAAAGTTGTCTGGGAAAAGAGACCAACCCCCCCCTGGCTACCCCCTCCTTTCAGGGAGTTGTAGAGAGTGATGAGGTCTCCCCTGAGCCTCCTCTTCTCCAGGCTGAACAGCCCCAGCTCCCTCAGCCTCTCCTCATAGGATCTGTGCTCGAGTCCCTTCACCAGCCGGGTTGCCCTCCTTTGGACCTGCTCCAGGACCTCGATATCCTTCCTGAACTGAGGGGCCCAGAACTGGACACAGGACTCGAGGTGTGGCCTCACCAGTGCTGAGTACAGGGGCAGAATCCCTTCCCTGGACCTGCTGGCCACGCTGTTCCTGATACAGGCCAGGATGCCATTGGCCTTCTTGGTCACCTGGGCACACTGCTGGCTCATGTTCAGCTTCCTGTCAATCCAGACTCCAAGGTCCCTTTCTGCCTGGCAATAGGGCCCACTTGCTGCATTTGGATCAGTACATGTACTGCCATGGTCAGATCTGTTCTGCTAAATGGAACCTCCAGGTTTTCTGGAGGTCTTCAGACCTCTATCCTGTAGCAGAGGTCTGGAGGAGAGAAAACCAGCAGGTTCCCAAGGTTACTGCCCCGGTTACCAACCTTAGGCACTGAGAAGGAATGGGAGAGCAGTCCTGTTTCTTTAAAAGTAGGAATAGAGTGAACTTTACCAGACATTGCCCTAAAACTTGAGGTCTTTGCAGCTTTTCTACCTTCCATAGGTTGTACAGTGGAGACCTAGAATATTGAGCTGAAAGTTGAACAAATTGACGTGTCAGCTGCAGCTAGAATGGCTTCTCCCAGGACTTAGGGCATACTAAATTAGCCAAAAGACTCGGGCAAATGTTGTTATCCAACCCACACAGAAAAGGCAGAAAGATGTTCTTGTGGCCTCCTGCAGTGCTTTTAGGTACTTTTATTCCAATCTAAATTTCAAGCTAAAACTTCCAATTGTGGCAGAAAGGGAAAAGTAAATAAATGAAATATTTCTTCAAAAACTATGCCTCCTTGGTGAGTCTGAAAAGAAATTGTAGGAACTCATCCTCTCATATTTCTTTCCTTTGTCACGTTCACGCTATGTTCAAACACTTTATTTTAACTCTGGCAAAACAGTATTTTCTGAAGACTTAAATCTTATTTGACTAAGTTCATTTCTAAAATCCTCTTGTTTCTAAGTTCAGGTTATATTATGAATACTAACTCTTACAGAATTTTATATTCAGGCACACATCAGAAGAACTGATAGATTTATCTACAAGATAAAATGTAGTGATATAATTCACTGGGGTTTTTTTCAAAGACCCTAAAGCTTCTTGAGACATCTTGCTGCAGAAACATTACTGTACCACATGAGACAATTTCATGTAGTATTTTTAAAGTGTGTGCTCAAACCTGAGCTGAATTGGTATTGAATCACAAGGCCCAAGTTTGAAATTGTGAATATCCATCTCATCTCATCAAAGTTGCAGTTATGTTTGGGTAGCTTGTCATTAATTCATCTTGTCATTAATTCATACAGTTCCTCTACCAGAGGGGAAGGAGTTTGTATGATTCCAACCATCTTCTCACCCTTTCCTGGTCTACCTGGTATTACTAAAATGAATAACACTCAAGTTTGTTTTGTTTTTTTTTTTCCATAAATGGGACTGATTTTATTTTAGCATTTAGCAGTGTCTTTTTTTTTTTTTCTTTTTAGCATTATTGAAGAGTTGTGCAAATAAAAAATTTGTCTCTCTGATTTCACACCAGGAAAAGAATATACACTCTATTTAGACATACACAAGAGAGACTGAAAAAAAGATTTTCCAGAAAGGAGATTATGAAATGCACCTTTTTCTTATGTTTGTTTTTTATGATTCCTTTGTCCATTATTTTAGCTTGGTTCCTCGTTGCAAACCTTTTCTCTCAAAGAAAGGCAGGTTTCAACTGAGAATAGAGAAGCCTAAAATGGTAACAAGCTTCTGCTTTTGTACAGGTCAGGCTTCCTCTGTTTGTTTTTGGTTGGTAAGTGTGCTTTGCTATCAGTTCTGCATTGCTTGGGTTTACAAAATCATGATAAACATTTTTTCCACAAATAAAACTATACACATTGTTTCATGCTCTGCATATGGTATACTTACTTTACTATGATTTTAATAATATTTTTTCCTTAATGAATGTACAGACATGCTTGGATCATGTAAAGAAGGAAAAAACACAGTATTTACCTTATGTTGAAAACTGTTTGCCAAGTGACTGTGTTGAAAATTCAGACACTGGGACTTCTAGGCTTCCTTCTGAAGCTTTATGTAATGGCTTTAGTAATGTTAATGTTAAAGTTAATGTAATTTGTTAAAATAATTTAAGCTGTACAAATAGCTTTTTTATTATACTAAGCAGTCAAGAATTGTACTGGTACTGTTTTAATCAGTTGTTATTCTCTCCTTGGTTCTTTGAAAAATGTTTGTTTAAAAATATCTGTACTTGTTCTTGCTCTTATCTCTTTTTCTCTGCGGGAAGAAGGAAGCAAGCAGTGTGAAGTGAAAAATAATGGATTTACTAACCAGAAAAAAAATATGTTGTTTTTTCCCAGTAACGCTTTCTTATTTTGCACATACCAGACTTCTGTATCATATTCCTTTGTAATTGTTGTAAACACTCTTTTATTTTTAAGGTTATTCTTGTGCAAGTTAATCCAGGGGAAGCCTTTACAATAAGAAGAGAAGATGGACAGTTTCAGTGCATTACAGGTAAAGCTGATGAATTTATTTTATTATTTCCTGAGTCTGTGTCAGGATAAATAAAAGGCATCTTGTGACAGAAATTATTTTAAATACAAGAGCAATTTTAAAGACCTAAAATATTGGGTGCTAAGGATCATTTGATTTAGCCTTCACTACTATGAAGTATTTTTTTCTTAGATGAAATTAAATTTCCTGGGGAGGGGAAGTGAGGAACATTTTCAGTTTGCAAAGCAAACGGGGAAGTATTGTAGCAAATTTTGACTAGCCCTGTTTATTACACAGATCTTAAGTTTGAGGGGATTTTTTTATTCTTTGCTGTCAGGTGGCATTGTTTGCCCATCCCAGCAGTACCTGTTCTCCCATTTCTAGTTTCTCATTATCTATAGGGGCCAAATTGTGACCTTTCTGAGTTCTAGCAATTGCAGCTTCAAAACATAAATGCTTTACCTAAAGAGAGTATCCATAGATTATGTATATATTATATATACAGAGTCACTTTTGTCATCTTCTGAGTCAGTGAATCCTGCCTTCTTTTTTTCTGGATGTTGGCCCAACTTCAACATTCTGGGAAGCTGAAGCAAGTATTTTCCAGCTCCTTCCCCTCTCTCTCCAGTTTGAGATGGGAGGAAAGGTCTGCTTTCCAGTGTCATAGGTCCTTTGGCTACAAAATAACTGACTAAAAGGAGACCTTGTGTAATTGAGTGTATATTAACAATTCTTAAAAGTTTACAGGCCCATTAGCTCTATTTTTCAAAACTGTGTTGGTTGCAGGTTGTTGTTGCTTCCATTAAGTCACAAATGGATCTGTATTGCAGCTCACAGGTCTAAAAGGTTTATTTGAAATTTGCTGTGTAATAAACACTTGTCAAAATCTAATGGCAAGTTAGATATGGGAACATAGTGATTTCTGTCTTGAAATTTAAGTTAAGGAGCAGATTAAGGTACATTTCATTTCTGTTGCACAAATCATTGAGAGGCATGCATTTATTTGGGCTTATTTTGATTTATCAGATAGGCTTTGGGGGGCAGGGCACTTTCCTTGCATGATCATCTTGAAAGCAGGGGGTGTGGGATGAATTGCAAAAATACTGAGATCATATCTTTATATATCAGGCTCTAACCTTTCATGGTACAGCTTTTATCCTTACCTGGTCCCTCTTGCTTCCCAAGTAGGCAGCTTGCTATTGTGATTTGATCCAGCTGCTGACTTCTTCATGCTTTAAATATGAGAGTGAACATGAGAAGTTCTTAGATAATTGTTCTTGAGTCTCATTAACTGCAAGCTCATATAGGGTTTTTACAACTTTCCTGAAAAGTGGCACTGAGAGTCTAGGAAGGTAGAGCCCAAATGAGTTCCACAGCTTTTGCAAACCATCTGCTATAAGGACAATTTTCCTGTCCTTTGCCCTTCCAGGACATGAAAATACAGCTTAGAGTTGGTAGCAAAACAGAGAGTATAGAGGCTTTTTTGTAGCTGTATACTCACTAATCTTAAAACAGAATCTGAAATGCACGTGATCTTATGAATGTTTCTTTTCTGGTCTATTCTTGCCAGTCCTGAGACATTTCTGTGGTTTATGAGTGCTATGCCAATGGGTCTTTCTACATTTTGCCTTGTTAGGTTTGTTTGGCTTAAAGAAAAAATTCCCTTCCTAATTGATGCTGTACTTTTTCATGGTTATCTATTGCAACTAATGAGGAATGTTTATGTTCCTGCTTTCTGTGTGTAAATTTGTATAAAGGTTGTACACTGTAGAAACAAATTTTATATTGGTACTATTTTTTGTTCTTCCACAACTTCTCAAATGTATTTGTCTTTGATGTGGCAACAGAAGGAATGAAAAGCCCACGAAATGGGTTACAGACACAGGAGACTATTGCATTGACTGTTAAGAGAGAAGCTTGCATCAGTTCCCTTTTTTTTTTTCCTTTTTTTTTCCTTCACTGTATGCACTCAGTTATTAGGTCAAACCAGAGTTAGATGTAGAAATACATAAGGAGTATTGTTTGGACAAAACCCTATAAATGTGAGGAGATTATTTTTAAAAAAAGATGTGAAGACAGCAAGGATGGCAAAATTCAGTGGAGATGCAATCAGTGGGAAGTCATTTTAGTAATTATGAAGTTCCTTAATAATTTTTTCCAATCTGTTTTTCCTGTAACTATTTACCCATCTTTATAGTAAATTCTGACTTCTGTGACTTAAAAAGTATCTGTGAAGAGAGCAAATTCAATTCTTCTATAATGTACTGTGTAAATAAAGGTAGTTAAAAATGTTTATCTGTAAACATTCTTTGCAAAACCACAGCACATATTGCCCACAGAACACTTGTAATTACATACAACAGGTATGTTGTGTATTGCAATTAATGTTTTTGTCTTGTATCACACTCAGAAACCACTTGGAAGAAAAGCATTAGTGCAAGCAAAGATTATTCATGAAATGCACATAATACTTTACTAGAGGCATTCCAATATTCTTTCAAACTGTGGCTTGTAGAACTTACATATGTAATTCACAATATTTAGTTATGTGTGATAGAATGAGAAATGATCACAAAACTGTCTTTGTTTCTGATGGTTGCTTTCTAGAATGAACTGGTTCTGAGAATTTATTTCATATTTTGTGGGATGTTCAGTATTCTACAAATAACAAGGACTTCAGTTCAATATTGAATATAGTAACTTTTTTTTAAGGAAGATGAAGCTTGTTACTGTTTTTTAAGTCTGTATTTTAATTTTTTAAATCTTATTTTTAATAAGCTTAGGAAAATGGTGGGTAACTAATATGTTGTTTCTTTGGAGTAAAGTCTTACTAAAAGATAGCCAAGGAAAAAGGAGAAATAATTTAATTACAGAGGATAGGAACAAGTTAGAATGTTACACACTGTCACATTGTGAAAACAATAAAATGTAAATTCAGTTTTCTTGGTGGCCAGTTTTCATAGGCACACGTGTAACTTCAAATTGTGTAAGTATAATGAAATGAAGGAAAAGAAGTTGAGAGGCAGTGAGCTGCTTCTGGATGGCTCCGCAGTAGAAGTGCAGATACAGTAGTTCAGGTGATTTGTAAGGTTCTGTTCCTTGGATAATTCTAGATCTTTCTTGTACTTTATTGCTGGTCATTTCACCTTGAGACTGTGTTGTCTGCTGAAGTCAGTGTGGATGGTTTATAAATTTAACCATCATGTTAATTGCATTTTCTTGCATCATATCCCCATCTGTTGGAAACATTGAGACACTCCATCAATCTTTGTACTGCTCTTGTTACTGTCCTCTTTACAGATAAAATAACTATCCTTCTTTTGGATACTCTATACATAGGGTAGAACTTCTTAATCTGAGAACAAGGAAAGTCAGTGTCTTCCCAGGAGAAAGGAGAGGTGTGATTAAAGTGACTATTTTAGAGCTGTCCTTGAATCAGTGAAGGAATGAAAACTTAAAGCACCCATTAATGGAGGGCTACACTGTTCTTCTTCTGTGAGCTGAGCTTCTGAATTAAATGCTGCATTTATATCCAGGTCTCTGGGCTGACTTTGTCCTCTCTTTACTGGGGTAACTCTCATAAAATATTTGTCAAATTATGGCTCTTTTGAAACTATGGTAAGTGAGATGTGGTTTGATGCAGGCCTCTTCCATGGCAGAGTGGGAGAAAAAGATCTTAAGATTGTTTCCTGGTTTGAACTCTCTTAAGGCTGGCAGAAGAACAGTGGTGGTTAAGGGACCTTTCCTCCCCATTCCTGTATTTTGGCAAAGTTTTGATGACTTAAAATAGTTTGTGTATTTTGTTTTCAGTGTCTTATATTTCCGTAAAATAAGAAGCATGGTTGCTCTATTTCTGTATTTAGCAGTCCTGAATCTTAGTTGCATTTCTATTGTATGTATTTTGACTTAAACACAGCTTCAAATGTGCACTCCTGTGTGCCAGTGGCCATTTCTCTGATTTTGTAAAATATTTTCTTTGGCTGCCCACTGGTTTGTCTGATAGAGATGACTTCTGCCCTCTCTTGACGTAATTTCAATTTAAACCATTTGTCAGTCTCCTACTTTCCAAAGACACTTTGCTTTTCTTGCTAGCTAGATAGGAAGATATCTGTGTACCCATGTGCTGGACCAAAATGTTTCTTTTCAGAAGAGCTCTTTCAGATGTATGAAACTACTTTCCCATGTACCCAGACTTCTGAGGAAACTTCCCTTAAGCTGAAATTTTCTTCTGTTAAAGTGAAATAATCAGCTACATTACAGTGATTCAGAAAACCAGGTTTGAAATGTATGAATGGGCTCTCTTTGTCGAAGTGAATTACTGCAGATCACTCATTCATGAATTCTTCCTATTGCAGAATAAATGAATGAAGATGACTCATCTTGAGCACATTTTATAACAGTCCCAAGTTACAGCTAAAGGCTATTAAATGTTACTTGACATAATAAGAGAGACCATGTTCTATATGTCTCTGCAAAGGAAAATTGCCATTTTCATAATAAAATAAGTAAATTTATGTAAATTAGGGTGAGTCATAAATACTTCATGCTTTGAAATTAAATGAAGTATCAGTATTAAGTTAGTCTCTAGGATAAAAGTTAAGCAATTTTAACCTCGTTTTTTCCCTTTTAAAATAAGGAACAAAATGCCTCTGAAAAGTGATTTAAAGGAAATCAAGAGGAAAAAAAGATCACAAGAATTTTAAGACTACCATAGTGAAACACAGACTTTATTTCATTCTAAGATTAACTTCAGCATGGCAACACTAAGCCTGCCCATTACCTAGAACATTATGTGAATAAAACTCTTACAGAATCATGGGTTTGGGTTAGACAGGACCTCCAAAGATTATCTAATTTCAGCCCCCTGCCATGGGCAAGGACATCTGTCATGGGATCAGATTGCTTAAGGCAACCTGTCCTTGATCACTTCCAGTGCCGAGGCATCCACAGTTTTTTTGGAACCTGTTCCAGTGCATCACCATTGTCATCACAAAATTCAGTCTTGCATCCAGTCTAAACCTACCTCCTTTCACTTACAAACCATTGCCCCTTGTCCTGTCACAGTGCCTGGTAAAAGGTATCTCTCTGCTTGTCTTATAAGCCCCCATTATAAATTGAAAGGCCACAATAACTCTCCCTACAGCGTTCTCTTCTCCAGGCTTAACACCCCCAACTCTCTGTCTCTCTTCATAGGAGAAGTGCTCCAGCCCTCTGATCATTTTTGTGGCCCTCCTGGACTTGATCCAACAGGTTCATGTCTTTCCTGAGGGCTCCAGAGCTGGATGCAGATTTTCAGGTGGGGTCTCAGGGGAGCAGAGTAGAGGGAGAGAATCACCTCCCTCAGCATGCTGGTTAAGCTGCTTTGATGCAGCCCAGGGTACAGTTGGCCTTCTGGGCTTGTGTCTAATTTTTCATCCACTCATATCCCAAGTCCTCTTCAAGGCTCCTCTCAATCTATTGCTGTTACCTGCTGCTGGGTCTCATGAGTTTTGATTGTTCTCAGATAGTGTTAGAGAAACCAAGATGAATGTGTTAAAATCAAAGTATAACTTCTATTTAACTAGGTTTGAACCAAAAATACCCCTACATTTATTTTGTTCTCAGTATCATCTGATGCTTCGGTGTTAAGTTTTATTTAAAACTAATTTATTACTATTGGAAATGGTTAAAGATAGAGTCATAAATTCTGTCAAAGTTGTCACAACCCCCTCAGAAGGGACTGTTCTACTTGCTAATGGTCATTAGAGGATGCTTCTTTCAGAAGACCAGAGCTTATTATCCAATCTTAAACCCACTGTTAAGTGGAACAAGTGCGTGCTGTTATTCTGTGGTGACTTTAGGATGTACTGGGATACACAGCACTGCAGTCATGATCCCATTTATTGGCTTTAAGGGTAAAATCATCTCCAGAAATACCACATCTTGTTTGTTAAAATACTCAGTATCCACCTGAGCACTTGGAAAAGTTTAGAAATAAAATAACATTTATTTAAATACGTAGATCTGTAGTAATGGAACAAATGAGTAAAACCAATAGAATGCTTTTAACTAAAATTCTTGTATTGAGCATCTCCAGTCTTCAGGTAGCTCAAGAGTCTGGATAATGAACCCTTACAAGGAAAGCCAGACGACAAAGTTCAGTGCTCTCTAGTTTTGCTGCTTCCATTAAGAGCAGTTTACTGGAGCCATCCAGGGAAGCTGCTCTGGGTTTTCTTTTTTTTTTTTTTTTTTCTGTAGCCCAAGAAGGAAATAATTCTCATCCTTGTTTCCATTTACCTGTTTCTCATTTCTAAATACTGAAATGTTACATGATGCGTGTAAGTTTATTTGCTTTTCATCTTCAAAGATGTTTTACAGCTTTTCTTCACTGTAGGCTTCTGAAGGCACGGATGTAAGGGTTTATTACATTAAAAAAATAAAAATAAACCCACCCTAAATGGTAAATCCTTCCAGTTGTCTTAGAGATTCCTTCTGAGTGCTGTAGAAGACTAAACATGATATGCAAGGCTGAAACAGGGTATGAATACTAACATCCTTTTTTACACATTAATTTTAGGATCCCTATAAGAAGTATATAGAGGGCCTTCATAGAAGGCTTTGTGGAAAGGTAGGTCAAGTCAACTAAAAGTATGAGGTCAAAGCAAGCTACAGTGACTTAAAGCCATTTAACTATTAATTGAGGATGTCCTTGTAGAGTTTGAGTCTCAGGGTAGCTTAACTTTAAAGCATCTCTGTTTGGAAATAACTTTCAATATACACCTTTTAGAAATCGTTTTATAGACGTTTGTATTTCCAAATACCTACAGTCCAACTAAAAATAATAAGAAGATCAGTACTGGTCAGCTATGTAGGAGTTTGCAGAGGAGGTTTGATATTCTTCTGTCTTGGAATAAGATGATGAGGAGAGTGGCCACAAGGCGTGGCTGTAGCAGCTTTATTTGGAGGGCTCTCATTCCAAAATAATTGTAAGTAGAAGCTGTTCTTTTTATAGCCTAGAGTGATAAACAGTGCAAATTTTATCACAGACTTACCCTTTAGCCTTTTAAAGTTAAATTAGCATATAAAATAAAGAAATAATGATGGATTTATGCCCTTGCTGCAGTGCATGTAGAATGCTCGTGTACTGACTTTAACACACAGGAGATCCCTAATACATAATTTAAGTGCTATTAGCAGGTAAAGCTTTCCTATAAGCCCTGCTGCTGCAGCTTTTCTAGCACTACTACTAGTGCTGAGCTGAATTAAAACCAGCTTGGGTCTGTCTACTTGATTCTGTAGCCCCTTTTGCAGTAGGGCAGAGGCAGTTTTCACTCTTTCAGGACAATCTCTCGAATGTGTTTCAGTAGCTCAGTAAAACCTGCAGAGTAGTGCAAAGCAAGGTCATTCACCTGAGCAGAATGAAGCTGTGATCTAGAAGTCTGCTGTTTTGATCCAGCTCTTTCTGCCCTGAGAGTGGCCATGAGACTTTGCCTCTTAATGGAGCTCCCTCAGGCTTCTCTGGAAACTGCCTAACCTTCTCCTCTGTTAAGTTTGATAACTGATCAGGTCTTGGTGGTCCCCATCTTCTTCAGTCCTTAAAGAGACAGGGATGACACCAAAAAAATGGTGCTTGAAAAGCTTATTTTATCCTGCTGCTTTTTCTGCCAGAGCATCTCACGTTGTTAGGTTTATAAATACTGGATTTCTAAAATATGCTATTCCCAGAATAAACTAGACTTAGCAAAAGTTTTATTAAAAAGCAAACTAGATCTGTTTTGTAACCTTCTGCAGCAGCAAACTTAAAAAAACCAAAGAAACAACAAAAAAAAACCCTGCAAAAACCAAACAACAGATAAAAAGGGAAATGCATTGTTTAGATCTCAATCAAACTGTAGTGTGTTTTTAGGGAAAACTTAGTGTTTCAACTTTTCTGTCATTGATTTCTATTTAAAATGTCCTAAATAGATCTAATATATTTATGCAGACAAAACACTTCTAACATTTTTGCCTTGGTTACCTTCTTATTCTTACATATTTTTCTAACATTTATCGTATTTTGACAGATTTCACACATTTTGAATGAATGAATGAATTTATGAATGAATTCATAAATTACTTTTGTCATTATAAGGTGCTCAGTCAGGTTCTCCTTGTCCTGTCTCATTTTCCTGTATATTCTGATAAATCAATCTCCCCCTGTACCTTCTCTGATATCCCCTTTATTCCCTCTTTTCACTACACTGCAAGCTCCACGCTGCAAACTCAGCCTGACTGGAAGAAGATTCTGGAGACATTTGTTTGAAATACCAGTGCTTCAGCTGCATACTAAAAACATCTAATTGTAGGTGTCTAAATGTGCATTCTATATGTGGCCTTGGATCTAAACTCCCATCAGAACCAGTGAAGACTTAGTCAGTGCTTTTCAGCTGACATCAGTTTGCAGTGAATAGCTCTCCAGGCTCCACTGGCTGCACTAACTAGATCTCCACTTGCTGTAATGGAAGTTTAAAGTCCTAACTTGCACACAGACACATAATTTTAGATACCTAAATGAGATGTCTCCATTCTGGAGCTGAAGTCTGGCTATTATAAGCTGACATAAGAAAGGCTGCATCCTGAGAACATCTCATTTGAGTCTGTTGTTTTGCAGTTGTACACACAATAAATATCTTTGTCCTCAAGCATGTGAGATTTTTAACTCATTCATCCATTTCCATGAGCATCTAACTTTTTACAAGTTACCAGTACTTGGAGGTCCATGTTAGGAATGGAGTCACAGCCCTAAGATGCAGCTAGATAATGCCCCCCAAAACTTGGTTTCCATTAGTGTAGTCAGTGGTTATCTAGCACACAGGGCTATGAATGTTAACTCAAAATGCTGAGATTCAGGTGCTTCTCTGAGTCTTCCAGCTGAGCCTGGAATCAGTTGGGTGAGTCTTGTATGAACCATGTTAGGCTGGTCAGGTCTGCATCTGGCAATATTATTATAGACCCATGGCATTACAGTCAGTTCATCAGTTTTCTTCCCTGACTATCCTGCTAATGGCAAAGAAATAGCCCCGTATGATTTGTTTTATGGAGGAAAAAGAGGAGAAAATTGATGTAGGATCTATTATTGGCTTCTAATGTAAGTAGGAAGTTAATCTAAGTAGATAGCAGTAGATAGTAGATAGATAGTAGATAGATTCTACTATCTAGGATAGATAGTAGAAATCAGAGGTGCAGGCAGAGCAGTCTGAAAAACATTTTACTTAGTAGGTTCACTCAATATCCTGACATTTAGCATAACTTATGCAGCTAGCATTTTCTGCATCTTAATTGAATGGAGTGTGGATGATTGAAATAATACAGTTTCATGAAGATTGCTAGCATTAAGTAAAGAAGTTTCTCTATTTCATTATCTGATTAATTCTTTAAAAATAAATGGTGCTTCTATTTTATTGAAACTCAAAATGTTTTAAAAATGCTTTTAAATTACTTTGCTCTGGGTTTCATAAGAATGGGGAGGCTAGAACTTCATGTATCAAGGATTTCTTTTGTTAAAGCCTCTTTCACTACCTGTACAGTAAGAACACAGGCTGGTGTGTCATATACTGGAAAATGTTAGAAATTGTTAGATGAGAGCCCAGGAAATTTCTTTATAGTTCTACCCTGTAAGATTCAAGTTGTATTCAGACTTATATTAAAGAATTACTGTTAATGAAGAAACAGCTTTGAATTAATTTTGATTGGCATGCGCTATTGATAGTAGATTATTATAGTTGTCTTTTTTTGATTGTCTGTTAAATTATGGAGATTTTGTCACTTTGCATGACTTCACACGATTGTGACACTCTTCAACTTCATTAAGCTTGACTTCCCCTTCTTTCTTTTGCAGACATGCAACAATTTGTTCTAATCTAAAACAGCTTATTATCCAAATGAGGGAAAGCAAGAACAGGGGAAAGATAACAAGGTCATCACAAACATATAGCTGTGCACAGATACAACTACTTTGTAATGTGTGCTAAAGACCAATTACAAGCATGTAAGTTCAGCCACTTAAAGCCATTAAGAAACAGTTTAATTACATGGGGTTTCATATAAAGTTGGAAGAACCAAATTCACTGGTAGTAAATACAGGTGTCCACAGTGCTGTCCGCTTGTTTTCTTTTTGTCAAGACACCCTATCTGAATCTGCAAAGAACTTTCCAGAAAATTCACATGTCTGGAGCAGGTGCCCTAAGACACCATCTTAAGAGGTTCAGATTTTTTCAAGTGACTGTACAGTACCAAATAACTTGTAGATGGGCCTCAAGTTCATAGTATTAGAGCTGCCAGAGGAGCTGACTACAACTTCCTTCCCTTTTGATTCATCAGCTATTGTGTTACTATATGGTTTGTGCCCCGGGCCTGTTCTCAGTTTTTTTTTTCTAGTAGCTCATTCTCCAGCAGTTTCACTATCCTTTTCCTTTGGTGCTTTATGTATGGGATATCTTCATAAATACCAGGTATATTTTTTTTTCCTTGGATGATCGTGACAGTTCTATACAGAGGTACAGTGGATGTGCCTTCCAAGGCAACCAAAGAAAGAATGAATGCCAAACCAATAATCTATATTATTACTTCATTAAAAATTCTTAAAAGGATTTAATATGGGATTGTAGTTTCAATAAAAGGTGAATAAGTTACTATGAGCAGGCTAGTGAGAGTATCCCTCACAATAATCTCTTCATAACAAAGTATTGCAACAACTCTAGAAAAATCTCATGAAATACGGACAGGTCATTCACAGTAGGACTGTGCTGAGCAAAGACCACAAAAGGATCATTGGCTGAGGCAAAGTCCTAGAGCAGGGAAATTCCTACTCATAAAACACAGCTTAGCAAGCCAGTTCTAAAAACTAACTAAAAAGCCCAACAAAACGATCTACTAAAGCAGGCAGAAACAATCAAATTCCCCGGAAGAGGAACAGAAAAGAACAGTTTGGCCCAGGAGCTGTGACTTAATAATACTGCAGCCTTCTCTTCTACAAATCACGATGAAAAGTGAAGTCAAAGAGGAGAAAGGTGTCTACAGAGAGTTGCCAGCCTCTCTGTTACTTTCCACAAATTGCATTTAAGGTACTGTCTGAAAGGTATTGTTGTCTTCACAGAGTTAGCTCTCATGGCTAACTCTGACAGGGTTACCTCTCTTATCATATACAGCCAAGAGACATCTCAGTAAAACTCTTAAGTAGCAGGTAGATTTACAAAATTAGATTAAGCATACTTAAGTTTGCATTTATTCTTTCTGTTATGCTTTCCAGGCACAGAATTGTTTTTTTAATTTCAGAAAAAGGTAGCTCAATCTTACCTAGCTTTTAAATTCAGGAGTTTTTAATGTTTCTCTCCTATTTTTCAAAAGATAGACATACAAATGAATCCATCTTGCAGGCAGATCCTTGAAGTTCCTAAAGGCCAAGATGTGTTTGGGAATTTGAGAAGCTAAACTGTTTTTTTTTCCTTAAAGATAATTTTTTTCTGAAATGGATAGTAAGGGGTCAAAAGCAGAGTGACTACCTCTGACGCAGTGTGACGCTACTGGCGGTGCAGTTTTGAGCAACATCTGGTGACTAAGCAAGGCATCAATCAGTGAAAATATTTAATAAGTTACAAAGGCAGTCTGAGCAACTGGAACCAGTAAAATTCTTCCAGCAAAAATGAGTTTTAAAAATGACCTGCTAAGAGATCTGAAAAATAAAAGTGACCATCAGCAAATGTTGAACGTAGGCTCACACTAGCCAGTTACCTCTGCATCTAACTTCCACTCATTTCCCTGACTTGTACTGCAAATGGATACAAGAGGACTGGCAAACATGAGCTTTTGAGGTTGTTTGTTGGCTATTTGATCACTTTTTGCTGTGGACTTGTGGCTCCTGTGTATTAGAACACTGGTTTACACAGGTTGTAAATATGATAAGTAGCATTTCAATAAAATATTTGTAAAAGGTGTCTTTTTATGCTTGCTACACTCTTCTAATTCTTACACAAAGAAAGACTGCTTAAGAAAGAGGGAAATATACCTTGGTAATACCCTATCTTCTTATTGTAGCTATTTACACTCTCAAGTTTCCTTGTGTTCCTTTCCAACACTAGACTAGGAGCCTTATTCCTATGGGCAGACAGCTTTATCTGTAGGTTGTTTCAGTTTATCCTCTAACAGGTCTTTAAAATACCATCAAGAGCACTAATTTGCTTGTAATAGCTTTCCAACTGCCCATTACATTCATAGAATTTCAGTGTGCTGTCATTTATTTATTTTTTTTTTTCAAGGTACTGAGTCTCATCTTTTCATCTGAAAAATAGATCCATTATTTCTGATGAGAAAGAATCCAGTCTCATCTCGGTGACCGGAGTTAAACAGAAGGATCTGGGGGGGTTGGGTTCTTTTCAGAAGCATGGAAAATGTGTGTTGCTGGATCATCTTGGTGTATGGTGGCATTGTGCAGCTGTGTCTGGACAAGTAAACATTTTTTGTGTTCAGCTTCTGAGAGCTGAACAGGTCTGAATTACCTGGGAGCATGCCACACAGAAAGAGGCTGAGTGTCAGGTAGGGGCTGTGTCTGTATGGAATGTGGCTTTGGAGGGCTCTGAAGGCCAGTGGGAAGCAAATAGAAGGGCTAGAGAATGCAGGTGAAAAGAACTGCAGGTATGCAATGGAATCTTAAGGCCAGATACCTGCATGCTGCCTGTTTCCAAGCTGGAAAATTCAAAGCATAGTACCCCCATAGAGTGGGTCATTTTTTGGGTTTTTTTAAAGTTCTAAATTGTGGATGAAATAGGAAAGGATTGAATGCTAAAGCATCCTATGAATCTAGGAAGATGTACAGCTAGCCAAGAATGTTAATATATTCCTTCTTAATCACTCAGTGTACTCAGGTATCTTTCAGCCATCAAGATATTTTAGAAATACTTGTCATTTCAGCAAGGCTGATCACCAAAATTACTCAAATGCTATAGGAAATCTGTATTCCAGAAGTAGTAAAAAGATCAACAAGAATATGCATTAACTGTTTAAACAAGTGTTGCTGTAATGGTGCCACTGAACTGGGTGAAATGCAGTTATATGCAATGCAAGTTCATGCATAAGATTAATAAATTATAAATGGGGAGCTCCTCACTTGAAACTTGATAAGGACAAGGAAGCAGGCAAGCTATTTGACTCTCAAGGTAAGTATTTTCTCCAGTGTAATGTATCTGTAAATTTACTGTGATCACAAAATGCATCAGGGCAGTTGTTGCTAATGCAGCTTGGGGTGGTTAGTAGCATTTTACAGGATTCTGCTGAGGCCTGAACTGTATTTTGATAATTCATGTTTACAAAAGATGAAACAGAGCTGATAAAAGGTATTAGGATATTCAAGAGACTAAGGAGCTTGTTTTAGAAAGGAGAACAAAATAAATTGGTCTGTTTGGCAAAAAATTAGTTTTGTTAGGAATAGCTAAGTAAATGCCAAGGATTAAAAGAAAAAAAAAAACAAAAAAAAAAAAAAAAAAAACAAAACCAAAGCCAAAAAACCCCACCACCAAACAATGAAACAAAATAAAGTTACTAATTAATGCCAGAGCTGGTTTAGAGCCCAGCTTGATGCCCAATGGCCCTAACTTTTGTCTACCTGCAAAAATCCTCCTGGCTACACAGGAGAGTGATGCTCTAGAACAGCTCTCCAATGGGAGGCATAAGGGTAAAAGAACTGACTTTCTGAGCTGTGACTGACTGTCTTGAAGCCTTTATGTATAATCTTTAGTTTGTTATTATGGTGG
The DNA here is from genome assembly GCF_036169615.1 of Heliangelus exortis. Taxonomy (NCBI): domain Eukaryota; kingdom Metazoa; phylum Chordata; class Aves; order Apodiformes; family Trochilidae; genus Heliangelus; species Heliangelus exortis. The sequence goes on along the minus strand of NC_092422.1, from coordinate 27,739,594 downwards.
ATCCTTACATACAATAACAGAGGAGAGGAATGAAGCTGCAGTTGCATGTGAATAGACGTGATTCATGAGGTCTTTTTCACTCCTTGAGCCCTTGATGCTCCAGCAACAAAAAATTTAGATCTCCTGCATCCAGGCAGAAGTGAAGCAGCAAAAAGGTTTCTGCTCAAAGAACATTTTACTTTGCAGCTATTAAGCAATTTTCTTGTCTCAGCAGCTTAGCAGAGTGCCTATTGATCCATAGGCACTGTACAGAAAGGAGTTCTACCATATACATGTATCTTTTTTCCTTTCTTCTGGTATAGAATGACAACTTTTACATGTCTGAGCCAAGTTAGTTGTTTCATCCCTGGCCTTGTTTGGCACAGGTAAGCAGATTCCTTACATAGTTCATTTTTCCTGCCAAAGCAATGGGTATGTTACTTTGTAAAACATATTTGGTTATAGAACAAATCCAATTTTAAGAGAACACTGCAACAGAATAGGCTTATCTCTGTGTCTGGTCCTTGTTTACTGCTTTACCAGAGACATTCTTTCTGATAATGCATATTTATTAACATTGTTGAAAACTTTTAATCAGCAACAGCCTTTGTCATAGATGTTCTTAATGTTTGAGCTCACTGCTTTCCCTATCTGGTAACTTGCTTGAGATATGGAGAAAATAATTCCTTGTTGAAGGGATCTGCAGCGTTCATTTGTGAAGAATTAAGGAGACTTCATCTCATTAAAAAAAAACTATAAAGACTCAATTTTAAATTTCAAATGCTAATACGAGTTTAAGATACTTAAATAAAAATAAAGCCTTTATTAGTTAAGACTGTGATTTTTTTAAGCTAACCCAGGCCCCCAAAACCACTTCTGAATTGTTTTCAACAGTACAATGTGAGGTTTGCAGGGGAAATTGGTTGAAGTTATTTAGTAATCTGTATGATACCAGAAACATTTCACTACAGAAGAGGCTGCAGGTGTTTGTAGTAAGCATTGTGCCTTTCTCTGTTGCTAAGTCAGACTGAGAACACCAGTTCTCTTTTATGGATACCTTGATTTTGGACTACTTAATATGGGACTAAATATCTGCAAACCTTTTTGAACATGAAAATTCTTATGTGTTGTCCTTAAGCTGCTAGCAGAATCAGAAGTAGTAATGTGAATGTTTGGGTACTTATCATGTCAGGTGCAATGTTATTAAGAATTTTCAAGATCAATAGTTTTTCAAACTTTTATTTCTATCTTCAGAGCATCCCATACTCACAGGCTTCTCTTGTTATTGCTGAAAAGACAGAAAAGTGTATCTTTGCAGTGGACTGTAATCACAAGTGGTCATATTCAAGGCATTTGGATTCCACCCTTGTTCTAACTTCAGAAGCTTTTAGCTGCAGAAGGCTCAAACTCAGGCCAGGTCAGCTGCTGAATCATCACCTAATCCTAGCAAGCCCACGGAATTAACTGCTTCTCCTATTTTGACCATGGCATTCCCTATGTGCCTGATACTGTACAAAACATGAGTTTGCAGGGAGACAGCTGGAAGGAAGACATCAAAGACATGGTAGAGTAGAGAGATTATTAATAAATGTTGCCTTTCTCTCTCTCTTTCTCTCTCTAAAAAAAAAGACAAAACAAAACAAAAAAACAAAACAAACCACACACACACAAAAAAAAGATGGTCTGTTTGTTTAGTTGATCCCTTAGGTTTACTCCTCAGATCACTAAATCTGAGGTTTTTAGCTCTATAAAGTACCACAGATTCTGTACCTTAGCTCCCAATTCCAGCAAAGTCCCCCAGCTGTGGGGTATTTAGAGGTTAGGATTTTCCCCATGTCATCTTCTGGAGATGGTCATCTTCACTCAAAAAAGGATAAGAGAATCTTAGAGGAAAACTACATAAGACTGCAATCTGCCTTTTTCTGTTGATGTAATCATAGATTCATCAAGGTTGGGAAAGACCTCTAAGACCATCAAGTCCAACTGTCTGCTTTACAACCCCTAACCACAAAACCATCCCCTCTAGCACCTCATCTACCCATCTTTTGAACACCTCCAGGGGTGGTGCCTCCCGGGGCAGTCTGTTCCAATGTTTAACCACTCTTTCTATGATGAAATTTTTTCAAATATCCAACCTCTCCTCAAATATCCAAGCTCTCCTGGCAGAGCTTGACCCTATTTCCTCTTGTCCTGTCACTGGTCACCAGGGAGAAGAGGCCAACATCTGTCTCACTACAGCCTCCTTTCAGGTAGTTGTAGAGAGCAATGAGGTCTCCCCTCAGCCTCCTCTTCTCCAAGCTGAACAGCCCCAGTTCCCTCAGCCTCTCCTCATGAGGCCTTTTCTCCAGACCCCTCATCATCTTGGTTGCCCTTCTCTGCACCCTCTCCAGCACCTCAATGTCCTTCTTTGTATACTGCAGTCCCCAAAGCTGCACACAGTACTCGAGGTGTGGCCTCACTAAGTATAGGGGCAGGATCACCTCCCTGGTCCTGCTGGTCATGCTGTTCCTGATGCAGGCCAGGATGGTGTTGGCCTTCTTGGTTACCTGGGCACACTGTTCAGCTGAGTGTCACTCAACACCCCCAGGTCCCTCTCTGCTGAGCAGCTCTCCAGCCACTCTTCCCCAGCCCTGTAGTGCTGCTGATGCTGCTTGTGGCCAAAGTGCAGGACCCAACATTTGGCCTTACTGAAACATGGAGTTGGCCTCAGCCCATCGCTCAAGCCTGGCTAGATCCCTCTGCACTGCCTCCCTATCCTCAGGCAGATCAATACTCCCACCCAATTTAGCTTCATCTGCAAAGTTACTGAGGATCCATCCATTCTATCCCCTCATCTAAATGGTAGATAAAGATGGTAAACAGGAGCAGCCTCAGCACTGAGCCCTGGGGAACACCACTTGTCACTGGCCACCATAGCTCCATTCTCTTTGGACCTGGCCATCCAATCAGTTTTGAATCCAGCAGATCATACGTGCATCCAAGCCATGAGCAGGCAGCTTCCCTAGGGGAATGCTGTGGAAAACCTTGTCAAAGGCCTTGTCAAGGTACCCAATATCCAAATGTGGATTCCTCATGATTTAGGTGAAGTCCTGCATTCTGGTTCCCATTTTAAAGTCTGGTTCTGTAATTTCCATTTAAAAGCTCTTACATTAAAGGAAGTAAGTGTCTCTAGCATGGACTCATCATGTTGCATTCCAGTTTCTAGTGGCCCATCTTCAGGGGAGGTGACTCAGGTTATTCTGCAGTCTGGTATTCATAGCACTTTCCTAGACCAGGAACAAGCTGTGAGATTTATCTGCTTGAGCATAGCACAGGATTTATCCTACTGAATAGAAAGACTAGGAGTCTACTCTCAGAAAACCTACTGTACTCTACTTAAATTGGACAAGAGTGATTAGAGCAGGCCTGTACCAGATTTCTGCTGGAATATACACTCTCTGTACTTAATGATTTGTGTCATTTGGTATGAGGTGGCTCCCTGATAAATGTGCAGAAGCTGAGTTGTCCTCTGAAGGCAGCCAGTGAATCACCCTGCTGAAGCCAAGGCTTTGGTTTAGATGCTGCAGAATGTAAGGTGTGTAACATCACGTGGTTTTAGTTTGGTTTTGTCCGATTTCTTGTCATGTGATGATGATGTAATTTGCTCGGGGCTTGTTCCCTACAGTTTGTGTCGTGACAGAAGGATTTTGCATTGCCAAATGTCACCTTTCAAAGTGTCAGCTTAGGGGACTCTTTTCTTCACTCCCAATTTGAAACAAAGTGTTATTTCAAAATGTATTTCGTAGTTTGGAAAGCTACATATGAACATTTGTCTGTGGAACTGCAGTGTTGGTAGAATCTTTGTTGATGGACTCAAATGTTAACACGTGTAATGTAGGCATAAAACAGTGACAGGCTGTGATTGTGAAGAGAGGGACTGTGGGACTTCTCTTTCCATTACTGTGTATTGTTATAAAAGGCTTTTTCAACAAACCAGAACAGCAAACTGCCCTAATCCAAGAATTACATCTAAGAGGGTAACATTTCGGTGGGACAGAGCTGTTGGGTGTGAGGGGTTTTTTTAGATCAGCAGTTATCATTAACCTATTGCTTTTAGTGAGAACAAAATTTAGCCCTCGTTTTGCTCTCTGCAATTACAGTTGTGGAGCCAATGCCATTCTAGATTTACCTAGTTTTCCTTCTTCTGCTAAATCATGAAGAATCCTGGATTATGGGACTCCTGGAAAGCTGAGACAACTTCCTTCCTGCTAAATTAGTTTTATGTATTCCAGTTAGAAATGACCACTCCCAAATTGGTCCCTTTTAAACAAAGATGCATGTGGTATTTATTTTACTTATTACGTCATCTGCTTATAATGATTTTTGTTCTGCCTTTTTATTTAAATGGACCATCTGAATCTACATTATATTCATTTTTAGGCTCAAAGCCTAAACAGCTCAGAGGTTTCAAATGAAAAGTACATGTTATTAGTAGATTCCAGGAACTCAGAGTAGTACATCTTTAGAGGTGTTTGCCTTGGAAACAAATAAAAACTGGAGAGCTGGACACTGAATTTTCTCTTGGCAGCCTTTTCTGGTATTAATTTCTTGCTCAGATTTCTGACTCTCTATGTTTCGTAATAATCAATCACAGCTGGCACAAACAGATTTTTATTATTACCACAGTCTTCTGTGAATTTTCATCTGTAGTTTTAAAATACCCTACCCTAGAATTGTTTCAGCATTTATATGTATGCTATTGCTTTTCTTGATCAATACCTCATATTCGTGTAAGTAATACTCAGTAAGTCATATTCAAGCCATAATCTGCACGTAGAGATGCGTGTGTATAATAATTTAAGGGGGGAATATTAAGAAATTTGCACTGATGGGAAGGCTTCTCCAAATACAGCTCCAAGAGAGCAGAATGTGCCAGATAATTTTTCACTCAAGTTTCAAATCAATGTAGCCAGGTAAGTGTGCACAGAAAAGATAACTCAATAGTACAATAAATTGAATATAATGATGCTGAAAAGGCCTTTACAAGTAATTATATTATGTAACTTCATTTTTGGCATAACCAAGCGGGGAAGGAGGGGAGTTGAAGTTAATGTTTATTCCTTCCAATATCTCTTTTCTCTGAATCAAAATTCTTATTCGTAGAAGCCCCTGTCTACATGCCAAGAACTGCCAACTGTTGAGCCTCACTTGTGCTGTTCACATCTTAACCACAACCACCCATCAGTAGCAGTGCTTAACTTTTAAACTTTCCAGTCTGAAAAAAAGCTGATTAGAAAAATACAAATTTTAGTGGTAACAACTGTTAGATGATTAAATTGTAGTTCATCCTGAATGTTGTGAATCAAATGGAACATAATTAAGCAGGATGCTCAAATATTAAATGTTCGTCTGAAAAGGTACTGCAGCTCAGTACTTTCCTCAGCATAAGGAAATGAGGCTTTCGTTTAGGAAAAAGCTAAGCAAATATGCAATGCAGTTAAATTAAAATAAGTGCAGATTATTTTTCCTGCTAAGAAGAAAAACATTTTCATCAAAGCTTGTCTGTGTTAAAAATGGTATATCATGTTTGAATCCCTTTGAAATGCAATGATTTATGGTTCACCTCATATTTAAATTGGAAGACTACAAGGGAGACAGAACAGTTTTTTTACATAACTCTTCTACATAGCTACTAAATGAATACCCTAAACCTAAAACAGAAAATGAAAACAGAGCAAATCAACAATCTGGGCTATACAGTACAAAGTCTGTGTTGTATTTCCACATTTACCATCTTTGATTCTCTGGTACTTTTTGTTAAACAGGATAGATTTGATCACTGTGCCACACAGTTGCTCCAGAAAGAATGTATAAAACCTTTTTGTTGTTGAAGTATCTCAAAAGACTAAAGTAATCCTACTGCAAGCTCTCAAGTTTAATTTCATGTTGTGCAGTTACACCGCTCAAAGGCGTTGGGGCTTGCAGGGTTTTTTTAATTGTAAAATTGCACAGTGGTAATTGTTTAGAAACAGGTGAAATGAAAGTACATTTTACATCTGAACACAGAAACCATTGTCATAGTTTTCCTTTGAACATACGTAAGGCCATTATAAAAGAAAACTGATAGCTCTATTAAAGTGCTGTAGGAACCTGTCATCTCTGCACTTTGCCAATGAGAAAGGGATTTCATATCCTTTTTTTTCTCTGTATATGTATGGTTTCATGGGAAATATCAGGATCTCATTAGGATGCAATCTTTAGAAATACTGTAGTTAGGCTTCACAGGTTTCTGCACGAATGAATTTCCCTCTGCTTTTGCAAAGAATTACTCGAATGTTTTACCTTCAGGTTTTCTTTGCATTTGCCAGCCTGCAGTCTACTGATAGATTTGTTTGTAGCCAATTAATATATTTAAATTGATGTTGCTGCTTTGTCAGCTGCTGTTCCAGAGCTTTGATGGCAAAAGTAGACAGATGAGGGAAGAGATGGTTTTGTCAGGACACATTTAGAGCATAAGGAATATGTTAAATTGACAGCAGTCTAATGATCGCCTGTGTCCTTGCAGTTCCTTTTTGTGCCTCTAGCTCAGGCCCAGCAGTTAAGTTCTGGTTTTGCTTTTATTTTTTGTTACTACTTGTTTTGGTTACACTGCACCTACAAAGTGTAAAGCTTGACAGTTTCTTCTGACAATGTTTTAGTGCTTGTTAACCTAAAGTAGTAATTTGGAAGTATTTTCCAGGCACAGCTTACAACTGGAGACCAAATGGTAGTGGGTTTTGTTACTGGTTTGTTTGTTGTTGGTTTTTTTGTAATTAATTGTAGCTGCTGGGAGCTCAAAACTTTGAAGTCTTAGCTATTATGTAAAAGGCAGAGTGGTGCAACTATTTGTGGCATCTGGGACTATTGATTTACTGCAGCCCATCAGTGTTGGAGGGGTGTGTTGCTACGTCAGCTGTGCGCTCTATTGTTTCAGCTGCTGTGGCCTTTGTGTTTGATCCTGTCAGTGCTTGCGTCAGCGATGCATATCATCGCCTGTGTGATGTCAAAGTGTGGGTGTTCGGTTATAGAGCCATAGTTAACCTAATGTGCTGCAGTAAATCCTGAATGCTATTTCCTCCTGGGGATAACAGTGATTCATCGCCGTTCACATTAGACTAATGCTAAGTATAGCAGTGTTCATGAGCCGCAGTATCCACACAGATTAGTATCAAAGTCATTGCAGCTTTCCAAACGCCTCTCCAGAAAGTGTTTGTTTGCAACCCGATCTGTTTGTGCACCTCCTTTCTTAAGTGTAAAACTGATTAGCAGGTCAACTAAAGGTAAATCCTATGGAAGGAGACTGGGTTGAAGTAATCCTTTATACCTTAATTATGGTAATTAAGGTAAAAGCTTTCAGCTAAGAGCTTGGATCACAACAGCCAATGACAATCGGTCGAATACAAGAGAAACCAGAGCAGGAGCCCTTGGGGGGGGATGGCTCGGGAAGCCTCCCTCGTCGGGGATGGTGCTCTCCGAAGCCGCCGCGCCCGCTCCTTGAAGCCCCGGGCCGCCTGGCCTCTTGTTCTGCCGAGCCGCTGGCCCGGATCCCAGCCGCGGCCGGGCAGGGCGGAGCGGAGCGCAGCGGCGCGGAGCGGATCGGGCGGCGGGGCGGAGCGGAGCGGAACGCAGCGGAGCGGAGCGGCCGGGAGGGGAGGGGGCAGCCGCGCACCTGAGCGAGCCGCCCCGCCCGCCCACACCGACCCGCCTGCCGCGGGGAGCTGCCGCCCGCCCGGCCCCGGCCCCGGCCCGGCCCAACCCAACCCAACACGAAATGAGCGGTAAGGTCTCCCGCTGTCCGGTTCGGCCGCCGCCGTGAAACACAAAAGCAGGGCGCGGTGCTGCAGGCAGCCCCTGCGGCAGCGGCGGATGGGGGAAAGCTGTGACGGCTGAAAAAAAAAAAAAACCAAAAAAACCAAACCAAAAAAAAAGGCAGATGTGGGTCATCCGTGTGCCGCTCAGCCCCTCTCCGGGGGATGCGTGGGCTCCGGAGGGCACGGCAACCCGGGCCTGGGGGGCCGCGGTGACCCCGAAACCATGAAGGGAGCAGAAGGGTCGTTGCCGGGAGGCCATGGCGAGCCCGGGTGCTGCAGGAGCAGAGCTGAGGGCGGATACTGCCCCGGAAGAGTAACCCGCAGCCAGGCGGGGAGCAAGTGCTGCTCTGGCGCCGGGAATCCACCCTGTGCACCTCTGCCGGCCGCTCTTGTGAGAGACTTAAAATGGAGCGATGCTTCAGGGTCAAAATAAAAGGAAATCGCACGTCTCGTTAGGCGAGCGGTGGCGGTGTCCTCAATTTTTCAGGAGTTACTATGTTTAGATCAGTTTGTCACGATCCTAGTGATTATGCAGCGCTGTTAATTTTGCTACGTGTTTATGGGAGCTGTAATGAGCCTAATGAGGTTTTTACAGTCTGCTTAAATAGGAGTATTGGAGAACTTCACCTGCTGCTGCTGGAAGGGGATGGTGTTTTTCCCATTGGTGGGATTTTGGACAAATAGTACAAGTTTGATGTGATAGTTGATAGTCATCCTGATTTTTTAATTATTTTTTTTTAACTTGGGACAGAATGCTTACATAGAAACTTTACAGGTTTTCCCTTTTATAGTAGTGAAATAGCAAATTTCAATACAATAATAAACTGAAAGTGTGGAGGAACATCAGCTTCTTGAGTTAAATAAACCTTTACAGTGTTTGGTGAGTCATTTTCCAAGAATAAAGTATAAAACACAGTTATGTGTTTGTTTTGTCTCCCACCATACTTCTTTTCCATTTCTTATATAAGAGAGCTACCTGGAATTATGTAGAAGGTTTGAGACCTCTTCAGGTGGTCAACTCATCAACATTCATACTACAATGAATTGTGTCAAGTCAGTTGCATTTATGTGCAATACAGGAAATGAGATATTTGCTTAACACAAATTTCTTAACACTATTTTTTTGCTGGTACTTACCATCTGGTAAAACACTGGTTTTGTCATGCACCAGTCTAGCCAATGCCTAAAAGCATGAATATTCCCTTCTCACAGTGTATATCACTGAAGTAGAGCCAAGATCTTAACATCAGTTGTTTCTAAAAGGGAAAGAAAAATGTGGGTTTATAGTGCATTAGCATTTTATCTTAAGATACACAAAAGCCTTTTTTTTTTTTCTTTTTTTTTCTTTTTGCATGTAGTAACATGCTTTCTGTCAAGAAATCAGTGTTTTCACTGTAAAGATCCTGTTTTCCTTAAAATACATGAAGTCTTCCAGAATGCTGGTTTTTACCATGCTTTCAATTTCCTTGTCTGCTCCTCTGTAATCTAACTTAATTCCACAGCCACTTGGAAATCTAATCAGGAGTAAATTAGAGTTCACCCTTAAAACTTGAATATTAAAAATATAGTTCAAAGTGATAAAGATGCAATGTAAGTTTTCAGGCTACAAATTTGACTCTGTTCTAACACTCTAGTAACTTTTCAGTTTCGTACATTGCCTTCATGTCCTTACTTATTTGACTGCCACATTATGGGTATACTGAAAATGACTGTGTAGATTAACCTTTGGACTAGATTGGAGATAACTGGGTTTTTGTTTGGTTTGGGTTTTTTTTATGTGGGTGGGGGGTGTTTTTTTGTTGTTGTTGTTTTTGTTTGGTTTTTTCTTTGCTTTTTTTGCTGGTTTGGTTTGGTTTTGTTAGATTAAAGCACAAAGTAAGCTTTAAAAAGACTGTTAAACAATTCTCTTTAGATGTGTAAAATCCACCCTCTTATTTAAGAATTTAAACCACTATTGGGTTGAATGGTAACTTTAGAGCAAATACATTTCTATTACTGTTGACCTTTTTGAATTTGTTGTAAGCTAAAGCTCTAAAGCAATTTTTTCTGCTTCCCTTTGGCTGCTTTTCACTTCACTTTTATTTCTTTTTAGAACTCCATACTCGAGAAACTTTCACTGAACCATTTTTGAGTCTCAGCTGAGCAAAATGAAGGCTCAGTTCTCAATCTATAGCTCACTGTAGTCCTTATATTATTTGCTGTTCAGATAACCTTTCAATTAAGACCTTGTTCTTAAAAAGTACCTTCCTTCAGTGCCCCAGTTGTGGGTTACCACATTGTTGAGCATAAAGCTGTGATTCTTTTGAGGAAACACATTCCAAAAATTTTATATCTTATTCTGAAGAAGTCCTTGTAGTATGTGTAATCAAGTTACCTGCTACTTTTTAGAAGAATGATTGTTTTTTTATTTCCCTTATCCCTGCTCTTGGCATTCAGACATAGTTATTTTTCTGTCAAGCTCACACTTAGCAGAATGAGGCGTGCTTATCTTATATAACATACTTTGTACTTTCCATTTGCAGGTCTTAACTGAGTTTATAAAACATGAATGTGGAACAGTGAATGCCATTTCAGGAGTATTACTGAAACTTCACTAAGGGCTGAATTGGTGCTTTTGATAGCTTCACTACACTGAATTGCAAATTTGGAGAATGCAGCCTGGAGTGTCTAAATTCCAGCTTTATGCATTTGCCACAGAACCTGGTTAGGTTATATTGCATTTCAGTTTTTCTGTAATTATTAAATTTCAGTGGTTGTTGCCTCATGTATTTTAAACAGAAGAATGTAAGGACATCTGTGGGCAGTCCTGCTTGAGGTCTGTGCTAGTGGGGTGGCTCTCACAGAGGCCAACACCAGATAGTAAAGGGGAGAGCATAAGGATAGGGCAGGTACACAGGAATCACTTCCTTGTTTGTAGCTTCCTAAACCAAAAATTATACGTGTAAATTATACTTTATGGCACTTAATGGATTTTTAATGATTTACTTCTCTTAATTTCTTTTGAATCTAACCTTTACTTTCCACAGTAATCGTTAAGCAAGGTGCTGCACAGTTTAATTTAGTATCAGTGGCTTTTGCACGTGGAAAACTGTAAATGACCTATCTTCCTGTTCTTAGGCAGTTTATGAGTGCTTTTTTTTGTAGGTGTTTTAGTATTTCTCTTCTGCCAGCCCCTTTATGTTTTCACTAGGTGGAACAATCATGGTCTCTAAATTTAATTTTTCCTGATAAACAGGCAGAAAGCCCCTGTAAATTTCTTTTTTGTCATTTTCTAGTTCTGTGTGGGTTTTTTGAGAGGTGAAGACAAACACTGCACACTGTGCACAAGGTATTGAGGTCTACAGTGTGGATTTGTAGCATTTGTTTTGAGTTTGTTCTCTGTTCTGTTAGTAATTATTTTTAATGTTTTCTTTCTTTATATAAATGCCACTGAACATTTTGGCTGGTATTTCCTTAGAAATACAGGTAGTAACTCCACAGTCTCTTTATTTACAACTAATTTATAGCTTATTACTGCAAACAAGTTCTTCTGTTGGGTTTGTCCAGGTGCATTACTCTGTACTTTTCCTCTGCTTTTTTATTGTCATTGAGTACCTTGAGATCCTTTGCAGCTCTCTGAGTGCATAGCAAAGATTTGTCACCTCGCTGTTCATTACTTTTTCCAGAAAATCTGGGAATACATCGAGCAGATTCATCTTTGCATGCCTCTGAGACCTCTGTGTCACTCTGGGCACTTTGAAAGCTGATCGTTGACTTCTCTTTGTTTCCTGTTTTCAAGCCAATTAAGTTACTAGTGAGAGCCCTTTACCCTTTTTTAACCAAAGGCAGCCTTACTTCTTGAAGGCACTTTGGGAAAGATAGTCAAAAGCTTTTTGAAAATCCAAGTATTTCGCAGCATCCGTGTGTTCTTTGAAGATGTCAGGTTTTCAAGGCAGCACTTAATCTACACACACCACCTTAACCCATCCTGGTTGTGTCTTACTTATCTACGTGTCTGTGAACTCTGTTCTTCCTACTTTACATGGTACAAAGATCATCACGGATCACAACTTTTTCCCACTGGTAGGAGTAGACTTACTGGTTTGTGATCCACTGGCTTCCCCATGTGATCTTAAATTAGTGTTCTTTTTGCCACCTCCTAGTCCTGTGAAGGTCACAGTGGTCTTGAGATCGCTTGAGGTCATAAGACCACAGTAACAAAGCAGTAATTTTGTTAAGTAACTTTCTTTACAACTCCTACTACTATCTGGTTGCAGCAGTTTGTTTCGAATACTTCTTTTGTTTGTTTGTATGCTTCTACTTTAAAGTCACTTCTATTGTCTTTTCATCTTTTGACCTGTTAAGAAGTTCTGACCTAAGCTCTTCTGTGAGCTTACTGACCAAGAAGGGGTAAATGTCTGCTGGTGAATTTTTTAAAAATTTGTTCCTGCTTTTTTCCAGTTTCTTAAGTTTCTAAGAGTGCCCTTTGCTATAATAATATGTGAACAGTTCAAGTGCCTTTGTCTATCCATGTTATCTCATCTATATTTCACAGAGACTTTGCAGCTCAGTATGTTCTTTGAACTTTCTCAAATTACAGAATGGTGCTGTACTGAATATTTCTGTAACCCATTTAGGTCCTGCTCAGGTTCCAATGATGTCCCCAAATGGTTCAGTGCCTACTATTTATGTGCCTCCTGGATATGCCCCACAGGTATGTCTCTTCACTTGATTCCTATTTTATTTATTTTCATGCAAATTATGGGAATAGAACTGAAACAGCTAATTCAGTAAATTAATGTCTCAAGTTTCACAGTCACTGTGCTCAAGCATGTAAATAAGGGAGAAGTCCTGTAGTATCTCTGATGGAAGACTTGTCATGATGTATTTTGTTCCTGTTTAGTTAAGTATTAACTACTTAGATGACAATAATAAACACAGTTCCTTGTTGAGTTCAGGATCCTAATGTACTCGATGTCCTCTGAAAATTAATACAATTATGACCCAAGTAGTTCATTAGGTAGGACCTGTACTGAATTCTGGGTTAGTGGATGTTTTCCTTTGGCACCAATATGGTTTTATTAATTCGAAGTTCATGTCTGGGAAGTTTCCTGCAGATAAGTAGTAAAACAGTTCAGTTTAAAAAAGTGTAGCAAACAACACATTAAAAATGCCAGCTGTTCCTTGAGGAAAAATCGTTGTACAATACATTTTTCCACAAGTTAAAATAAGGCTCTATTTTCTGGGTCTTGGGATTGCTAATTAAGATCCCTGAAAATTAAATGTGAGCTAGATAACCTGGACATCCTTCAAAGTAGATTAAAAGGATGATTGTTTTGACTGGTTTTGACACCTGTATTATAATGAGATGTGTGGCCTTCTAGATGGTGTCTTTCTTTCTTCCCTTCAGCTGTAGAATGAGCTTAGGGGTTAGTAGGTCTAAGTCTTTCACATGGTGTACTTTTGTTATCAATTTACCTCTGACACAACATGCACCTCGTGATGTACATGGAGAAGAGACTGCAACACATAAAATGCAACCAAAAAACCCACGGTGTCCAGCAGATGCTACACAAATAATATGAAATACATTAAAAACAAAATTGTTCTCTAGCAAGAGAAAAGGCTGCTAACTTTAACAGACTAGTGTGCTATGGTTTTACCATTCATCAGTTGAAAGGTGGCTGATAGTTGATTCATGCATCCTTCATAGTTGTGTTCCTAAACAGAAAGAAGAAAAAAATAATTAAAAATAATAATGAAAGACCATTAATATTTTGGTCTTAGTTTTTATTTAAGTCTTTATTCCTATTTTGATTTCATTTTTGAAGAAGTGAAAGAATTTTTGAGATAAGAATTTCTGAATTTTACCATTTTTCTTGAGTACTTAGTTTCAGCTGAAGTACTGAATGTTTAAAAAGTTATGAAATCTGTGACAATCTGAATAATCTTTGTGAAATTAATTTTTACTTCCTTTGAGGCCATCTTGCAGCTGAGGACACACTGAAGAACTGGGTTTTCTGGGGCACACTTGTTAGCCTTTCACTGGAGCTTGTTGATGCCAGTTTTGTTCCAACACAGCTCTGACTTGACTGAAGGTGCCTCACACATCTATCCAGCTCAGAGTACAGGTGGAATGAGCTCCTATCTGCTTTTTCATTTGAGTAGAGGTATCATAATCCAAAAAACCTTGGGGTGTATAGGGCTTCTGAAGTATTTGCTGATGAAAAACATCCCAGCCATTTAGGTTTATGATGGAATTTCCTCTTAAAAGTCAGAAGATTTTATAGTAGCCTCGCAAACAGGAAAGTCTCAGCTATTGAGCTGAGAGTTATCCCAGACTTATTGCAGACCCAGCAAAGTAATTTAGGTAGTTTCTTCAGGTATAGTATATTTCTAAATGTCAGCAACAGCAGATGTATTTTGAGAGAAGTTGGAAACCAGCAAAATGGTCTAAGGCCATCAGCCTGGAAGAAAAACTTCAGCATAATCATCTTTTGTCTTTCTGTATTCAAGTTCTGTTATGCCTGTTTGCCTCAGTTCCTGTTTGGCAGTGACTTAGTGTACTGTCCTTTGGAAGCTGAGGATAACTACAGAATAAAGCATATTTATTTTTCTTACACCACATAAATAAAAAGCAATTAATAAGTTGATTTGCTTTTCCCTTCCTCTTCTTTTGAATCTGTAGTTCTGAAACTCTGAAAGAAAGCACAGCTTCCTTCATCCTTTCTAAGCTGACTATATTGACTCTCTGTAGTGAGTTTTCCAGTGCTGTGTTTTCCAGAAATGACCATCTGAAGAACCTGAAAATGTACAAGTCCATGGGACCTGATGGGTTACACCCACGGGTACTGAGGGAACGGGCAGATGTGGTTGCTAAGATGCTGTTATATTCCAAAAGCCATGGTGGTCTGGTGAAGTCCCCACTGACTGGAAAAGGGGCAACATAGCCCCAATTTTCAAAAAGGGAAAGCAGGAAGATCCAGGGAACTATAGGCTGGCCAGTCTCACCTTTTTGCCTGGTAAGATCATGGAGCAGATCCTCCTGAGGGCACTGGCGAAATAATGAAGAGGTGACTGGATATAATTAACACAGTCTCACCAAGAGCAAATCGTGCCTGACAAACTTTGTGGCCTCTTATGAAAAGGTCACAACATCAACAGACAAAGGAAAAGCACCCGACATCATTTACCTGGACCTGAGCAAAGCCTTCGACACTGCCCCGCATGACATCCTGGTCTCCTAGCTGGTAAAACATGGGTTTGATGGATGGACCATGGCCACACCCAAACAGTGGCTGTCAATGGGTCCATGTCCAAGTGGAGGCCAGTGACAAGTGGAGTCCCACAAGGATCAGTGTTGGGACCAGTCCTGTTTAACATCTTTGTGATTGATGTGGACAGTGGCATTGAGTGCCCCCTCAGCAGATTTGCTGATGGCACCAAGCTGTGTGGTGCAGCTGACACCCTGCCATCCAGAGGGACCATGACAGGCTGGAGAGGTGGGCCCATGCCAGCCTCATGAAATTCAAGAAGACTGAGTGCAAGGTCCTGCATCTGGCTCAAGGCAATACCAAGCACTGATATAGGCTTGAGAGCAGCCCTGAGTAAAAGGACTTGGGAGTGCTGGTGGGTGAGAAGTTCAACAGGAGCCATCAGTGCACACTTGCAGCCCAAAAAGCCAACTGGATCCTTGGCTGCATCAAGAGAAGTGTGGCCAGCAGGTCAGGGAGGTGATTCTCCCCCTCTGCTCTGCTCTCATGAGACCCCACCTGGATACTGCATCCAGTTCTGGAGCCCCTGTTACAAGAAAGACAGGGATGTGCTGGAGTGTGTCCAGAGAAGGGCCATGAGGATGATCAGAGGGCTGGAGCAGCTCTGCTGTGAGGACAGACTGAGAGAGTTGGGGTTATTCAGTCTGGAGAGGAGAAGGCTCTGAGGAGACCTTTTTGTAGCCTTCCTGTATCTGAAGGGGGCTACAGGAAAGCTGGTGAGGGACTTTTTAGGATGTCAGGTAGGACTAGGGGCATTGGATTCAAACTAGAGGAGGGGAGATTTTTATTAGATACTAGGAAGAAGTTCTTCGCCATGAGGGTGCTGAGACACTGGCACAGGTTGCCCAGAGAGGTGGTGGAAGCCCCATCCCTGGAAGTTTTTAAGGCCAGGCTGGACAGGGCTCTGAGCAACCTGATCTAGTGGGAGGTGTCCCTGCCCATGGCGGGGGGTTTGGAACTGGATGATCTTAAATGTCCCTTCCCACCCTGAAAATTCTATGATTCTATAATTCTTTCTGGTTGGTTCACTCAACCAAACAGCCCTGTTCCAGAACTACATGTTTCCCTAGCACAATTAGGCTAATGGATAGTTTGTTTACTTTCTTTAACTTAAAATTATATACTTGGCCCTTTTTGAAGGTTTTTTTTATCTGTGTACTTACCAAGTTAAGGTCTGCTGTTGAGTAGCTGTTTGATTTAGAGCTGTAGTTACAGATCCCTCAAGCTCTTTTCATTTTACACTATTAAACTTAAGGTCTTTGCTGCTATGAATTTGGTATCTATTTCTGAATACTTTGACTATCAGCACACCTAAGAAAAATTGTAAACACAGTAGCTTGTTCTGTTTTTTGGTTGGTTGGGTTTTTTCTAGTGGAAGCAGCTTCCTACATAACCTGAATCTGCTCATAAAATCATGATAAATTGCATTTTTTTGTGTAAGCACAGGGCTTAAATAATTAAATCTACATTTCAGTGTTTAGAAAAATTCATTGGACAGCAGAAATTCCAGTTGTATTCACTGCTATTAATATATCCTGCCTTTACATACCACACAGCTATGGTTGCATGGATATGAAGAGTGTTGTCTTTAGTAAAATATTTATTCCCAGAAGGGGCAATTCCCATTTTTTTTAAAGTCACATGGTATGTACATATTTTAAAGCTGTGTTCACTGGGGTAATTTATATTAATTCCCCGCTCTCTGCTTATATAAGAAAGATGGGATCAGCTGCATTGTACATATACTTTTATGTCTTCTGAGTATTTTTGCTTATGCATAAGGACATTTTTATCGTTACACCAGGAGAGTACATCTCTGTCTACATAACTCTCTTCCTCAGTATAGCAGGGAAATCTTGAAACAACTTCCTAAACCATCCTTACCTCAGTTTGGTTTGACTAGCAGAGTAATTTTGAAATGTGCAAATTAGATTGCTGTCAGAGGAAAAAAAAAAGCAGAAGCTCTATTCCAGATGTACCAGATGCATACCAACCTCCAACAGACATGGTAAAACCAGTGGCTGATCCCCCAAACAGCTTCCTATAATGGACAAAGTGTAAGTGTTCACATCAGGTTATGGGACTAAATCTAGACAAGTGTAATACCCTTAAGCTTAAACAGGGGAGGTGAAAGCAGCTTGGCATTAAGTGCTTTGATCTGTTGATCTGACCTATTGATCTGCTTCTGTTGCACCAAATTACTTATTGGTGTATGTGTACATGTCCCTACCTGTTTTAAAATATCATTGAAAAAATATGGCAGAGGATTGTCTTGTCCCCTGCTTTTGAATATAGTAGTGATAATCCAGATTCTGTTCTTCTGCTCCTTTTCTGGATAAACATTTCATTTTAAAAATGCATTCTCTGCTGTGGCATTATTTTCCATCTTACTAGGAAGTGGAGAATCATTTATTCATTGGCATTCCAGACACTAAGGTTATAGAAACCACAGTATGTGAAATTTAGATTATGCCAGGACCATCTCTAGGTGTTATCAGCAGTCATGTTTATTTGGCAGTTTCTCCTGTCTGTGATGTTCTTCAGGGAGGGACTCCAGTTTCTGATCCAGCTGATGACTGCCCCTCACTTAGTCAAGTGTGTTTTCTACTGCAGTTATTTCTGCAATGTGCCTTTGGGCCTGCTCTCTGCCAGACCCCTCTCCTGTGCTACGTGTGCTGTGCACAGCACTTCTCAGCACCATGCATCATTCATGACCACACTCCCATCTTGAGATTGCACATGCTGCTTTACTTTGAGCTTCCACTCAAGTCCCTCAGCAGAAAGTTGTCCTGCCATATGCCCCATTTGTCAGGGAGATTTTTGCACTACATGCCCCTTTGCACACCTCTGGCAGAACCTGCCAGAAAGGCCCCTATTTTCTGAGTAGCATGTGGCTTCTTTCAGGGTGCAAGACATTTTAACAGGGGGGAAAAATTTTTCTTTTCAATACCACTTAGAGTTGTAAAGTGTTGATCTGGCTGATCTGTCATCCTGCTTTTTTTTTTTTTTTTTTTTTTTTTTGCTTTAACAGCTTGATACAGGTGATGGCTGCTGTATGCCAACAGTTGCATTATGGCAAGTTCCTCCTTGGTTAGTGTTGGAGGACTGAGTTGGGCATGGAGCAAAGACCAGGCACTGCTGTGCCTTTTCTCTCTCCATTTATGTGGTGTGAGGTCTGTTCACTCAGCAATCGCTGCCAGGGAGCAGTTCACTTGTTAAGCTGTAAAACAAATCCTGGGAGCAATGTAGCATGCAGGCATTGTGAATGGGAGTGGAAACAGGGCCATAGGGAGAAGCTAGGCTGATGCCATAAATATACCTGGTTGTTTATAAGATGTTGCTGTCAGGTTTTTTTAAACAGTATTATTCCTGTTCACATGGAGAAATTATTATTACACTTAAAAAGATCATAGCTCTTTAATTGTCCTGTTTTTTCTTAGGCTCAGGTGTACTCCTTTTCTCAAATTTAAGAGCTTGACTATTGTTAGTTTTGTATCTATCCAAACTTATCTTTCAGGCTGTCATTCCAAACATGTTCATTCTTTTGCTTGTTACTAAGTATTTAATTTTTTTGATGCCTGGTGTCGCACTGTACAGGTTATTGAGGATAATGGTGTTCGAAGAGTTATGGTGGTTCCCCAGGCTCCAGAATTTCATCCTGGTGGTCATGCAGTGATACACAGGCCTCCACATCCCCCACTGCCTGGCTTCCTGCCTCTTCCAGCCATGATACCCCCTCCACCTCGTCATATATACTCTCCTGTGACTGGAGCTGGTGACATGACAACACAGTACATTCCACAGTATCACACCTCACAAGTATACGGGGATCTGGGTAAGTAGCTTATCAAATCTTGCAAGTTGTAGCAAAGGGAATAAAGCTCTACTCACTTCCAGCATCTATGATACTGATGCACAGGCTTTATCAAGCAAGACTTAAAGCTTGGATGGGAGCTATACATAGGTTTTATGAGGATGTTAGTTTTGTTTTTACTGAAGTTTATTGTTCCAGAAGTTCTTTAATTAATATGACTTGTTTAGAGATCCATTAAACATGCATATTATAACTTACGTGTATCAGCTACGGATTTGCCCAGGAAGGCAATGCAGGAAGTGTTTGTAGTGATTCTACTGATGTCTTCCCCTGAGATTCAGCATTTAAATCCACCCCTGAACACTGTTCTGACCTATCATGTCTTGCAAGTATCCTGTTTGAAGCACGAAACAGGAGCTCTTAGTATTGATTATGAAGAAAAGGTTACTATTTTTCATAATACTGTATGCAGTTAGTCTGATATCCTATTGATGCCCAACTTGAATCATAGAATCATAGAATCATAGAATTGGCTGGGTTGGAAGGGACCTCAGAGATCATCAAGTCCAACCCTTGATCCACTCCCGCTGCAGTTCCCAGCCCATGGCACTGAGTGCCACATCCAGTCTCTTTTTAAATATCTCCAGGGATGGAGAGTCCACCACTTCACTGGGCAGCCCAGCCACCTGAATAATCAGGTGCCACCAACCTAAACTTAATACTGTAGTTGAAACTGTCTTCAGTAGTGCTGTTGACATCTGCCTATAATACTGTGGTAAATAGTGGTAAAGCGTCTGTGTGTACTAACTCTGTAAGGAGCTGGAGCTAAATATTTAGATTAATATTTAACTTTCAGGTAGACTTGCCTTTCTTTAGATAAACTTGTGCTGTAAGGCAGGTGCCGACCTTGAAAAACTTTCAGAAAGCAATGCCAGGTTGAGAGAAAGAAGCTATAGAGAGGGAGACTAAATACAACTTTGTCAATGTCACTGTAGATGCACAGATTCTCTCAGCATTCCATGCTACTACTAAAATAATCTTAACATGTCCTCTGTGTAGTCAGGATGCTTAAATGATGTGTGAAGTCTTCAGATAGGAATAGACCATTGTCTTGTTCTTCCTGGAATTCTTGCTGTTTCTGTATTCTTAAGTTGTACTTTATTTCTTCCTTGCACTACTTTGATAACAGTGCATTAGATGCTTTTTTGGTGCTTATTAATAATTTTATTAATTTCTTGGTTTCCTGTAGATGGCAGTTGTTTGCTTTTAGTTTTTTTTAATTAAGACATTTGAGTCTGATAATTAAATGCAGAAAGCATAAAGGATACTTCTTAATGGAGTAATATTTTTCTTGGATTTATGCTGCTAGGTTATACCCCTTTTATCACTGAATTCATAGTTAAACTGCTAATGTAAAAAAAAATTATAAAGTGGGATTCTTTGGGTTTGCTTTGTTTTAAATACATATATGTAAGGTGCCCTAGGAAATTAGAGGACTGGGGATGCTTTAATTTGTTACACATTTGCTACAGATTTAATTTTTAATTCTGGACCACTGGTTTTGGCTGTGGCTTTCAAGAGTCAAACCCAGCAGTTTGGCTTTCATATGAGGAATCTGAATTTAAGGGGCAAAAAACCCCAGAGGCTCTTAGAGCATGGCAGTTCTCTAACAAGAGCATAACATTTCTAAATAGTGACAGCTTCCTTAGTAGTCCTCTGTCGAATTTTCTGGGAATTAAGCTGACCTAAAAAACAGACACTGAAAAGTTCTCTAGTTTTGTGATTTTCATCCCTCTTGCTAGGAAGTTTTTATTTGAACTTGTTTTCTATACTTTCTATTACATGAAGAGTAACAAATAATGAACCTCATTCTTCAGACTGAGTGATCCAACTTACCTGAAAATGAACAAATTCTATGTCAGTTTCGAAGGATGGGTTTTTTTGAGAGCTTTCATCATTAATAATAGTTAGAGGTGCACTCAGGAAGAGAGTTGGTGTTTCTCAGCATAAAGGTGAAATGTATTAAAATACTAGAATTGGACAGAAAAGTTCACCAATTTGTAAAGGTTTTTCTCTTTTATTAATCTGATACTAACATTTTTCCAAAGCCACATTCTGACTTAGAGATGGGACTTTGGTGATACTGCAGCAACGCCTCAGGTTACAGTGTACTTGCAAGACCTATCCATACCATCATCAGTCTTCTAGTGTCTTTCAGTTGCCTAAGCTTTTGTGGGGTTTTACCCTGTTGATTTCTGCTGAAGTACTGTTAAAGTAATAGACCTATTGCTTTCTAAAACTTTTAAAACATCTGAGTTCTTATTTCAGCATTAGAGCAAACCTGCTCTGATGGGAAGTAACACGTTTTTTCTGTGTTGACTTAGTCCTGTACCTTACAGCTCAAGGAAGATTATAGAAACATTTTAAGAATAATTTCTAAGTAGAAAAAAAATGTTTCTCCCCTAATGTCATTAATTTCCATTGTATATTATTTTACCCGCTGAACATTTCAGTTTTCCAATAACAATAGAGAAATAATTTTAAACACAAGACCACACTTAAAGCACACAACATTATTTTTAAATAGATTTTTAGTTACTTTCTGTTCTTAGTGATTATTTTTCATGTTATTCTTTTTTACTTTCACTCAGATACTCTGCCTGCCCATGGAAGGTCCAACTTCAGAGACGAAAGGTCTAGTAAAACATATGAAAGGTTACAAAAAAAATTAAAAGATCGACATGGAACTCAGAAGGATAAATTAAACAGTCCTCCACCATCTCCTCAGAAATGTCCTTCTCCTACAAGTGAACATAATGGACTTACAAAAGGACAGGATTCAGCTGGTATAAGCACAGGTTCCAGCAAAAGCAAGTCTTTGGGTAAAGGAAAAAACAACTCTCAGACAGACACAGAAATAGAAGGTAAGTGTTAAGAAAGAAACAAAATTTATATATTATGAAAGTCCAGTATTGGCTGTGCATAGCACTTTGACAATTTGAAGTTGAGTAGTAGCCCGTAACTGCCCTGACTTATACAGAATGGAGTTAAGGGCAGTTGACCTGCTCCTCACATCAGAACAATGGGCCTAAAAGAACAAAAATACTGACATGAAAGCCTCCATATAGATTTGAGCAAGTGTTATTAGTCATACTTCCTAATACTGTTCCTAGAAAAGTCTGTGCTTTGTCCAGAGTTACTGGTGCTTACATTTTAAGGAACCATTGAATATTTATGGCCTGCTTGATACTGCAGAAAACGTTGAAGGAGCCCTGTGTCTGACACAGGAAGCCTACACTCAGCTTGTTAAAGAGGAATATTTTGTAAAAGAGATACTTTTTTTAATATAAAATTCACGTAATACCTTTCTCTACCAGCTCATTATAGAAAGGTGTTTTTAGAAAAAGACTGCTCCTCACACTAGATGAGTTCATAGGTACTGTGTTTTTTATTAATAGCTTTATTTCACTGAAAATCTTGTAATCTCTAAATTGACTGCTCAGTCTTAGTCACACAGTTGTTGTCAAGTCTTGTGTGTCACCATGCAACTTTCAGGTCGTTGGTATAGCACTTCAGAAAGTGATGTTGAACACTTCTCATCAGCTAAATACAAATTTCTCAGAATAGGGAGTGGTAACTAGTGATGCTGAGGGAAGGAAACCATGATTTTCTCAACTCATTGAAGATTATATGATGATGATGTTGTGCCAGTGTATATATAAATATAAACCAAGAGGAATGCAAAGCAAGTGTGTTTAGCCAAGACCAGGAAATCTCAGCCTGGAAGAGCTGTTAATAAATATTTGTAGATGATACAGTGTGAAAGCTTAGTACCAAAGGACACCTTTGAGATACAACCTCACTTCAGAAGTTGGGAGCTGTTGCTCAGAACTTGAATGAAATCTTGTCACTATAGTTCCAGAGTAGCATTAGTCTTGGCTTCTGTTTAATTTCTGCTAATTGGTATTTCTGTGAGCTTTACCAAGACACAGCTGGTAATACATACTGTTGCTTACATACATTATAAAAATGATGTTAATGGTTCCTTAGAAGTATTTTATATAAGAAATGGAAAAGTCCACTTTTCAAAATTATTTAGTTATCTCAGGAGACACTTTGCAGAATTATATACCTTTAGTGTGAATTAGACCTGTGATAACAGAAATCAGAAATGCATTTAATTAGTCAGAAACTTAGAAATATAAAGTTATAAAAAGATTTGATGTTTTTCTAAAATTTTTCACAGAATTGTAGAATCACAGAATGGGTTGGGTTGGAAGGGACCTTAAAGATCACCTAATTCCAACCCCCCTGCATGGTCAGGAACACCTCCCACCAGACCAGGTTGCTCAAAGCCCCATCCAGTCTGACCCTGAACACTTGCAGGGCTGGGGCATTCACAGATTCTCTGAACAATCTCTTCCAGTGTCTCACCACCTTCACACTAAAGAATTTCTTCCTAATATCTAATCTAAATCTACCCTATTTCAGTTTGAATTGATTCCCCCTTGTCCTGTAACTACACACCCTTGTACAAGGTCCCTCCCCAGCTTTCCTCTAGGCCTCGTCAGGTACTGGAAGGCCGCTCTAAGTTCTCCCCAGAGCCTCCTCTTCTCCAGGCTGAACAACCCCACCTCTCTCAGCCTGTCTTCATAGGAAGTGTGCTCCAGCCCTCTGATCATCTTCATGGCTCTCCTCTGTACTCTCTCCAATAGCTCCATGTCCTTCCTGTGTCAGGTGCTCCAGAACTGGACACAGTACTCCAGGTGGGGTCTCACAAGAGCAGAGCAGAGGGTGAGAATCACCTCCCTCACACTGCTGACCACACATCTTTTGATGCAGCCCAGGACATGGTTGGTTTCTGGGCTCCAAGCACACATTGCTGGCTCATATTGAGCTTCTCATCAACCAACACCTTCAAGTCCTTTTCCTTGGGGCTATTTTCAGTCTACTCTCCACCCAACCTGTAATTGCTCTTGGAATTGCCCTGACTCAGCTGCAGGACCTTGCACTTGGCCTTATGGAACTTGATGAAATTCATGGGCCCACCACTCAAGTCTGTCAGGCTCCCTGTGGATGGCCTCCCTTACCACCCGTGTGTCAACCATACCATGTAGCTTGATGTTGTGAGCAAACTTGCTTAGGATGCACTCAATTCCACTGTCCATGTCTCCCAAGAAAGATGTTAAACAGCACCAGTACTTACTCTTGTTATTGGTCTCTGTTTGGACATCAAGCTGTTGACCACTACTCTTTGAGTGTGATGGTCCAGCCACTCCTTATACACCAGGTGCTCCATCCATTCAATCTATATCTTTCCATTTTAATAAACTTTGTTTTTCTTTTGTTTAGTGTAAGGCAGGTTAAGTGAGTTAAAAATACCTGGCCACACCTTCAAAACGGGGTAGCCTGTTCAGTTACACTATTGAGATTGTAAAATTTAATTACCATATGAGAGAAAGCACATAAACCACTTTCTGTAAACTTACTGAGCCCTCTATAAAGCTCAGCTATACTTTCAGCTGAAACAAAACAACTTAAATTCTTTCCTGAAGATGTAACTGAAGGTTAAGCTAAAGCTTGCCCTCACAATTGAGGGAGGCCAATAATGTTACCAGTAGTCTGCCACATGATGGGCAATAACTTACTTAAAGTGCTCTTACATTTGCTGTGTCTAAATCCAAAGAGAAATCTGTAGGAGGTATCTCAGCCAAGAGCTTAAGTTCTCCAGAACACTAGTTTGTTTAAAGTTACACATTTATAAAAGATAACCAGGCTTTATGTATTCTATTAAATAACAAATTTAGAAGTATGTGTATATGAGAAAAATTATTTAAAAACTTTCTTGTTTGCTTTGTTTTGTTTTGTTTTTTCTTTTGCTCTAGATGAATGAATTTTTAGCATGGTGTTATTTTTTATGAATACTTTCCACAGTTATTGATTATTGATAATTGATTGTTCAAATTACTGAATTTGAAGTGAATATTTCACTGTAAGGTCACTGAACAATATTCACGGATACTTTTTATTTGCTTTGATTTTATTTTTCAAGAAAAGGATGAAGAAACAAAAGCACTTGAAGCACTTCTTTCTAATGTAGCCAAGCCAGCGGTAAGTAAAATAAAGCTTTCCATAAAATCAAAATGTATCTTAGTTTATGCAGCTACACCTCCATTTTTGTCTCCAAGTTTAAAGGATCTTTAACTTCCCACTCTGAAAAATAATTGCTTAACTTCAGTGACTGAAATGTACGTGACAAATTTTTTCATTGTGTTAACATTTAGGAAGCTAAAATTCTATTGTCACTTGTTATGGAGAGTTTTTCGTGGCCACTGTGAAATCTTAATATTCACAGAATTATAAAAAATACATATAGAAAGAGCCTGTAATGTTGCCAGTAACATAATGGTGATGCTTAACAAAAGATGGTGATCATCTCTTGCTGTAAAATCTGGTCTCAATTTCCTGTAACACTGCTTATTTCTAACTGTTCAGGAAACAATTTTACACAGCA
This sequence comes from Heliangelus exortis, assembly GCF_036169615.1. Lineage (NCBI taxonomy): Eukaryota > Metazoa > Chordata > Aves > Apodiformes > Trochilidae > Heliangelus > Heliangelus exortis. The sequence goes on along the minus strand of NC_092422.1, from coordinate 27,714,205 downwards.
GGTATCCTCTAGGCATGAGAGATACTTCATGAGATTTCAGAAACTTCACATAAAATTATTTTTTGGAACATCTTGTTTGAAAAGTAAAGAAAAGGTATTGTAGATTTTTCTTTAAGAATCTCTGACATCTCCAGGGAGGAGAGACATAAAATCCACTGGGGAGGGTGATAGTCAGCAGTGGACTTCTGACTTAACTGCCTGAAGTTCCTTTTCATTTTGTAGAACTGTAATTCAAATCCTTTGTGTAGAGACTCTTTACAACACTGTTGCCAAATTAAGCAGTGTCTTGCATTTTTAAACAGGCTTGTATTGTTTATTTTTGTCATCTGGACCTTCCCTGAACCTAACCATTCTGTGAAGATTTTCCAAAAATCTCCACCACAACCCTCAGTCTACCAGCTTGCTAGAATAAAAATAGTGTATGTTGCCTATTGTAAACTACAAAAGTGTGTGCAACTGATACTCCAGGAGCTTGCCATGGGTTTGTCCAGTCAGCTACTTCCTCCATAATCAGGAATCCTGCTTTCCATTGAATCACAGAATCATAGAATGAGTGGGGTTGGAAGGGATCTTAAAGATCATCTAGTTCAAACCCCCAGCATGGTCAGAGACACCTCCCACCAGACCAGGTTGCTCAAAGCCCCATCCAACCTGGTCTTGGACACTGCCAGGGAGGGGGCAGCCATAACTTCCTTGGGACAACCTATGCCAGTGTCTCACCACCCTCAAACTAAAGAATGTCCTCCTAAGGTCTAACCAAAATCTCCCCTCTTCAAGTTTGAAACCAGTGCCCCTCGTCCTGTCACTACACACCTGTGTAAAAACCCCTACCCCATGTTTCTTGTAGGTCCCCTTCAGATATTGGAAGGTTGCTATAAGGTCACCTCAGAGCGTTCTCTTCTCCAGGCTGAACAACCCAAACTTCTTTAGCCTGTCTTCACAGGGGAGGTGCTCCAGCCCTCTGATCATTTCAGTAGTTGTCCTCTGGACATGTTCCAGGAGCTCCATGTCCTTCTTATGCGGAGGACTCCAGAACTGGACACAGTACTCCAGGTGGGGTCTCACAAGAGCAGAAAAGAGGGGGAGAATCACCTCCCTTGACTGTCTGTCTGTGCTTCTTTTGATTTAGCCCAGGACACAGTTGGCTTTTTGGGCTGCATTGGTTCATGTTAAGCTTCTGGTCCACTCTCAAGTCCTTCTCCTCAGGGCTGTCCAAAATCCTTTCTCCTCCCAACCTGTATGGAATTGCCTCAACCCAGGTGCAGAACCTGACACTTAGCTTTGTTGAACTTCATGCAGTTTGCACGAGCCCACTTCTCAAGCCTGTCAAGGTCCCTCTCGATGGCATCCCTTCCCTCTACAATGTTGACTTCACCACACAGTTTGGTGTTGTCAGCAAACTTGCTGAGGGTGCATTCAATTCCACTGTCCATGTCTCCGACAAAGATGTTAAACAGCACTGGTCTGAGTACTGACCCTTGGGGAACACCACTCATACATCTCCATTTAGAAAAGGAGCCATTGATCACAACTCTTTGGGTGTGACTGTCCAGCCAGTTCCTTGTCCAGCAAATGGTCCATCCATCAAATCCATATCGTTCCAGTTTAGAGAGTAGAATGTCACATGGGACAGTGTTGAATGCTTTGCACAGGTCCAGGTAGATGCCATCTGTTGTTCTGATGTCATTTCATCCTTGTCAGTCCTCAGATTACCACACCACACATATGCAAACACTCTTACATACAGACTTCACATAACTAATAAAGGAGAGAAAACTTTTATGGAACGAAGGACATATGGAGAAAAGATGAAGAAGAAAAAAAGGGTCAGATGGAATCATCATCAGACTTCCAACACTACATACCTTCTGTCCTTCACCCACCAGACATCAGACAGTTTGGCCCCAATTTTAGGGCCCCAGTCTTGGTTCTTCTTTCATATCTTGCTTTACAGCCTGGCGAGGAGAGTCTGAGAGAGCTGGGACTACTTAGCCTGGTGAAGAGAAGACTCGGGGGATCTTATCCATGTGTGTAGATACCAAGACTGTGAGTAAGAGGATGGAGCCAGGCTCTTTTCATTGTGCCCAGAGGAAGTGGCTACAAGCTGAAATGGAGGAGGTTCCCTTTGAACATCCAGAAATGGTTTTTAACTGTGAGGATTATTGAGCAGTGGCACAGGTTGCCCAGAGATTTTGTAGAGACTCGTTCTTTGGAGATACTGAAAAGCTGTCAAGGTATTATTCTGGGCAGCTGGCTTTAGGTGACTCTACTTGAGCGAGGGGGTTGGACCAGATGACCTCCAGTGGTCCCTTCCAACTGCAGCTGCTTTGTGTTTCTGTGGTGCTCCAAGAACTGAGCAGGGATTGTAATTACAAGTGCTTGGTGTCCTGCTGTGTCCAAGCATCAGAATGAGTTAATTGTCTTCAGTGCCCCTCTGTGTTTTGGGTCACTAAGCAGCATGGAGATGGAAGCTGAGTTAAATCCTATAAGAAGGGGTTGAGAGAGCTAAGATGAAGAACTGGAGAGGAGTTCACTGATCCTGTTACAGTGGTGTAGATAACAGCAGAGATAGTCAAGTTCAGTAGCATTTAACAGGATAACCTTGGTGACTGGAGCCAGTGGAGGAGCAATACAAATTTGGAGAAGAAACTGGAACTGAAAGAGCACTGAAGGAGATGAGGTTGTTAGGGATAAAGGAAGTGAGAGAAGATGAAACAGGTCTGACAAGGAGAACAGGTCTAGATGACAACTGAGACTTGAGGGATCCTAAAACAGATAGGCAGTCTAAATTGAGAAAGAGACCAGGAACAAAGAGAATAGTAGGTGTGAACTGCTGGAAGAACAAGATGAAGAGCAAGTAGCTTTTCTGTATGTTATTTTTACAAGCAGTGTTATAATGAAAGGGTGATGGGAATCTGCATGTCTTGTTACTAAGACTGAGAGTGGTGGGGATATCAGGCAGATACTCAGGCAGTATTCAAGGGACTGAAACTGCCTGAGAAAGATGAAGATTGGTGAGACAAGGGTACTGGAACATTACTGAGAGAATAAAGGGATGAAGTCTAGGGTGGAGTAAACCAGGTGTACAGACTGGAATGAAGAACTGTTGATTAGGACTATACTTTAGGTGAGAAGCTGACGAAAAGTGTCAGAAGCTGTGAGAAATTGATATAAGTCTACATCTGATAACACTGATTATTATCAAGGACCTGGAAGACAATCCAGCATTTCCACATCTCATTTTTCTTCTAACAGGAAGTACCTGCAGAGTCTTACCAGCAATGGTTTTGTTTTGCTGCCTGTTGTTTCAGTGCCCAACTATGCATCTCTTCTTCACAGGTTGTTGCAAACATCTGTTGCTATCACTGTGTTGATCAAGCAGTAGAGACTTGTGTAGTGAATCTTAAGGATTCAGGCTTGCTGTAGGATGATAACCAGAAAGACTTGAAGGGAGTAATTTGCTATTTTAAAAAAATAATTGAAAATATATATTAGAAATAATACCTGTATGCATGCATATGTTCTAAGAAAATATGCATCAAAATACTCTTAGAGTAATTCTGTTCCTTTCTCAAAGTGAGAAAGATTTCATACTAATGGTAGTCCATTGTGCTAACATTACAGTTGCTTTTTGGGTTTTTTTTTTTTAGCAGAGCAGCATACTGCTCTTTCTGTATGGTCCCTGCTAGTCACTGTACAAAACATACCTACTCTGGGAACAGATCAGGGCTGTGTAGCAAAGCTACTGGTGGTTTTGACCACTTTTATATCCATCCCAACAAGGGAGTGTGTGCCCAGTTTAGCCACACGCTGCATAAGAATGGACACAGAAATAAATTTTGCTGTAAGGTTAGCTTACTGCAGGATTGTGCCCAGCTGTCACTGCTGGGCAGCAGTGTTCTCAGCAGCCCTCAAATCATGTGTGGCTGCTACACCCTTCTTAACTTCATAATAATGTGGATGATCCCTTCTACACACACTAGAAGTACAGGGACCAGTTCTCTAGAAGATTTGTGCAGAGTCCTCTGCCAATGGTCAGGGCATACAGGACTGCATCTGAGTCTGTCAGGGGTGTCATCAGGGGCTATAGAGCTGAGGGGAATGACAACTCTGAGATTCCTGGGGTGGTTAGAGTAAGACTGTTCAGAAGTAGGGTCAACTGGTCTTCTTCTGTGTTGCTAATAACATATGAAAAAGTGGTGGAGTGAGAGAACTCTCTTGTTTTCTTAACATTTTCTTTCACCCTCAACACTCAACTCTCCATGCCTTTTAGGCAAACACACCACTTCCCCTCCCCACCATGTCCTCACTTGAACATCATTGCATGTAGCTGTCTATGAATAAATCTCTTTGCAGACCTCAGAAACATCACAGGCAAAGGCAGTAAGTAGTCTGCTACAGACTAGACAGTGTACATGTGACAAAAAGCCAGATTTCCAGCACTCGAGGTGCAAATGCTTTGCAAAGGGAATGGGACTGTCAGGGCTGTGGGTGGATAGAAGTCTAGCTTGTAGGCATCTTGGGAAAGTGTGACATGGTAGGAGAGAGGGAGGCTGTTTTGCTTATTTAGACCCTGCAGGATCAGAAGCAAGCCTCACACAGCTTCTCCAAGAAAATATTTTTCTCACCGTGCCACAAGTGAGTGAAGAGATTGTGTTTTTCACACCTTCTCCCTGTAGTTCTCATCAGAAATACTCTTGCAGGTTTTTGATTGTTTTGCTCACTGTGACAGTTGTGCCCTGGTGCTTTTCCTAATGAGTTCTCCCTGGTTGAACTTCAGTGCTGGCACAAGCAATACTAGATACTTGATGTGGTGGTGCTCATATGATTGGATGATCCTGGGCTGGATCAGTGGATCCAGTACAGGTACTGGACTGGATCCAGTACAGTGCCCATCACACCACATTCTGCTCCAGAAAGCCCAGAGTAGTGCCTAAGGCTGTCACCTTTCCTGGGCTCTCCCATGTCTTCAGGTCCAGGTCCAGGGCATACACAACTTAATCAGCTGATGGGCTCCTCAGTGTCCTTTCATTCACACATGGCAGTGTCAGTCAAGTCGGCAGGGTGGTGCTGTGACCAAACCTGCAGCTTCCTATACCCAAGTGTGAGTTGGAATGTTTCTGCAGGCTGACCCATGCTGAGTCCTCAGTATCTGAGCATAATCCACAGTAAGTATTGTATCCATTAGCCAAGTAGGACCTGAAAAGGGAAACACAAAATGAAGAGTGGAGCCCTAGACTGAGTATTTAATAAAAAAGGGCAGTAGGTACTCAGAATGTGAGGATTGGTTATATAGCATGTAAATCACCTGGGAGAACACTATGTTTTATGTTTCATGCATGCCCTGAGTATGCTCACAGGCTTTCAGAACTTGAAACAGGATGCACCTCACTCACCAGTTAGGTGCCTTGTGTCACTGTGAATGCATTCCAGTTTGCACATGCTAAAACTACTTTATTATTCTGAGCACATGTAGTATTGTTAATGAGGAGATTCACTTTTGTGAGTTGCACTGCTATTGAAGACATGCCCACCTCTTACTCAGTGCTGGGACCTGACTCAGTATTGTGCTTGGTTTTGCAGAAGCACACAGCGGTCAAAGCTGCAGCCAAGATCAGTGGTAGCTGCTTGAATAAGCACACAAAGTAATAAGTAATGCCAGGTTTTCAGAAGAAGCCCCTCCTGAGTGTCTCAGGGCACCTAAGAAGAGTGGTTTCTTCTGATCTCAACCTTTGGTCTTCAAAAAAACCTTTTTTCCTCTTTATAGCTCAGTTGTTTTTGTTTTTAATATACTGGTGTTTTGTGCTTGAGAACTGACAGGAATTTCTGAAACTTCAGTCATTCTTTTTCAGAACAGAGTTCTGTCTAGTGTTGAAAAAGTCAAGTATTGGGATATTATTGAACATCATAGATTAAGAACAACACTGAATAATTGCTTCCTAGTAAAGCAGTTAGTAGTTACTGCCATATGCTTGCTATTACAGTCCAAGGTAACATTAAAATTTTTTTTTTGTTTTGGATCCACGAAGCAAAGTCCAACCGTAGAAGGGCCGAGTGCAAGCAGATTTTATTTGACAACTAACACAGGCAAAAAAAATATAGAGCCAGGCAAAAGAGAGAGAGGAAAATAAGATGTAAGACAGAGAGAAAACTTGTAAGGAAGTGGGAAGAAAGAATGAGGGAGAGAGAGAGTGACCACCAGGGGTGCAGCTGCACAGTGAGTTCCTTCAGGACATTGTGCTGATCCTGGATAGGGTGTGATGGGAGATGGTGGTGGGTCAAGAGACAACCAAAGAGCCCCAGCATGGACAGCCATATATACCCCTGAGTTCCTTTTGTTCCAAAGGGGCAGCTGTCAGTCAGCTGCCACAGAAGCCAGGTCCATCGGCATCAGAACCATTGCAGACAGGCTGCCTGGAGGGGGGGAGCTTCTGCAGCAGGGTGCAGTCCCCCACTCACTCATCTGTTCTTATCTCCTTCCAGGCACCACTTCCCACTCCATTCCAGCCCACTCAGCCAGGCACATCAGCATCAGTACAATCAAGGTGGCTTCCTCCAGCCTGGGCAGGGTAATCCTGCCTGGAGGGACATCCCAGCATTGCAGGCTGTCCCTCAGAAAAGGGGAGTAGTCTCCACCCAGTAGTTCTTATCTCTTCCCAAGGTGTCACCCCCTGCTCAGTTCTGGCCAGCCAGGTCCTCCACCCTGGCCAGGGCTACTCACTTTAAAATTGCTCTTTTGAGACAATTGCAATTCAGTGAGGTCAGACTCTCACACTTGCATCATATGAAGCTGTAGTTTTGTGGTAAAATAGTATATGCCAATATAATCTAAGACTGCCATAGTGGATACATACAATAGAGAAAAGCCTTTTACAGGAGATTTTAATTTTAGCAATTCTTAACTTTTTTATACTTTGCTTTTGTTCCTTATTAACACTCTTTTTAGGAAGAATATAGCTGGACCTAGATTTGTCCCTAAGAATCATTCTGAACTGATAGCTGGTTCTGAAAAGCAGTACAAAATGTTTTATAAATGAGTTGAAAAGGATGTAAATTACATTCTCTGATTCTCTCTTGTCGCTGCTTGCAGCTGTTGTATTTTATTGTTTTTAGCTACTGAGAGTAGTTGAAAATACACCTACTCCATACAATAAGTATGTGAACTTATTGAAAAGCTTCAGAACTTAGGAAGTAACATCATATAGAACGTAGGTCCAGAAGAAAAAACTTGATGTTAGTCAGTCCTACTACTGCTGCATTTTTTCTTTTTGTCTGATTAGTGACCCCTCACACATGAGCCTTATTTAGGGGGACTAATGAGGGATTTGTGTGTGAGGAATAGGGTTGGAAAATATTTCCAATGTTTATCTCTGCCAAAGAATTAAGTGGTGCATCTCTTATTCTGTTCCTTCTGCCCTTGAGCATCTCAGGGGCTCTTGGGTACTTGCCTCTTAATGCTTGTTCCATAACTAAAGCAGGTCTGAGTTACACTTGGCTTCCTGCTGTTCCTTGGTTTAGTGTGAGTGTGCATTACTGATGCTGTAGTTCAACACAGCATCTGCTGCTGGTTTATTGCAGACCTCTCATTTTCACTGGGCACCATCTACTGGGCCCAGTGACTTTGCTGCAGGTTGTAAATATTCCAGTCCAACCACAGGGTTACATAAGGTGGACATGGATTTCTGCCTCATTGCAAATGCAGGATGGAAATTGCTGCTAAGTGCTTCTTTTGTTCCTCCAGTACATTTTACAGTTTGAACGTCTACATCCACCAATAATAAAGCAGTGCCTTACTTAGAGATTTCTTGATAGATTAATTTTTTTAAATATCTTTTTGTCTTTAATCCTGGTGTCTGCTCTTGTTACATTGACTCTTCCAATTTCTCATTAAGTTCTGGTCAATTGTAGCTTATTTGCTAATTGTAGCTTATTTTTTCCTTCTCACCATATGCATATGAGTGCATGTGTATTTACATAGAGAATTTATAGTTTTTATACATTACAGCTTCTTATGTAGCTTATTTGCTAATGCATTTTTTCCTTCTCACCATATGCATATGAGTGCATGTGTATTTACATAGAGAATTTATAGTTTTTATACATTACAGCTTCTTATGTAGCTTATTTGCTAATGCATTTTTTCCTTCTCACCATATGCATATGAGTGCATGTGTATTTACATAGAGAATTTACAAAGTTTTTATATATTACAGCTTTTTATGCACTCTAAGGATGTCCTTAATTCCCAGCTTCTGTGAATACTGTTCACTGTGCATTTCTGATCATGTTCAGTTTTACTGTTGCTCTTAAGCTTTGTCAAACTGGCCACAGCAAAGCTTCAGCTCTTCAGAATATTTTTTAGTCACATACTCCATTTACACAAAGTAAAACAACCAGAGCAACCCACACAGTCACCATTTTGTAGCTTGGTACATAATACTGCTTGATTGTGTTACAGTTACCCTGCTAACATTTGTCATCTATTATTTTAGAGGTCTGTGGAGAGGTTTACATGAGTTGACCAACAAACATTGTCCTGAGGGAGTAACTTGGGATAACAATTTTTCATCTGTCAGAGACCCAGGGAACATTTTGCCCTGTTCTCTGTTTACACTTGTGTGTAAATAACGATTTCCACTAATACTCTGGGTTTAATTTTCCTGGTCGATACCCTGTGAGTTGTCTCTTACTCTTGTGATCTGTGTTGTTGTCTTTGATCTCCCTCCTACTCTTCTGATCTCTCTGTACTGAACAGCTGAAACCTTTGATCTTTTAATGTTCCAATAAAATGTAATGCCACCTTTCACTCATACCAACTGAATTACTTCCCTGGTGTAAAAGACAATAGGCAGGCTATGAGGAGAAGGGCCATTTATCAAGTGTATAAGGAAGTTTGGCATTAGTAAGGTTTCAGGGGGTGTGTTATGTTCAGTTCTGGGCAAAGCACTAAAGGTAATAAAACATCAGGAGAACAGTGACAGTGATGAGAGATTTGGATATATGAGGTAAGACAAATGCTTACAGTCTTCAAGTACATAACAACTGCAAAAAGGAAGGAAGAACCTAAAGTTCAAATCCATGGTGGCTAGAACTAGTAATTTTAGCTGGTAGTAAGAGAGATACTGCCTGGACATGTCAAATGTCAGGGTAGCTAAACAGGAATAGATCATCATACAGGGAATTTACAAGTCCTGGAGCATAGCAGATCCACCAGGAACTTACACTTCTTTCCTTCAGTATCTCCAGCCACCTTCTGCAACAAAAGAAAGAAGGATTAAAATTGTCTGAGAGGGAGCTTTTACCACCCCAGATGCTCCCAGCAGCTCCAAAGACTTCCAGAAGTGATAGGATTGTACGGAGGTGGCTGTAGTTTGTGTAGTTTGGGACCACATCGAGATTATAGTGGAATTTCTCTTACAAATTTTGAGTTGTGACACACACATTGATGCACACTATGCTCATATTTCTGTCACACCAACTGTTGTTATCCCACTCTTTGTACAAAGGCAAGCACCACCATGGGAATTTCTTAGGATGTAGACCCTAGAGAGAGAGGGATATAAATGTATATGAACCTGGACCTTGTGAGCATGCATTCACCACAAGCACCTGAGCTCAAAGTACATTGTGAGATCTGTTCTGCTGTTCTTTTAATTAACAGAGTGCTAAATTAGAGCCTCAGATAGTTGTATCCCTATTAATATCCTGATTAAAAATAATATTACTGGGGTAGTTAGCCAAATAGGGTCTAATATAATGGGGGAGTCTACTTGTCACGGTCATAATGAAATGCTCAGAGCAAAGTTTCTGTATGTACCTGTTGCATTAGTGCTGGTCATTCCTGAGAAATTCCTGGTCTTATATATATCTCATAGGAAACCCGAGTTGGCAAGAAGGCATTAAAAAAAATCACAGTGCCACAGAAAAAAGTCCAGCAAGATTGTCATTTAACTAAATGACTGATTTTGCAATACATGCTTGAGGTTTCTTCAGCCTCACAAATAATGCTGTTCATTGTTCTGTAGCCCACTAGGTGGCATTCCTTGCTTAGAAGTTTGCAGGCAGCCCCGTGCCCCTGGTTTGCTGTTTGCTCTTGACATTTCTTAGGTTTTCAGCTTGATTCCACCTGTAAAAACTTAGTAGCTATTTTATCAGTATAAATACTGTGATGTGCTAATGACATTTTCTTTTCAGCTCTTTTATTTGGTTCTTCGTGGCAAAGCAGCATTTCTATGCAATCACATTTAAATGGCAGAGGTTTCAAAAGTTGTGTTTCTACAGGTATCAGAAATTCAGGCAAGAACAGCACTGCTTATGTGGTCACCTCCATCCAGTGATACCAGAGAAGACACTGACAAGAATGATCTACCAGAGGTTTATACTTATGAAGTGATGATTTCAAGTACTGGAAAAGATGGAAAGTACAAAACTGTATATGTGTAGGTGTTCATTAGTTTTAATTATTGCTGTTGCGTTGTATCATGTGGCTTATAACCTCATTAAAAATCCACCCCTAGTCTGGAGATTTAAATAATTAGCAGTTTTTTGCAGCTTCTCTTTTGAAATGAGCTACATCTTTTCAGTACAATTGGTTTTGTTGTCTAATTGAGGACTCTGCTGTCAATTAGAATTTAAAGATGTTGGAAGCATGTTTTAATATCACTTATCTGTATTTCAAGCAGCTGCACTGAAAACTGGATTCTCAAGCAGTGAGAAATACAAATTGTACTGTAGTTATTTACTTCAGTACATGCTTCTTCTCCCAGTAGGGTTATCCCTCCCTTCCCTGAAAATTAGCTTGGTAAGAGAAAATCTTACAATATGAAGTGAAATAAGTAGATTCACACATAACACCTCTCCAGCAGCAACCAACCAAATACAATTTTCACGTTGTTTAATTCCTAACACAATGGCTATCAATCAGTTTTTTGCAACTTGGGAGAAATACAACAGTAAAACTTACCATTGAGGGTGTAGAGTTTCCTAATAATTATAAATCTTTGCATTTAGCTGGTTTATTTTAGTCACCCTTCATGGATTTCCTGTGAGCAGTACATGCAGCACAAGTTGGATATCCCTGTCCTGGAAGCTAGAGGAAAGTGATGAGCTTTACTAACAGTTGGTGATGTCAGTAAAAGCAGCCTCATAGATGCCACTGAGATACCTTTTCTCTTTACTGGGCTCTAATAAGTAGATATATACAGTTGTTTGCAGTTTTAGATAGTAGTTTTTTCAAGGCTGAGCTGAGCTTCTAAATGCTGATGTACTCCAATGTTTTTTGTGTAATAAAATGAACACACTTGCAGCTTATCTTACTGAGCAAATGAGAAGAATGATTCCAAAAACATAATTAAATCCAAACAAAACCCAATCACAAACCCAAAGCCACCACGGCAAAACAGCAGGAATAAAATGCAGGAAGCCCCTTTAGCCACAGAAACAAAACATTAGCAAATACCTTTCCTAGGAGTGTTAAGTGGATATTAGATGATATGTGCTTTTTCATGAATGTATGGGATTCTGAAACAGGCTCTTAAACCAAATCATATCTCTTTCCAGTGGAGAAGAAAATAAAGTTACTGTAAATGATCTCAGGCCAGCAACTGATTACCATGCAAAGTGAGTATCTTCTTCTCTAGTCATTAAATTCAGTGGAAATGTTTTTAAAGTTTGGTTTTATCTGTGTATTTGCATAAGTCTACAGAGATTCTTTACCTCATCCCACCCTTCTTTGAGTCACAAATCAACATTTTTGGCTTAGCTGACCACTCAGGCCATTTTGGAAAACAGAAGATTGTTTCACCCTCATCCAGCATCCATGCTCTTTACTTCTCAGGTCATGCCAGAACAGTGACATTCTGTTACTGATGCTGCCTTTCTCATGTTTCCCAGAAGGAACAGAGGGAGGTACTTGCACAGGGACATGTTCACTGCTCACCTTCTTCATGTCATGCTGCTTTCATTTTGCTCCAGCAGACCAGTGAATTTGAGTCCTTACACATTACCAAATAAGCCCCTAGCTGAATGTAATTCTACTCTTTTAGCAGAATTTGCTGCTTCACTATGTTCTACTGAAGAAACAGCATAGGATTGGAAATGCATAGTTAGGTATTCTTGCCTTGTTTTTTTACATATTGGAGGGCTGTCTTATTTCTTGGTTTAAAAAAACCCAGTATGAATAATGTTGTTTATAAATACATAACATTGTGAAGGCAGAAATAAAAACTACTTTAAAATTACAGACTCTTCAAGCAATAATTGCTAGTGGGGACAAGAGCTTCAGAAGTGGCTGAATACACAGCATGTGAGGGATTTTCCTCTCTTGACTTTGTGGAGAACCAGGAGACCCCTGTATACTGACCAGGAAACCAATTTGGAGGCAGCTGGTAGGATGCACAGGGAACAGAAGTGTGAATAAGAACTGAGTAAGAAACAAAGTCAGAAAAGTTGTGCATCTTTCCATGTGAGCTTTAGAACATCAGCAGTAGAGTGGAGGAGAATTTCTTCTAAGTCTCTTGAATAACATTTGCTCCAGTGGTAGAGCTACATTCCTGGTCCTTGGTGTGAGGAGGTCTGTTATCTCCTAGTGCAGTTTTCCAGTGTACTTCCAGGTTGCCAAACCAGAAGCAAAGGAGGGTTGGTCTGCTCTTCATCACACAACTCATTTAATTTGGGCCACTGTATGGCCTACAGCACAAGTTCAAGAGAAGGATGAATAATAGATTGAATCAGAGCTCTTCATATGCAAGTGTTTCCCTGTGATTTTATTCCTATTTTTAGCAGTGTTTATGTACATTACCCAGTGATGTTTAAGTTGATTTTTTTTTTCCTATATAAGTCCTTTTTTATCAGGCTATGTTCAGATTCTTTCTTGCTTAATTATGGTTGGTTTAGATTGCCTTCTAAACCAGCAGCCCATGTTTTACACCACTGATCAGAGGAAAGTGGGGATTTTGTTTGCTTGTTTTTATGTTGTTTTTTTTCCCAAATGAACAGATAAATCAGAAGAAATTAATGTGCAATTTCACCTAAGGGAGGAAATAAGGCATAGCTATGTAGCTGAGGGGGGAGGCGGGGGAGCATACAGTGGGAAGCCAGATAATCTATCTCATTTTGGATTTAAAAAAAAAAGCTTTTAGAAAAATAAACCATTTCTCTTTGAGACAGAAGCAAGATTTCACTTTTCTGAAGTACACGGAGAATTAATTCATAGCCTTCCTAAAGGAAAGGACAGGGTGAACAGACTCAGCAAGGTCTTGAAGGAGAGTAGAAGGTACTCTGAAAATGTATGAACAGTTTTATAGTGCTCATCTGACAAAAGCACTTCCAGCAGAATTATTCATAATATCAATATGTCTAGATGTTACCATTATTTCTCAGCCACAATACAGTAAGTAACAGACATATTTCAAATGTAATTGTGAGACTAAAGCTGACTGATGGTAATGATGTACATCCAAACTAAAGAACTCTTGTTTTGCATTACTTCTGTTAACCAAGATGATTCAACCAGCTATTTATTTCTAGCAGTGATATTTTAATAATAAGATAGCATTTTTTCAATTTTCTTTGGAAACTGTATATACAGATTTGGAAGAAAAATGTCATTGGCTCTTCTTCACTTTAGAGTTCAAGTAGAATGCAACTGTGTAAAGGGGAACCCTTCAGAAGCAGAGAGTTTTACCACAATAAGTTGTGAACCTGATACTCCAAATCCACCCAGGATAACTAATCGGACCAAAAATTCTCTTACTCTGCAGTGGAAGGTAAGAATTGTTTTAAAACCTTTAAAATAAATATTTTTAACTCTTCAGATTTTTCAGGTTTGTCAATAAAATGCCAGTTCATTGAAATGGAAAGATTTTGTCAAACATGATGGTTGTAGTTCTGTGACTGAGCAGTACAGTACTGGGCTAAATGTGGACCTCAGTAAAAAGAAATTGCCAGGGAAGTAAGGAGCCTTTGTAGATAAAATTACTGAGCTCACATGAGAGACACTGGTTTGAGCTGCAGTCCTCTACTACCAGTGTGGAACCAGTTCTGTTCTCAGTACTGAAAATCAGCTTGTTTGTGCAAAGCAAGTTAAGTGGTCTGGAAAGACTGAGTTCTAACCAGACTTGCAATCTAGCTGCTCAGAAAAATTCTGGAGCACTTTACACTGCTGCCAGAATACTTTTCAAGGTCTAAATTACAAAACAGAACTGAAAACATGATGCAAGCCTTCATTGGATGTAGGCTGAAGTAGGACTACCTTGGCAAGTGAAACAGTCATGTAAGGGGAGCATCATTTGACCTTCCCTGATTTGATCCATACATGAACTTTTTCCTTCAGTCGTCTTGTAACCAGTTGGAGCTCTAATTTGCTTCTTTTCCTCTTGCAGGCATCTTGTGATAATGGTTCTAAAATCCACAGTTACCTTCTAGAGTGGGATGAAGTAAGCAAGTTATATTATTCTAGTCTGTTCTGTTCTATTCTTAGTTTTGTAGGTTTTTAAACAGTACCTGTATGTGACTCTGCTCATCAAGTTGTATGAAAATTATTAATTCTGTCTAGAGGCATGTGAGAAATAAGTAATATCTAAAACAATTATGAAAACGTAGTTATTGCCCACATTTTTCTTGGAGAATATAAAATATTAGGAAATTATTAGTTGCATGGTTCTGCTACTCTTAATAGTGGCTTTTTCACCTGTAGTCCAATACTTTCTTCTAGAGCTGACACTGAAGGTTGGTTTTTCTGTAATACTTCTTCTTTTGTACTAAGAGTGTGGGCCTGCTACACCCTCGCAAGCATCTTCCAGTTCCTACCTGGACAGCTGCCCTTAGATTACAGAGCTGCAGAAGCTTAATGTGGTTTTCCTTCCAATCCTGTGAAGCTGGGAAATGGAAGGAAAACAAAAGAAAAATATATATCATTCAATATATATACGAAGTTATATATCTACTACAACCTGCTGAATATATATATTACTGCCTCACTATATGGGAAATTCTTGAGTTATGTTTCATTTCAAATAATGAGCTTACTTCACATTTGTGTGTTGCTTTATTGAGGGACACATATATAATAGGGTGAATGATGTGATTAATTTAATTCTTTTTCAGGGAAAAGGAAATGGAGAGTTTTGCCAGTGTTATTATGGCCAACAGAAGCAGTATAGGATTACTAAACTATCACCAGCAATGGGGTACACCTTTAGACTAGCAGCCAAAAATGACATGGGAATGAGGTAAATACTATTATATACAAAAAATATGGAATTCATATGCATGAATATGTTTGCTTGCTTAGGAAAATCATAACATGACATTTAAAGAAACACATCACTTGTCCAACTGGAATGAAATGGTAAATAGAATAATTCAGTTAGAAGGGACCTACAGTGATCATCTAGTCCAACTGCATAGTTAATTCACAGTATGTTATTAGATTATTTCATTTGCAGATGTCCCTTTGTACTATGAACCACTTGACCCTGCCTGAGCAGGGGAGGTTGGACAAGCTGACCTGTGTGGATCCCTTTCAACCTCAGCTATTCTGATTCCCAGCATATTGTGTTTTCTCCAGCAACCACTACAAATGTGTGTATTTATCATTTAAGTGCTTCAAAACTCAGCCCCTCTTAGCAGCAGCTACTGCAGCTACTTCTGCCAGACTAAAGCCTTATTTCCTGAACAGCCTGCTAAGACATTGGTACATGGTGTCCCTAGAATGGGGAACACAGACAACCTGACTGCTCTCATGTGAAATTAGTTTGGGCTGTGCTGTTTTTTCACTTCAGTCTTTGTAGACCTTTTCAGGCCACTGAAGTTGCTGCTTTGGACACTTCTCATACTTGCAGTAGAATTTTTGGCTAAGCAGCACCTTGTAGAGACATACATGTAGTATAATTGTGGCTTTTGTGGCTGATGTAATAAGCACTTCTAAAATTCTGGGGATCATGCTAAAAGATAAGCAGCTCAGAGCTGACAGTATAAAGACATTGTCAGTAACTCTGCTCAAGCAGCAAATAAGTCTGTCAGAACCATATTGTGCTCTTTGCCACAGCCTGTTACTCAGATTTGTCCTATTATCCAATGTGTCTGTGAGTCAGTCTCCTGTTACTCTAGAAAATGAACAGGATAGGACACTACCATCTCAATGAATTCTTTCAAAGTTTTAGAGCTTATTAGGGATGTTTAAGATATGTCAAATTTCCTTTCAGTTGTTATTTTCAGAAGCTACAGAGCACCAAAATTTGTTTTGAATTTTTGAACGAATGACATCTGACTTCAGTAAAGAATATAAAAGAACTTTAAAAAAAAAATACTGGTTTCTCAAATTATGCTGCTTGCACTACTGGGTGAATTAGTTCATGGTGATGCTTCCTGGTCTTCAGGCAAAGTGAATAAACCTAGCTAATAGTCACACTGCCAGGGCTCAGCATCTGCAGAGCTGACTGCCAGTGTCCACCACTACTTGGTAGCACTTGGACCTTGGGGTCCCATGTGGCATGAGAACAGGGCTTCTCTAGCTGTCAGACTAAAATTGGTATTATGCATTTATTTTTTTTTAATTTGGTTTTTAAGTACTATGAGCATTGTGCTGCAGCTCACCAGAGTGTGTTTTTATAGCATGAAATAGAGGATGTGCAGCTGGTACAAGGAGGTGCTTGAGGGAGCAATGCCTGCATGGACAGTGTTGGAGAAAGGACAGCACAAAGAACAGGGAGCCAGATGGGTTGTAGTTCATGCTGGACAGAAGAAATCTTCTGACTATTCAGGATGTGAAAGCTACAGCTGGGTTTGGAGATCTGAGGCTTTGGAGAGTACTCAGGGAATGTGTTGCAGAAAGCTCCTGTTCCAGCATCTTTCGTTAGGCACCTGCTTTGGGTCAGTGGGCTAAAAGAAATTTTGGCCTGCTCTAACACAATTATGTTTATTATGTTACTGCCTTCTGGATGTTGTTTCTGCAATGAATTATTCTGAGTGGCTCCTGGACGTTGTCTTGATGAAATTCAGTTGGAACTGTTCAAAAAACTAAAGAGAGGGAGTGAGCTGGCAGTTAAGGAAGGTCCTGTGCTTGAGCTCTCTTCCTGTTCCCCTTTTACATCTGCAGGTATTACTGGTGCTTGCAATGTGACCTGATAGAGGACACTGATCAGTTAATTACTCTTCTTAAACTAATCACGCCAAATAGATTTTTAAATCAATATTTCATAACCTTGTAAAGATGCACTTTATTGTCTTTATGGTATTATTTAATTAAGAAGTCTCTTGAAATAATATTTGTCAGGGTAGAGTGCCTGGTTATTCTATATGAAGACTGTTGAGAAACTTGGGCATCTGGAGAGAGAATTTTGTCTAAATGTTTCTACCAACAAGAACAGATATTTTTAAGTTTAATTCTAACACATGAAACAGTGGCTAAAGAAAACTGGAAAAATAAAGTTTGTTTGAAAGATAGATGGGATTGTTGTACTCCTAAGTGAATTGTCTTAAGAGTCATTCAAATGTAGGTATCACTGGAACTCTTTTATCTGATTTCACTGTATTTTGGAGTGCTTCAATCACATAAATAGATTAAATGCTTTTCAGGTGTGGGGGTTTTTTGCCTTATATTTCCTTATAGGGTGCTCCTTCATTAGTTCATTGTGAGCAGAGATAAGCTTAGTGTTTGTATAGCCTCTCTTCATGATTTCTCTAGCCTACTTACATAAAGCTGAATTTTTTTGATAGATATATTACATATATCACATCATCTACATTTCAGAGATTTTATTGCTTCTGACTTTTTATAAGGGAAAGAAAACACTATTCCCCCCCAAATTTAAGAAATTTTCTTATTTTGTACTTTTTCACTTCTTGCTTCATAATCCATTTCACAGTCTGTATGTCCACAGACTGCATGTCTACTTCCAGTGCTACTGACACTCTAAATAAGGTGTCTCTAAGATTTTGAGTTGTTTGTTTTTTGTTTTTTTTTTTTTAACATCGAAACCACTTTAGAGCATTCCAAAATTTACAGCTTGTGAATTTTTGTAATGCAGGTTGGGTAAGACAGAAAGTGAAGTCGAGGTATTATATTGAGATTTTTTAGGAAAGTTGGGTTCTGACACAAAAGGTATTTAACTGGTTGTGTTGTTCAGCTATACAGAGAATTTTGTTTTCAGGGTTTTCCTGTTGCTCACTTAGGTTAACATGTGGCTTTTAGATTAAAATTATACCTGTGACATCAGCTTCATACAGTTAGGAAGTCAAGACTAGCCCTAAGCCTACGAGTGCTTCTTGTGGAAGCAGCAAATCTAAATACACAACACCTGAGAAGAGGTGGGTGTTTGGTAGAGTCTACCTGAATACATCAGACACATCTGAGCAAGCACAGTACCCACTTACTGATTTCTGCATCCCTCCCGAGATTTACAGTAGGGTTTTTTATGTAAATTATTTTTCTTTCCACTCCAAGCCATATGTCAGCATCATGAGATAAGGTTAACAGTTGGAGATTCACTAGTGTGTCTTCTGCTTCTTCTGCAATAAGACTTTCATATTGGCAACTCTCAGGTAACTTGACATTGTCTGAGGCTGTCATTCTATTATCTTCTGAATCACTAGGGCAATTAGTACTTCACAGTATACTTGAAGAACATAATTGCTGCTTAGAAAGTGAGATTTTTTTTATATATCTTCCCATATATGTTTTTATGTCTTCATGTTTTCACTTTTAATAGGACTTACTCTGTGGTATTAGTACATTATTGAATATAGAGCTTTGTTGTTTTAGAATAATAACATGAAAAAATGAAACGTTTTGGTTTTGGGGTTTTTTTTTGTATTATATCATACAAAGGATCTTTCAATTATGAACATGTTAATCTTGCTACTGACAGACTCATGGGCAAGTGAAGTTGACTGCATGTACCAGCTTGCAAGTTCCAGTTATGCACATGTCCAAGAAATTGTCATAGCTGTGTTTAGTAAGAATTCTGTTTTTTCTAGATGTTATGTCTAGTTAGTTTACATACTGTCTGTTTTAAACAGTGATTTTAGTGAAGAAGTCCTGTATCATACCTCAGGCACTGCCCCAACCACACCAGCAAGTCCTTTGCTGATTAATGCTGGAGTTACTTGGTTATCCCTACAGTGGACAAAACCCTCAGGAACACCATCAGATGAAGGAATCTCGTATATATTAGAGATGGAGGATGAGAACTCAGTAAGTTTAGAATACTTATTCTCAATATGAAAAGAGAATATAATGTGTATGTTTGATACATTATCCTATGAAGTGTAACAATTATTACTTTTGCTAGAATATTCTACAAATAAATGTAGTTTCTGAATTAAGCTAATGACTTGTCATTGCTTTCTTCTTTTTATTGTGACATTAATTGTTATTAGTGTTGTTAAACCTTGTAAGAGCTGGACACAGGTAATTGCATCATGAAGTGTGGCCTCCCTAGATGTCATATCAGCCTAGATGTCATTTGGTTTAAAATTATTCCTGTTATACCTTTTGACAGGATTAGGAATAATTCTTGTTGACACCATGTATGTTTTTCTTTGCTGTTCTTTTCTCCTCTTCTGATTGGAGAATAGTTAATTAATTTCCCCTTCTTTAAAAAAGACGTATCACGTATTTATACAATGAAAATGCCCTTATTACTTTGCCAGAGGATCATAACAATTATGGTCAGAAAGAATTTGTTTGTATGAAGTATGTTTCATGCTCTGGTCTGCAAATATGTTTCAAGTAATCCTGTTTAATTCTGCAGGGATATGGTTTCAAGCCAAAATATGATGGTGATGATCTTACCTACACCGTGAAGAATTTGAGGCGTAGTACAAAATACAAATTTAGGGTAAGATTTTTCATATATCTGGGTGGGATTTTTTGTACTAGAGTAGCTTGAGAGTGGCTGAGGAGTGGGGAGAGCCTTTTTTAAGGAAAACCAAATTTTATGCCATCACTGGATACTTTCAGGATACGAATGGGGCATGGTGCTAGGTAATCTCATTTAGGCTTCCTTTTCCCTGAAAGGTTGAACCAGGTGATCTTGCAGGTCCTTTCCAGCCTGGGCTGTTCTGTGTTCTAAGTCACCCTTGAGTGGTTGGTTGGTTTTTGGAGCAAAGCTAAAGGCATGTCCTGCAGTATAAAGCAGAGTCAGATTAATCTCAGCTCTGCCTACAAGGGAAAAAATGTCAATAACTGTTGTCTTGCATACACCTAAAGTACTGTTTTATAAGGAAACCACTGAAGAACGGCATCACACTGCAATATGAAAGGTAGCAGTTTATGAGTTGTTTTTGCACTTCTGAAGATGCTTAATTTCTCAAAAGAAAAGATTATAATGGGGGCTGATCTTACAGTGCTTGTGGGGTTTTGTTTTATGCAATTTAATATCTAAATAAGGTTAAAAATACAGTGTATTCCAAGGACCTGTACCAAGCTAGGACTGTGTTGCCCACACAGGTGCTTAAAGAACAGCTGATTACCTTGAAACTATCTTCTGCAGGATTTGATCATAGCCTTCATTTGAAAGTAATCCTTCATGTTAATCATACGTATTACTAGTAAATACATAGTTAACTTAAACAGCCTAAGTTTCTCATTAAATAAAAAAATCAACATTTATACCCTATTTTTCTTAACAGAACAGTAAACAGAAGTCTCTGATCACTCATTCATGGGGCATAAAGGCAAAACAAACATTGTGTTAATCAGATCTTCAATTTTTATTACACAAGGGAAAGACTTAATTAGTAGTAATACTCCCTAAGGCTTTTGAAAGAAGCTTTATAACCACTGAAAACATTATTCTAATATGTACATACTGTGCCTGTTTAACTTCATTAGTAAGGGCCTAAAGACAACCAGATAATTTTTAATCTTATAAACAGTACTGGGAGACTTAGTGTCTGAGACACGTGTTAGCTCACATTTCCTTTTCTTAATCTGTACTAACATCACTCCTGTCATTTCAATTCTGCTCATTTCAAAAACAAGTAAGCCAAAAAACCTTGTCAAGATTGTTCAGCTTTTTTGCATGGTACAAATAGAAATACACAGTAAACTGCAGCCACAACTAATAAGTGAAGAATAGCAGCAATTGGTTTTCCTAGAATCACCGAAAATCTAGGTTGGAAGGGGCTTTTGGAAATCATCAAAGTCAAACTTGTATGGTAAGCATGGGCATTAGGTTAGGTAGTTCATCCCTCTTCTAGCCCTGATCCTGTAGACTTCAGTATTTCCAGCAAGAGAGAGTTGACCACTTCTTTGGACAGCCTTTTCTTATGGTGATTAATTTATTTTCCTATATCCAGCTAGAGTTTCCCCTGATAGACTTTGTGCCTCATGTCTGTTGTCCAGTCATCACAGTTCCCTGTGAAGACAGCATCTTCATCTCTTTTGCTACTAGCTTTTAGGTAGGCTGTGTCTAGATCCCCTGCCCCCAGTGAAACTTCTTTTTTCTTAGGCAGAATAAACCCAATTTCTTCAGCCTCTCTTTCTGTGTCAGGTTCTCCAACCCATGATGATTACATGCTAACCCTCTTCTATATTCTCCCCCTCTTGCCAGTCTTTCTTGAACTGGGAGGGCCAAAACTAGACACTGTACTCCAGTCATGGCCTAAAGTGGTGTAATCACATGCCTTTTTTTTTGCTGGCTAAATTCTTGCTGATGCAACCCATGCTTTTGTTACTGCCAGGATTCTCTGCTGATTCACATGCCTTGCTCCCCACCAGGATCCCAAAGTCCTTCTCAGCAGAGATCAAAAAAATAAAAGCTGTTCAGACACCAGACTGTACTGCTCCTGGGATTATTCCATCCTGAGTGCAACACTTTATCCCTACCCATATCAAAACTCACATGGTTCTTGTTGATGCAATCCTCCAGCCTGTCAAAATCCATACAGTGGCTGTTCCTTCCAGCATATTTCTCTCTGCTCCTTGTTTGGTGTCACATCCAAACCTAGGGAGAGTGCATTCACTCCTGTCATCTAGGTCAGTTATAAAGGTATTGAATAATACCTGACACTGTGTTGATTGCTGAGGAAATCCACTCAGCAGCAGCTGCCAATTTGCCTTCCAACCATTAACTGCTACCCTTTGAGCCTGGCATTCTGCCAGGTTTTCCACACTCATTTTGTGGTCCATCTGTCCTGTCTGTATCTTACCAACTTGTCTACATGGATGTTGTGGGAGACCATGTCAAATAAAACATCAGGGTAGGTGATGTCAGATTGGTTAAACATTGATTGAATCTAAACACCTTCTGTAAATAACTGCAATGACAACCTCTGCCATAATTTCCCTTGGGACTGAAGACTTCCAGTCATCTTTGCTGTTGTTCATAAAACTTAGTCATATAAACACTTTTTTATCTCTGAATGTCTTTCCCTAAAAGACAGCATTGTAGTAACATGAGAGTGCTACCTAACTAATCCAAATTGTTCAGGGCTTTTTTAGTAGTTACTAAAGCATCACTTTTTGCTGCTTACTTAATTACACAAAAATATTTTGCTCCAAGTGGGAAAGGAATTGCAGTTAAATTTTTAATACTTCCACATTCCTTCAGACAAAGTTTAAAAGTGGCCTTTTTGCCCTATGTCTTCTTTGTCTTATTTCCATGCTTTTATAAAGGTTTTTTCTCATGTATATATTTTGTTATCTATAAATTGCACAACTCAAAAAGAGTAGCTCTTAGGCCTGTCTAATTTATGAGCACCTTAGATGATTTTAAAAACAGGTTTTCAGATCCTTGACTTGAAATAAAGTGGTTTGTGCTATATTGACCACCCAAAGATCTCATTAGTGTCACTAATATTTGCATATCCTGCTTACTTTCTACAGCTGGGCAACTCTTAAATGTCCCAAGAAGGAGCCTAACTCTGTACACCAACAATGCAGATTTGGGGGATATGGTTGGCTGATTTGTGGGGCTTTTTATTATGGTGATTTCTGGCTTTTGTGGGGTTTTTTATTATGATGATTTCTGGGTTTTTTTCATCCACACATTTACTAGGAGTTTTTTCAAGGATTTTTTTTTCCTAGTAATTTGCAGGAATTTTTAATTTCAGTATAGTGATTGTCTTAACTGTGGGATTAATGGTAATGTAAAATGAAAGTAGCTTTATTTCTTGTGATAATTTATTATGTAGCTATCTATCTAAGCATACATATAAATTAATTTGATGTTCATATTAACAGTGAATAGCATACCACTAGCCAGGGCATTTGTTCTGTTTATAATATTTTATATATATATATATATATTTATAGGTCATTGCCTATAACTCAGAAGGGAAAAGCAGTCCAAGTGAGACAGTAGAATACATCACTTGTCCAGACAAGCCTGGAGTACCTTCAAAACCCACAGTGAAAGGGAAAATTCACGCACAGAGTTTTAAAATAACCTGGGGTAAGATTGTCCAGCTCTGTTTAGAGTGTGTCCTTTGTAATCTGTATCTATATAAATGTATGTATATATTTGTCTATAGAAGGTCAGATTTTACTTCCGTAACACTTGAGCTAACTGAGGCATTATGATCAATTTTCATGGAACTAAGAAAGATATTGATACTTCAGTTGGCAGTATAATAGTGTAATTTAATGGGAAGAATAATACACAAATAGTAATAGGGAGTGTTTTTCCAGGGAACTACAATAATATTTTTTAAAATGGCAGTGTTAATTTGTGGACTAAAAGGTTCTGGCTTTCTGGCGCAAAAAGTAGATGCCACAAAATTCTGTATTTTTTTATCAAAAGAGAAGATCGAAGTTCAACCTATTTCCTTTAAGTATTTGATTTTGATAGATAAATGTTTTTATTTGCTAAGAATCTTAAGAAACTTCATTACTCTCAGGTTTTTTCACATATGTTGTGAAATAGGAGAAGATGAAACAGTAGAAAGCAAAAGAGTTACAGGTTTTCTTTATTTTCACAGTAATTTAAACTTACCTATTTCTCTTTAATAGTGTATTTATTTCTTCTCCATTAATAATAAGAAAACTACTTGTAGAATATAAGTAGTACTTGGCAGTCCTCCATTTTTCCAGTATTTTGCTACATCAGGGCCTGATACTTGATCTTTCATGGGTAACATATTAGATACGAAGTTATTAGTCATGCCTACTTTGTAAATAAAAAAGTATCTAAAGGCTTATATAGAAAACCTCTAATAGTCATTATTTTGAACACTAATGCTCTGTTTCATTTTGGTTTTTTTTAATAACTGATAATTTTATTTTTCATTGGGAGTAATTTGTTAAACCTATAACACCTTTCCATTTACCTCACTTAGCTGGAATATTGCTGTTTTTTATAGATCCGCCGAAAGACAACGGAGGAGCAGCAATAAATACGTATGTTGTGGAAATGTCTGAAGGCTTAAATGGTAAGTACTAGGTGCATCTGTTGGTATTCAGAGGTGTTCTTTTTTGTGTGTATGTCTTGTGGGAAGAGTGAAATATATACTATGATACAGAAACTTATTGCAAAGGGCTGCCACTTAAAAATAGGGATACTGGAGCTTTTATAAAAGAGGTTCTTTTGCTCTAGCCTAGAAAGGAGATGCCACAAAACTCTGTGTGGAAAAAGGTGCTCCATGGTTAACTTACTAATTAGTTATATTCTGTTTAGGAAATGAAATTACACATTTCAGACATTTTTGTGCAGTGAGACAGGGCCACAGAGCTTTTGGTTGGGTGACAGTTGAAAGAAAAATTAGTGCTCTGTTTATCACTATTAAAGTAGAACAGAGGTGCAGCTGGTTTAACTGTTTATGTTGTTTGCTTTTATGTCCATTCCTACAGAAGGGAAATTAACAGAATTCTTAAACTGGGCATATAGCTATTCAGCTAAATTATTTTAAAAGCAAGACCTCTTAAGTAACCTTATTCCATAAAGAAAGACTGTCACTTTAAGAATGCAAGTTTATACTTCTCCAGTGCCATCTCAGATGAAGTCAGTGCACTGTCTCCAAATTGTAATGGCAGGGGTCTCAGCTGTGATTCTTTTGATACTTACTATTGCTTTCCTTACTCTCTTACATGTCCACGTTAAGTTACTTTCTGAATTATTTAGAATGCAGATTTAGTGAGCTTTGCATTGCATTTCATACCCAGTCCTCAAAATGCTGTGATGTATTGAGTTACTGGAGATTTAACTGCAAGTACCCAGTTTCCCTGCTTAATCTCTTAAAGAGAGAGAGAATGCTAAAGGGCTTCTGATTTGAGTATTTGGCTGAACAGCTAAGAATTAAATCAGTATTTCAGGTGGTGCTGTGTCGTTCAGATATACAGGAACAAACTTTATCAATGTAACCTCTAGTTACAGTCTGCACAATGAATGCTCCAGTTAAAAGTTCTTTCTGTGGAAATTTTTGCTTTTTTATCTTTCTGATGTATTTGGTTATGATGTTTAGGTGTTTTTGCTGGCCCATTAATAACTGCTTCACAGAACATAAATTCTCTCCTAGTTCATGTAAATACTAACTAAGGAAGATACTTCACTTGAGCAGATGTACAGAAATGTACCCAGGTAACTGTTTCCATGAGATGATCTGAAATTCAAAGCAAGTTTGAAGTTCTTTTGTTAAACATCAGGCACATGCTTATTGAGTGAAGTGAGGATACCTGCTGCAGCTGATTCTGAAGTGTGGCAAATGACAATTTGGTTCATTTCACATCTATTCCTAACCTTTCAGGAAACAAATGGGACACCATATACAGTGGAGCTGCTCGGGAGCATGTGTGTGATCGGCTGAATCCTGGCTCTTCCTATCGGTTACGTGTCTATTGCCTTGCAGAGGGAGGACAGAGCACGGTAAAATGAGCTATATTTTTATTAAATAAAATGTCTGTCTCTTTAGGAAAAATTGACCCAGTGGATAATAATCAAATATTGCACAGAAGTGCCTATCAGAATAGCCATCGTTAGTACCTGAAAAAGATTCCAGTATCAGTGCGCAGTGTTTCGAGTTTCTGCTCATTTCTTCATTAAATAAATGGGAATATTCTTTTCTGACACTAAATATTGTTTAAAGTCGTATTTCTTACTTGCAGAAACAGATACTGTGTTTTTTCTGTGGGGTATAATGATAGAATGTAATTTCTTAAGGCCTAACACAGACAACAGTGTAAATTTAATGTTTTGCATGTGGTCAGGGACCTACCCTGTGTGAGCAGCCAAGTCAGCCCAGCAGGAAAGGAAGGAGAAAGTGTTTCCTCAGGCTTTACAGGACTGGGCTTTGTAGTCTCTTCCCACGGTGTCTTAGCCACAATCAAAATGTTTACATACACCTAATTTTCAGTAGGTACATTTTGTATGCCTGGATATGCTCCCTTGTATATACATATTATATACACACACACTGGCACTGGCATTTCTGTGGTGCAGTTCATCCTCCAGCACTAAAATGTCATACTGTATTCTTCTTCACTCTTCCCAGCAGCAAGTGTAGCAAAACCAGCCTTGGCCCTCTGCACTGTCATGCCAATCTGAAAATTTTTAAAACTGTGCATTTTTGGTGCCATTTCTTCCCCAGCCCCCCCTTACTATATAAAATTCGTGTGTTCTTCCTCCACATAGGAGTCTCCTGCAAACACAGCCTTGCCCTCAGCCACCTGAAGTGTAAATCTGGACTCCTTCAGTGCTGGCTCAGCTGCAGTGCTTTCCCTCTTGCCACAGCTCAGCTTGCTGTTATGCAGGAGAAGACAGAATGCCTCCCAGTCACCTAACCACAGGTGTATGTATGTCTTTGGAGGCTTTAGGTCTGCCAACATCCTTCTCCACAGCCCAACCCCTTTAGTTTAAAATAAACACTATTTGAATACCAAAGAGAAGATAGCTTTGAGGAAGTCCTGATATGCTTTCTGAAGGTGTTAGAAATCAACAGAACAACTGTACAGAAAGATGTAATGAAACTTTTCTGTAGCTTGTCATGGACATATGCCTGCTGAGAACCATTTTGCTTTTAAAGTAGCATCTGTGTTCAGTGCTCCAGTACATGTCAGAGGAACTGAAAAGCAGCAGAGCTCCCAGTCAGCTCTTTCTGGAATATATGTAGAAAGCAGTTATGAAATGAGACTCTTAAGATCTGTCTCTGGTAAACTGAAAGGCTTACCAACTAAAGGCAGCCAGTGTTTGCTCTGTATCACACTGAAGCTAATAACCTCACATTGTCTCTGGCCCATTTCTGTCTGCATCCAGAATAGTCAAGGCCATCTGCTGGATATTCTTATGCCATGTATTTTTGCACGCATTTTAAATCAGAGGTGAATGAAAAAGTTGAAATAGCAATTTTTTTTCCCTACTTTTACTTTCTGAAATGTTCTTGCACAGAAAATATATAAGCCTTAGAGTAAGGTTTTAGAAATCATTAAACTGCAGTTTAATGGAAAGGAGAATGACTTTACATTTAGCAAATCATATTTCAAGCACCTATACTGTGTTTGTACTGATATAACCAGTTTTAAATTTTACCCCTTGTCTTTATATCAAAACACAAAGGCAAAAGTTAATTTTGCATCTTATGTGATTATTTAGCATGTTTTGTATGGGTATGTTGAGAAATGCATACCAGATTACTTAAGCATCTTCATGTGTTTGAGGATGTGGTTCAAAAACTGGAAGATCCTGTTTCTGACTCAAGTATTTTGCTTGTGCCATAATTGATAGCACTTGTTTTGGCCTACGTGGCTTCATTAATCTCTCTTTGCTTTTTAGGCATCTGATTCTTTACTGGTGCAGACACCAGCAGTGGTTCCTGGCCCATGTCAGCCTCCAAGACTACAGGGTAGACCAAGAGCAAGAGAAATTCAGCTGCGCTGGGGTAATTTTATTACAACTGTCAGTGAAGATAGAGGACCCAAATGTGTTACGTGTTAAATAAGTTTTTCTTTCTTTCTTATTTTTAGGACCACCTCAGGTAGACGGTGGTTCACCCATTACGTGTTATGGGCTGGAAATGTTTCAGACAGAAACTGATGAACACAGAGAGGTTTACCAAGGCTCTGATGTTGAATGCACAGTAGGCAGCCTTCTTCCAGGGAGGATGTACAGCTTCAGACTGCGAGCAGCTAACAAGGCTGGGGTAAGGAGACAATCTGAAATGAAACTGTCTCCAGAGACTGCAAATACTATTAAGGATCTTCTCTTTAAAAGGAGCTCTTAGCTGTCATTTTAAAATTATGATTTCCTACTATAGAGTCATTTGATTTACGTAGCTTATTGCTGTGAGGGAACAGATAGCTGAACATCAGTTTATAGTCAAAGGGATTTTAGAGGAAGGGAAGAGAAAATAGCTAATCAGTCTTATATCTGAATAATAGCACTGGGAAATGGTTTGGAAATGCCAAGTACGTTTATCAAAACACTGTTGCCACTGTTTTCATGTGAAGTAAGCTAGTGAATTATTTTCTGTACACACCTTTGTAAATTGTTTGTCCTTTATTTTTACAGCAGTCAGTGTTCTAGAACATAATAATTAGCATTTCCTGGCTCTCTTTTTTGTATTTAGTTTAACTTCTGAGTACTTATTTTGCCAGATGTGAGAATATTTTTTTCTACTTGGGGTATTAAATGTGTTTAAATAATGGCTGCTGTAGAACCAGCTTGCTTTAATTATGTATTCAAAGTCCTGATAGAAAGACAGAAAGGCCAAACTGCTTGCATTTGTTCCATAACATTTTCTTCATAAAAACTGTCGTTACCAGTTGGCACTACTCATGGAGATGTCTGCAGCTTAAGGCTTTAAAGCACTGATCTAACTTTTATCCCTCCCACAGAGTATTTCATTGATTTACTGTAGTTAGATATAAATAGTTACAAATAGTTAGAAATTGTGTTCTGTTATAGTGTGTACAGCCATCATGTGACTTGTAAAGAAGGACTTGGATAGCACATTCCTGTTTTGCCTGAAAGTTTGGAGTATCGTGTTTATTCTGATTGGTTTTGCTGTAGAGAAGAGTCTTGCAGCTATTGTCATAAAATGAACTAAATCCTAAATCCACAGTCCAAGAAGACTGATTTTATAATCAACTAACACAAAGTTTCAGGCTGCTATTACATGTTGCTATGATGATAAACTTATTTAAAAGTAGTAATTTTGTGTTTCGAAAATAATTGTATCAACTCCCTTTTTAATAGTTTGGACCTTATTCAGAAAAATGTGAAATAACTACAGCACCTGGACCACCAGATCAGTGCAGGCCCCCTCAGGTGGCATGCAGGTCTGCTGCTTGTGCTCAGGTGTCGTGGGAGGTAAGAATGCCATCTTATGCCTATCTTAGCTTAAAACTGTATTTTAATCACATTTTTTTAAGTATTTGGTATGTAAAACCTTAAAGCCATTCATCATACGGCAGCCTGCAGGTCCTTGAGATCTTACTTGGTTCTCTGGGGAGTTCTGCCACAACTGCTGCACTGCATTTCTTCTTAAAAATTTTCTTTAATGTGGTTATCTTTTCTCAGAGCTAATATATCCACATAATACATTAGGTTGTTGTGCCTTTGCTGGGTTAGTAAGCTGATCTAATTTGATATAATTACATCAATAATAAAGTAGCAAAAGCCTCACAGACTTCCTATATGCAACTGATAAAAATTAAACTTTTAAAAAGGAAGATTCTATCTGGGAATACTATTTAAACACAGCTTTTCATTGACTTGACATGAAGTAGTTTATTTGAGTTAAAGAACTCAGCGACCTTCCACTATCTGAAGGGGGCCTACAGGAAGGCTGGAAATGGACTGTTTGCAAGGGCTTGTAGTGACAGGATGAGGGGCAATGGTTTTAAATTAGAGAAGAGTAGATTATGGTGGATGTTAGGAAAAAATTATTTACCATGAGAGTAGTGGAAAAATGGCACAGGTTGCCCAGGGAGGTAGTTGAGACCTCATCCCTGGAGACATTCAAGGTGAGGCTTGACAAGGCTCTGAGCAACCTGACCTATTTGAGGGTGTCCCTGCTTATTGCAGGGGGATTGGACTAGGTGACTTTTAGAAGTCCCTTCCAAACCAAATTCTTTTATGGTTTTGTGATTATATGAACTGTACAAAAAACAAATAAATAAATTAAAGTGTTTAGCCTGGAAGGTTGTTCGGTAGTGATAGGACTAGGGGGGATGGTTTCAAACTAGAGGATAGATTTAGATTAGATATGAGGAAGAAGTACTTCACCATGAGGGTGGTGAAATACTGGAACAGGTTGCCCAGAGAGGTGGTGGAAGCCCCATCCCTGGAAGTTTTTAAGGCAGGTGTTTTTTTGGCTGTTTGGTTGGCTTTTTCTTATTACTTCATTGACTGCTGGTATCTTTCTGTAGTCTCATGTCTTAGTTTAGTAGTGGTACATGTGATTTTTTTCAGTACTTCAAATTATTATTTCTAAAGAGTATTAAAAGCATTCAGCTCCCAACACTGTGAGGCTAAGTTTGGCTTCCTGAAGCAGGTGGTGAGGAAAAACAGGCATCCTGAGCAGGCATTTTCAGTCCAGGTCTGCATTGTTGCATAGTTACCTCTCCCAGGTGATTCACAACTCTTTATCTTGGGAAAAGACAGTGCACAATTTTCTGCTTCCCATTATGATCAGCATAGTTTCCATGCACAGGAGCCATCATGTACTCCAAAAGAGGAGTCCTTTAGTCTGTAAGATTACAACAGTGGCACCAGTGAGCTGCTGAATATTGTCATCCCTGCAGTGTAGACCAAATCAATGAAAAACCTAAATCACCCTTTCAAGAAAAGTTTCTTGCCATTGACCATTTAGGCTCCTAAGCCAAATGCCACATGCTAAATGAACTCTGTGTAAAGCAACTGAAATCACACTTAATTTTTATGGAGTAGTCTCTGCAACAGTAAATTGTATTTTTAAACAAGGCCAGTAAATCAGTATTCTGATTTATTTGTATTGCACTAAACTAAAATTTATCTAAGGAATGGAAGGGTAACATCAGTGAAAAACAAACAAACAACATAGATGTGATGAATTTGGAGTGGGTTTTGTTTTGGTTTGGTTTGGTTTTGTTTTTTTCAGTGAATTTAACTTCTAATTATTTATATCCATTTTAAAGGTTCCAGTGAGTAACGGAGCTGATGTCACGGAGTACCGACTGGAGTGGGGCGGTGTGGAGGGCTGCATGCAGATCTCCTATTGTGGGCCTGGGCTCAACTGTGAAATGAAAGGGCTTTTGCCTGCCACTATATATTATTGCAGGGTTCAGGTAAAGACTTAAAACTATTGTTGGTGAAATCTGGAAAGGAAACTTGCTCCCGCCATTAAAACATGGTGTACTTTGCATTTGCAGGCAGTGAATGTTGCAGGTGCAGGCCCTTTCAGTGAAGTAGTGGCATGTATGACTCCAGCCTCTGTACCTGCAGTTGTGACTTCTCTTCGGGGACTAAGTGAAGATGAAGTTGAAAGTCCACACTATTCTCCTTCCACATGCCTTGCTATAAGCTGGGAAAAACCCTGTGACCATGGATCCGAAATCCTTGGCTACAGCATAGACTTTGGAGATAAGCAGCCAGTAACTGTGGGGAAGGTTCTGAGCTATATTATAGATGGTTTACAGCCAGATACTACCTACAGGTATGCTGTACACAGCTACTTGACAGCCTGCTGTTTCTTCCACAAGAGCAGATTCTTTGTCTGTTTCCTTACATTTTTTCTCTACATGCCTCAGTACATAGCCATGAAGGAAAAGGAAGGTTTGTAATGATGATCTTCATGAATAGATGATCTGTGCTGGTTTTATTCTCTTTCAAGAACAATTTATTCCAGTGTGTTTATTGCTGTAGATCTGTTGTATCTGCCTCAGATAATGTGTCAGTTTAACTGAATTTGGATTACAGATTCAGATTCATAATGTTTTTTGGACTGGTTTCTTCATAGATACATGGCTTCTAATCTGTTTGACAAAGGATAAAATCCATCCAAGGAAGGACCGTGTCCAGTCTTTATTGACTGAATTGTCAAATATAATGACTCCTTGCTACTTACAGTGCCTTTTCTGCAGAAATAGCAAGTATTTGGGTGGCAGTCAGCGTGGAGAATACTGGACTGAAAATCTATCAACCAATTTTAAATATCTTTCAAATAAGTTACTAAATCATCCCATACATTTAGCCCAAGGGTTACTGAAAAATATTAATGTAAACATCAGTAATTCTGGCTGAATGCATTATACATTCCTCTTACAAAATCATGTCCTCAGTATTAAAACTTTAAGGAGAATGTCAGTCCCAGTAAAGTAAGAATTTAAGCCCACACTTTCTGTGTGGTTAGAATATCATCTGCCTATATAATGGCAGATTTCCAAAATTTTTCTGTGGCCTTAATTAATTAAGGATAATGCTGACAGTTCAAAGAGCTGTTACACTCTGTGTCAACAAACTGAAAAAAGGGAAGATTCTATTTCAGAGATACTTCCATACTTCTATTTACAAAAGTCCTTTTATAGAATACAGTGTCAGCCTTGTGAAAATAAAAAATTACGTATATTAACCTTAGGTCTTTGATACAAATTTTGCATAATGTTGTATATTACTATAGTGGAAGAGAAATATTTATGAATAAGCCTGAACACACATTTGTGGTTCAGTCTTGTGTTTGATTGTTTCAGGATTTAATTATTGTGATTACCTTTTTCCAGTTACCTAGAAACTATTTTAGACAAGCGTTAGTCTGAAAAATGAGATTAGACACACTATGCTCTGTGGCTGCCTGTGAGCTTCAGATTTCTCTGATTTCTGCTTTTTTTTTTTTAGAAATAAATTTCTTGGCTACTTGTTTCAATTCATACTTGTAAACCTAATGCCAGCATTGTTTTGTGTGGAGTATCCAAAAAAAGAAAAAATTATCCCTGAATTTCAAGTTCTACAAGTCCCTCAGCCATGTGTCCCTTGATAGTTTCCCCCCATCCCTTTCCAAGCAGACCCAAAGATGGCTTGTGTTTGCAGGCACCTGGAGATGTATTACCAGTGAAAACAGCAAGAAAGATATCTGGGCACCATCACGTTATTTTCACAGGAATAATATCTGTTCCAAAAAGCCCATAAAACTTTAATGTAGTGATCTTTTAACTCACCTAACATAACAGCCAAAGATATGCATTTGGTTCTTTCAGGATGGAGATTTTTTACCATCTCTCATCTCTCCAGTGTGGCTATCAAAAATTTTGGTACAAGGCCTGCAGTGTCAGGAAGATGAACCACTCATGGATGTAGAGCTTTTCACTAATGTGAATGATGCATCTATGCCAACATATTTTTATTTTGAATCAGTCCAGCTTCTTAAAATGTAGCAAGGGAAGTGACACTCCTGCATATTCAGGACAGTCTTATCAAAGCAGAATATTGATGAAAGTGTTCACTGTAGAAAATCTCTTTGGTACCAGTATTCTCTCTTGAATGTGAACAGTGGAAGTGACCAGTTATTTTTTAGAATCTGATTTCAAGTTAATATATTCTTTCTTTTTTAAAATACTAGAGTACGAATTCAAGCCCTGAACAGCCTTGGAGCAGGTCCTTTCAGCCACACCATGAAACTGAAAACAAAGCCTCTGCCCCCAGATCCACCTCGCCTGGAATGCGCTGCATACAGTTCTCAGACTCTCAAGCTGAAGTGGGGAGAGGGAACTGCAAAGGCATTAACTGACTCCATTCAGTACCACCTTCAAATGGAGGATAAGAATGGAAGGTTGGTTTTGGCATCACTTCAGTCTACCCTGTGTGCCTGTGGTCTGATGCTTGGGAGATGGCAGCAGCAAAGGGCAAAATTCTGTATGCTTTGCTGAATTTACAACAGACATAGGAGGTTGTCTTGTCTGGAAAGGCAAGAAGGGCTCTAGTGTTCTGTGTTGTGAAGTACAAGATAAAAAACTGCATAGTTTTTTTGTTTAAATTTCAATGTGAAAAGTTAAATGAAATGTTTAGTGCCAGCACGCTTTTCTCTCACAGTTGGTAAAGTGTTTTCTCAGTGTGAATTCTAACCAGCCTTGTTGGTTTTACGTACTTGATATTAAAAGGAATGTATTCCTTACTCTGTTATCTTTATATGTGATTATTCATAGTGGAAAATAAACTCACATAGTAAAATTTATTTTAAGGGATCCTTTCTCTCATGTTAAATCGGAATGTAAGCTGTTACAGCAGGTACCCTTACCTAAATGGTAGAATGCTACTGCTACACTGTACTGTATCTGAATCTCTGAGTAGTTTTAGCTTGAGGCAAAATAGATCTGCTTGGTGAAGTTGCTTTGCTGGAAGGAAGAAAATAAACTAGACTCTTAACGGGTAAGAAATTCATTGCCATTACCAAAGACCTGGGTCATGTGCAGGCACCATCTGGTCGAAAGAGATGGTAACCCCTGCAGAAGGAGATAGGCTTGTGGTGTGTCCTGGGGATGCCAAAATTGAAAATCAAATGAGAGCTGCCAAGATCAGTCTGTGTAAGAATTATAACACAAAGGAGAGTGGCCAATCTCCAAAGCTTTCAGAACAGGACTTGGTTGTGCTCCAAGTGTGACTCCAGCCTCCTCTGCAGATCTGAATGAGCTTCATCAGTCATCCATCTCTGATGGTGATGTACAAGCAGTTGGATCCATGACCATTTCTTAGGTGTTGTAAGGGAGAATTACAAAGGAGCAAAAAGCTAAAATCCAGTTGCCTCATTTTGAAAAACTTAAGATACAGGGGAAGTAGAAGACAAAAAAAAAAAAAAGAAAAAAAGAAAAAAAAAAAAAAAAGTAAGTGTACACAGCTCATTGAGAGAGAGAACTGCTATTCTTTCCCATTGTTTCAAATGCAGAAGGTTAAGTTTTGCAAGAGACAGTCTGTAGTAGAGCTATTCTTGTAGAAAAGATTTTTTAGTTCAAAGACATGCAAAATAAAAGCTTGGCCTTGGAAAATGAGTTCATTGTTCTACAGTAATGCCAGAACACTTTTTAACTCTGGGCTTCTCATTAGATTCTGGGAAATGATAGGAATAGATTATAAGATGATACTGTAGCTACTTCAGGAGTCCTTTTCTGTGTTTAAAATAAGCTACTCTTTCCTTTCTCAGGTTTGTATCCTTATACAGAGGACCATGTCATACGTACAAAGTACAAAGACTCAGTGAGTCAACATCATACAAATTTTGTATTCAGGCATGCAATGAAGCTGGTGAAGGTCCCCTTTCACAAGAATATGTTTTCACTACTCCCAAATCTGTTCCAGCTGCCTTGAAAGGTAAAGGTGCTGCTTTTTTCATTTAGGGGGGGTGAGTGGATGTCAAGTTTGTTTTGGGATGGTGTTGTGTTCAGGGTACTTAGAATTATAAGCTCTTTTCCAAATGTAGATAGGGGTAGTAAGGGCAGGCTCCTTTCTTTTAATTGCCAAAAGCGTAAAATATTTGCTCCTTAAATGGAAGACTTGGGGTTTATGTGGGTTGTTTTTTTTTACATAAGAATGTTTGTACTTGGAATGCTTACTTCCCAAGAGAGAGTAACGAGCCAGTTAGAGTAATTAGGGGTAAAAATTCTTCTTAGCATGTTTAGAACAATTTTAAGCTCAGCAGTTTGGGGACTTTGAGGGGTTGTTTGGCTTTTTTGCACACTTGCAGGCACCAAATTTTATTTTCTTTCCCTTGGACAATACCTAAACTAGCAGTAGAGAGACCTATGTGAATTGTCAGTTGTTGTTTCAGAAAATACTGTTGGAAGAGTTTATTTTAATCAGAATGATTTTATTCTCTGAGGCAAAATAGCAGATAGAATACAGAATTTTACAAGATGCTAGTGTAAAACATTAAATAATGGGGAAAGTAGAGCTGTCACTTCTGTGTTTTCTCCCTTCAGCACCAAGGATAGAGAGAATAAATGATCACAGTTGTGAAATCACCTGGGAGGTTCTGCAACCCATGAAGGGTGATCCAGTTATTTACTGTCTTCAGGTCATGGTGGGCAAAGACTCAGAATTCAAACAGGTATGATGTGTTCAAGCTATTACATCTTTCTTCAGTTAGTATTTGTGATGATTAGCTTTGATTAAAGGTTTATGTGTATCTCCTAAAATCATTGTCATAGAAAAAAGATATTTAATAGAAATAGTGCAATGAAGTGCAGCCTCTCTGGGTTACACTTGAGATTTAGTAAACACAAATTGAAACCTCAGGTGGTGAGGAAATGGTCCACTAATGGGAAGAAGTGACAAAAGAAACCCATCCACCCAGTGGTAGAGAATTGAGTCTGAGGAGAAAAAGAACAGAGGTTTCTCTTTGAACTGTTTGAAGGTAGTAAACAATATTATTAAAGCTTTGTTGTCTTAAGTTCTGCTTCTGTACATAGAACTGCAGGTAGGAAGGACCCCCTACTTACACAATGTAGACATGAAGGTGTAGGGAAACCTTTTTTACATAATTCAGTGATTAGGTTTTTTACCATAAGATTTTTTCAGTAGTAGGGCACTCTGTAAGCACAAGGGATGTGCAGTTAGGAGTGTGTTTTAATTTCAGGTTTGATTACCCAAAGATGCAGTTTGAAATACCAAGCTACAGATTACTCTACATTTAAAAGAGAGTGTGCAGTGCTAATCCTGCTTCCTGGTAAACTGCCAGATAATGGACATGAAATTAGGCTAGGAAAGTCTGTTTCACACTATGAAGCAAGCAGGTTTCCTTCCTGCAAGGAAACACAATTAATTCTGGTATAACTTCATTATAAGTCAATATTAAATAAGTGTGCCTGTGCTTTGGTAGATTATAGGTCTGAATATTTTCATAATTCTTAAGTTTTAGTGTAGTGCTGTTTGTTAGGAGTATTTGTTACATTTTCCAATAAGAGATCAACCATAATCCAAGATGTTTGTTTCCTTTCCATGTGAATATTCTTTATTGTAATTTTAAAGTTGTAAATTCAACTTTTAAGTATGTAAGTAAGACATAGTCAGTGTTGCTTCTAAACACTGAGGTAAATCACACTTTGATGAGCAATATGCATTGCCAAATAGGCTGCACAGGAAAATAAAGGTTACACTTTAAGCCTGGAAATTATAAGTACACTGAGCTGCATGATTCCTTCTGCTTTTCCATAATAGTTTTAGGGCAGTGAATTCAAATAAAGTGAGGACACTGTTTTGCAAAAATTAAAATTGGAACAGTCAAGAAGTAAAGAAGGTGAAAACTGCCTTTAAAATACTTAGCCATGATGGTGAGAGTTTTCTTTGATATGTACAAAAAACTCAACTGCCTAGATATTCACTCCAGGCTGTTTATTACCACTTCCCTGCCACATCCTCACTCTTCTCTCCTCTTTCTCCCTGATCTGTCAGCCAAATTGCTTCCACTGTGCTTCAGACAAAATAAGGTAGCAATCTGCTATTGAAGCTATATGCATCAGTCCAGCTCTTAAAGGGTTTAGGAAGCAATCATATAAATACTCCAGAAAACAAATTTGAGGGCAAGGCAACTTCTGGTACGTCTCAGTATAGGAACAATTTCTTGAGCAAAAGAGAAGTCTCCAAGCTGTAGGTTCCTGTAAAGTTCAGCTGCCTGGCTGTTAGAGGACTTTCTGAGTCTGTAAGTAGCCACAGGCCCAGCAACACCTCTTCAACAAAATGGGAAGAAACTTCCTGCTTCTTTCATTGAACAGCTGATAGTTTGCATTTGTGCTAATGCTGTGATAACCATAGGGAAAACTTCTGCATGATGTGATAGTTCTCATTCCTGCCATCAGTTAAATAAAGCAAATTGTGCTTTACTGCCTACATTAATAGCTCAGTACCTATTGATATACCTATAAACAGAAAATTGGGCCCACATGGGGTTTCGTTGGCTTTTACAAAACCTTTATATAGCTGCAAATGAATTAATTTGAGACATGAGCATTTAGGTTTCACCAAATTAGGCACTCCCTGCTGAAGAGTTATGAGCTTATGTCAGTCAGCCAACTGAGACACCCACAGGGGACACCCTAATAAGTCATTTGGTTCCCAGGATCTGAGGAAATTAAGCATCACAGAGAGGACTCCCATGGCTTTCTTGAGACAGTGTTTATTGGGATAAATTACAATATTTTAAGCACATGATATCTTAACTACAATGAAGTATGTTGGGTTGGATTAGACTTAATGAAGTACCTTGATACAGAGTTAATTACCTAAAGTCCTGCAACATGATATTGCATATTACATCCCATGGTGAAGTGTTTACATTGCAACTTGTTACTGAAACACCTTAACACCAGGGCTTCCAACAGAGTTTATTTGGCCTGTACTCACCATGCCATAAAGGAACTTGCAGTTCTTTTTCTACGTTTCATCAAAAGGGCTGGAGACTTTTATCTGGCCGTTCGACAGCATTCATGAGCTTTTTGGCCATTTTTCTTTGCATGGGTGAAAACACCGGTGAGGAGTCATCCTTTTCTAAGGTTGCCTTCTCCATAAACACCACCATACTGATAGATCTATGTGTATGCAGGGCATTTTTACTCGGATGCATGGGGTTTTTTTTCCTTCATTGCCAGATTTATAAGGGTCCGGACTGGTCGTTCCGATACACCGGCCTCCAGCTGAACTGTGAATACCGATTCCGCGCCTGTGCCATCCGACAGTGCCAAGAGACCACGGGTCACCAGGACC
Organism: Heliangelus exortis; assembly: GCF_036169615.1. Taxonomy (NCBI): domain Eukaryota; kingdom Metazoa; phylum Chordata; class Aves; order Apodiformes; family Trochilidae; genus Heliangelus; species Heliangelus exortis. The sequence goes on along the minus strand of NC_092422.1, from coordinate 27,675,608 downwards.
TGGTTGGCCCTTACAGTGCACCAGTGCTTTTCATCTCTCAGAGGACTGAGCCACCGGCAAGCACCAACAAGGACACTGTGCAAACCACAAGGACGCAATGGTCACAGAGCGACCAAGTGTGTGCTGCTGTCATCCTTGCACTTTTTGCTATCTTTTCCATTCTGATTGCTGTTATCATTCAGTACTTTGTAATAAAGTGAAGAAAAGAGATTTGTATTAGAATGCTCCCATTAATTTTTACTTTCTCATAACCTAAAAGTAATTCTGTTCTCTTGCTTTTACAAAACCAGGCATTTAGCACCGGCATTGGGACTGATGCAGACCTTTTCAGCCACTTTAAAATGCTTACTGGTAGGGATAGGCTGACACAGCTTATTAGAACTCAAGCCACAGAAATACAATCTTTTCTTTGATATGCCTTCTTGCAGTACAAACTCGAAATGGGGCAGGCAAACAGTGTTTAATCAAAAGGGTTTAACCAGTAAACACAAGTGTAAAAAAAATGGGTTTCCTGGCCCACACTTTAAAGGGTTGCTACAATAACAGGGAATAATGTGTAGATCGCATTTAAAACTTACACTAACGAACTTGTGCTGTATACAAGATTAATCTGATGCTGTGAAAGCAATTCAGCGCTGTATTTCTACCTCCTCATTTGTCTTAATTATTTGGGAAGCAGGATTTATGCTGAAAACCAGAAGGGGCTTTTCTCAGGCAGCAAATAATAAACTGGATGGAACAGCATGCATGAAGGAAGCTTCTTATTTGATAAATGCGGAGTTCTTCACTGCAAGTAGATATTTTTGAAAGACTACAAGGAGATGGCACAAGTGGTGTATCTTGCCCCCAAGATTTGATGTTTACTTAACAAAAATGTCTCTTTTACTTCTTACAAATATAGAAGAGAGAGTGTGAGAGAACCTCTTAAACTTACTTAAATTGAAAAAAATATATTTACAAAGATGACCTTTGATTGGATGTAGTTTATACAGATGTCTGTGCCCTCCGATTTTGGCCAGTTAATAGATTTTTGAGATAAAATTAATTATTGAATTTTTGCTGTTTCCCTGACATTCACTTGCCATATCCACCAGAATCAAGCACTGCCTTTTTTTCATTTTCTTTTTCTTTCTTTCTTTCTTTCTTTGGGGCACCAAATCAGAAGACGAAGTGTAGTAATTTGCACCAGAAAACTTAAAGCTGCTTTTTTCTTGAGATCCTAATGTTTAATGTAACGTCTCCTTGGATACTGTACCAAATTGTTGATTGCATGTAGTTAATGTTGCATTAGAGCACTTTGCAATTGCATAACTCATCAATGTTTTGTGAGCTTGCACTTGTGAGTTCTTGAATGACCAGACTGAATTTTATCAAGTATCCATTGAACATCTTGCTAGATGTCAATGATTGCCAGTGACAAAAAGCTTGTAGTGAAACTATCTTGAAAAAAAAAAATATCTTTGTCTCATCACACTTATGTTATTTGTTATACACTTTGTAATTAGCTCTTTTTAATTTATTTGAGTTACAAGATAGTGGATCATTAATGACTTCTAGTTGTGTTCAGTTTAGCATTTTTAATGGTATTAAACACTTCTGTCAGTCTTAATAATAATAAAAAAAGGAACCTCTGTCTTGTGCTTTGAAGATCACTGAAGAATTTCTCTTATATTAGAACGGGCATGTATTGTAATTGTTTATGCGTCCAATGATCTGTGCTGTAGAATAATGTTGCTGAGTTTCGTTTTTTTTTTTTTAAAGAAAAAAAAAAAGAAATGACAAAGAACTTGGCCTCCACGTGGCGAGAACGATCTGTCTTTAAAATGTACTGTATGTTTACATTTTATTTCCAATCTGTCATTTGTACGTATAGGCTGATACCTTCCCGCAGGATACCGCGATAACTGATGTTTTCTAGAAACTTCTTTAAAAAGTGCCATGTTTGGCAGTGCAAATGAGGTTGCGTGTAACAGCCCAGAGATTTCTTATGGTTGAATGTCTGAAACGGTAAGATTTGTTACTACAGTTAATCTGCAGTGACTTAATGTTTTTCATAGTAAAATTCAAATGAGCTCCTATTTTTGATAGTCATTTAATAGTGTATTTGCCATTTGAGCCTCAGTGCGTATTACTGCATTGAAGACAGTTTTTAATGTAATCTTAATTTTACCTCATATACTGTACATTCCAAAAAAAAAAAAAAAAAAAAAAAAAAGGAAAAAAAAAAAAAAAAAAAAGAAAAACTTCAAACTTTTTAAAATGTTATAGACACACTACCAAACATATCACTTTACAATTGTACAACGTCGGACTCCATGAAGACGAACCTGTATAGTCTCATAGAAAATACATAAACTATGTAGCAAAGTATCTTTAAAAATCCGTGGAAAATAAAAGTATCATTCTTTTTTTTCTTTCTTTCTTTCTTTTTTTTTTTTTTTTATTTGTGGGTGTCCGTCCGTCCGTCCGTGCTGTTCACAGCCCCCATCCCCGCCGCCGCGCTTTGCTCTCCCCCTGCCTCTCCCGCCGCCCCTTCGGGCGGGACCGCGGTGCCCCCCGCTCCCTCAGCGCGGGGCGCGCAGGGGGGGACGGGGGGTGGGAGCCGGGCCGAACCTCCCCGGAGCCCCCCATCTGCGGGGCGGGGTCTGGGCCGGGGCCGGAGGAGCCGCCGAGACCCCGGCAGGGCGCGTCCGGCCTGGCAGCGGCGGTGGGTGCTGAGGCGGGCGCTGAGGCGGGCGCGTCCCCCGGTGGGATGTGGGGCGGTGGCGGGAACGGCAGCGGGAGAGAGCCCTGGCCCTGGCCCTGGCCCTGGCCCTGGCCCTGCGGGTGTGCACCGCGCTGCCGGTGCGGGCACTCGTCCCCTTCATGGCTGTCTGCTTTGGGCTCCTTGTGGTCGGCGTGGTGGGCAGCGTCCCGACGGTGCTGGTGTCCGCAGGCACCGCGGGATGAAGACCACCACCAACCTCTGCCTGGGCAGCATGGCCGTCTCGGACCTGCTCATCTTCCTGGCGCTGCCCTTCGACCTCTACCGGCTCTGGCGCCCCGGCCCTGGGTCTTCGGGCAGTTGCTGTGCCGCTTCTCCCTCTACCTCAGCGAGGGCTGCACCTGCTGCACCCTCCTCCACATCACCGCCCTCATCGCGGAGCTCTACCTCGCAATCTGCTTCCCCCTCATGGCCACCGTGGTTGTAACCGAGCGCCGGGTCAAGGCTGTCAGCGGCATCCTCTGGGTCTTTGCCTTCCTCTCCGCTGGCCCTTTCTTCTTCTTGCTTGGTGTGGAGCAGCCTGACAACCACACCGACTTCAGCCTGAGTGCAAGCCCACCCCGCAGGCCATGGAGTCCAGCTCACTGGCCACCGTGTTCTGGGTCACCACCTGCTACTTCATCCTGCCCATCATCTGCCTCCATGTCCTGTGTGGCTTCATCGGCCGAGAGCTGTGGCAGAGCAATGTCCGTCTGCAGGACCCCAACGTGGTCCTCTGCGAGAAGGAGCACGGCCAGACAGTCAATATCTTGGGTGAGTCCCTCCTCCATCCAGCCTTGGGCCATGGCTGGGGCCTGGATGGGGGTCAGAGCACCCACAGCTCCCACGCAAGGTGGGGATAGTGCCAGGGAACATCCCAGCCACGCTGCTGAGCCCTCCAGTGCACTGCATGTTCAGCAGCGTGACTGCCTTCTGCAGAAATACCTTTTTAATCAATTTTACTAGGCAAAACCGAGTACAAGGTAGTCTGCAACTTCAGAAATACTGTGGTAACTTCAGCAATCTCTTCAGGTGGGCAGCACCACCTCTGGATACTAGATTTCTTCTTCTGAAAAAACAGTTTGATTTTCTTAGTGAGCTTTTGTAGCTCTCCTAGGAGTAAATCCACTGCCCAAATAGGCCAAAAAAACAGCAGCTTAACCCTTTCAAGTCATTGTGGGCAAGTCACATAAAAGCAAAGCACTTCCTGCAGATGTAGGATGCTGTTAATTTTTAATTCATTTTCGTAGTCAAAAGTTCATTAACCTAGTGGCAGGCTCAGGAAAGTTCAGAGATCTGCAGGAAAGTTTAGAGCTTGTCCTTGGCTTCAAAATTTGTAAATAGTGACTGCTCTCCGGGCACAGGGGAGAAGAAGGGAAAAGGGGAAAGAAAAAAAAAGCCAACTGTTGTTTAATGAGCATTTTTTAAAAATGCCCTGCTTATTTTTTTCTACATTTAACAAAGATTTTGCATACTACATGGGAGGCTTATTTCACCAAGGATGTGATCAGCTGGATAGAAATTGTCTGGATCTAGGGAAAGAAACTAATAAGCCTGAGAGAGGTTTTCCAACAGAAACACCCATGTCCACAATCTCCTCAGAAGCCACTGAACCAGGCCGATTCCCCCTTATCTTATCTCAAAGAGCCAGCAGCATGACACGTGTAATTTGTTACAGGCATACATGTAGCCACATTCCTTTTTTTTTAAGCTCTGAGAAACATGAAGGGTGCTTCATAAATTATTATTTCTTTTACTTACCTACATTTATAAACAAATGTAATTTTAAAATATAGATACAGTAATACCTTGTTTAGTTCCTCATCTGCTCCTGCTATGTTGCTATTTCAAGACTGTGGGGTTGGTTTTTTTTTGTATTATGCTAAAATCCAATCTAAGACCAGGAGAACAGCTGAAGTGGCTCTGGCTATGCATCCATCAAGTCAAATACCTGTTTCAAGCAGTACTTTCCTGAAGATGTGTGCAAGAGGTTCAGCAGATAAAAAAATCAGTAGACCAACTGAACCATAGGTCTTTAGGTCATCAACCTAAATAGTGCAAGGGCAGTGGGAGTTTGCATGGCTGGAGTTCAGCCCTTACCCCAGGGTCTGTTTCAACAATGTAGACACATCAGCAGCTCTGTGTCAAGAGGAGCTGCTGTGTCCTGTTTTCATATCACACACAGGGCACTACGGACATTGCCAAAAGGAATCTTTGTTGTTGTGCCTGACATTATTATATGAGTGTTACACCACAGTTTTTTTATTATTTTCTCAGCAGGCTCATCTCAGAGTGTAGCTGAAGATTTTGCCAGTTCCATTTTACCAGTTCCAGTAATTCAAAAACTAACAATCAGACTTGATGCTATTCCCATTTTCATGGGCTTCCAACTATTTCTCACCATTATTTCTATGGATCATTTGTGCCAGTCAGGATAACCTGCAAAATCAGCCATGTAAAATTCAGTTTACTGGATGGTTGAAAGTTTGCCTCACGCATAACTGCTACATGTGTTATTTTGTCTTATAGCTGTGGTGGTTCTGGCTTTTGTAATTTGCTGGTTGCCTTTCCACATTGGCAGGATCAGATGATGCTGTTCTCCAGTACTTTAACATATTAGCTCTGCAGCTTTTCTACCTGAGTGCATCCATCAACCCTGTCCTCCACAACCTCATTTTGAAGAAGTACAGGGCAGCAGCCTGCAAGCTGCTGGTGCCACACTGAGCTGCAGAAAGTGAAAGATGCATCTTTCACAGCAGTGAAAGATGCTGGTGGCTACACAGAGACCAGTGCTACCACAAGACACGAGTGTGCCACCAGCTTCTGAGGCTGCAGCCAGTGCTTCTCTTCAAATAGGAAGGTAACTAATTTTTCACAGGAGAGTCACAAAAGGGTGCACATTTGTCAGAGCGTGTGGTATTTGTAACCATTTGCATTTTGAAATACTTCTGGTTTTGTTAACAGAACAAGCAGGGACCATAAAGTACGAAGAATGATGGGCAACTCATGAAAGATAAATCAACAGGAAAAGCTGGAGTAAATTGGCAGTAAAACTGTGGTTTCAGCTTGTTACAAGTTGTTTGTTGCATATGTGTTCTGCACAATTTCTAGTGTGTCCTAAAAATCGTAATATCAAGGATCACAAAGGAGGAAGCAGTTTGAAGTAGGAGCTGTGCTTGAATGCAGCAATGGGTAAAGCTCCCAACATCCTTTGCTGTTTTAAAATGTTTTTCTTACAAACAAGATTTTACAAAACACAGTCTTGCAAGAAGATGGACACAAAAGAAATTGCCCACCACTCCAAGCATCCTTTTTAGTACCTACTCATGTTATCATGAAGGGGAGTTTTCCAGTTTCCCAGATTCCTCCCTTGTCAAGGATCTTCTCTGGGCTTAACCCTTGTGGTCAAATAACAGTTCTTAATTATACACTAGCAACCAATCCCCTAAATCTGTAAGAATACAGATGTCCCCAATCACTTCCTCATGATAGTGTGCATTAGATAGACCCATACCTGTGCATTTTACCTGTTACCTTCCTGGCTATAGTTATACAAATCTGGACCAGAACTGATGAAGTTGAACTGCACTTACAGGAGCACCACTGGTGATGTGTCCATGCTTGCCCTTGGTTCTCTGTTAACCTTGGTCAATTAATAAATACATCAAGTGGTCTTTGCTCACTTCAGCATCCAGCTCAGAGATGTCAAGCTATAAGAGCTGAGCCCAAGCTTTCTCTAGGTTTTAAAAAAAAATACAACTAATGATTCAACTCAGCCCTGGTGAGGCCACACCTGGAGTCTTGTGTCCAGTTCTGGGCCCCTCAGTTCAGGAAGGATATCGAGGTCCTGGAGCAGGTCCAAAGGAGGGCAACCAGGCTGGTGAAGGGACTCGAGCACAGATCCTATGAGGAAGGGCTGAGGGAGCTGGGGCTGTTCAGCCTGGAGAAGAGGAGGCTCAGGGGAGACCTCATCACTCTCTACAACTCCCTGAAAGGAGGGGGTAGCCAGGGGGGGGTTGGTCTCTTTTCCCAGGCAACTCTCAGCAAGACAAGAGGGCACGGTCTCAAGTTGTGCCAGGGGAGGTTTAGGTTGGACATTAGAAAGAATTTCTTTACTGAGAGGGTGATCAGGCATTGGAATGGGCTGCCCAGGGAAGTGGTGGATTCTCCATCCCTGGAGATATTTAAAAAGAGACTGGATGTGGCACTCAGTGCCATGGGCTGGGAACTGCAGCGGTAGTGGATCAAGGGTTGGACTTGATGATCTCTGAGGTCCCTTCCAGCCAATTCTATGATTCTATGATTCAAAGCTCTGAGTCACTAAATAAAAGAAAAATCTAAGACTGAAAAAAAACCACCCAAACCAAAGCCCCATTGCTTGCTCCTGCTGTCAGCTTCATACTAGAAGAGAGCAGTTGTCTGCAGGGCTTGCGTTGTGTTGCTGGGGGGAGTGTAGTGTAGTGAAATGAGGCAACCAGGTGCCACTACTTGCCAGGTAGTGGGCATGAGGTTGTGCTGAGCCCACGGGTGCCCGATTAGGGCGGGCTCCTACTGCGCATGAGCAGGACTGGGGGGCCAATAAAAGGAGCTCTTCCCCAGTAGGGCGAGGCCCGAACCTACGGCCTTAACATTGCTCGGGTTTGCATTGCTCTGTTTTGCTGCCTCAGAGCGCCAGCCGGCTGCGCCACCTGAGCCTCACGCTGCTCGGGTTTTCTGTATGAATACCCGGCGCTAACCGGCTGCGCTACTCAAGCCTCACCCTGCTGGTGATGAGCTCTAGTGGCGCAACCAAGTTAGTGCGGTGCCGAGACGAAGCTCCTGGGGCGCAATCAGGTTAGCGCGGTGCTCCGAAAGCAGCCAATCTCTCTCTGCTCGCTTGCTCAGGAGTGAGCTGAGCCTGTGCTTCGAGTTTCATCTTTTATTGGCCCCCCAGTCCTGCTCATGCGCAGTAGGGGCCCGCCCTAATCACCCCGCCCTAATCAGGCACAGGTGGGCTTAACACAAGCTCATGCCCACTGCCTGGCATGAACAGAACAGTTGACATTTTGTGTTTGTTTGGAGAAGTTATTTTTAGCAGTAATCTTTATTTTTTCCTTTGGTCTACATACATTTATAAAGACTTTGTCACACTGATAACATAGCTGTGGCATCTCTTCTGCATGCCTGGGGTCTGCTGGCAATGGCTTTTCCTCTCTCAGGAGTTACTAAATTGTGCTGGGAGGTAAACAGAAATTTCCACAGAAGTGATTGCATAGGTGCCAGGAGGGTGAGGTATCAGTGGGAGGAGGGAAGGAAATGCCCTAGGGGGGATGCTGCACTGAACTCCCTCCTTCTCCAAGGTGCACTCCCTCACCCAAAGCCTCTCTGAGCACACGGGGTGTCCAGGGCAGGGTCCGATGTGGGTCCCTTGCAGCTGGGACTCACTGCTCACAAGCTGCTTGGGAGGTGACTGTGTTGCTGTGGGCAGCTTCAGGCTTGGGACACCTCAGACACCACAGCAGAAGGATTCTGCTTCTGGTGGCAGACTCCATCGAAATAGTCATAGAATTGCTCAGGCTGGAAAAGACCTTCAAGATCATCAAGTCCATCCTCATCCCAACCCTATAACCCTGTTCTCAATGACCCACCACTAAACCATGTCCCCAAGCACCTCAGCCAGGCAATTTTTAAACACATTCAGGGGTGGAGACTCAACCAGCTCCCCGGGGAGCCTGTTCCAGTACTTAACTAACCTTTCTGTAAAAGTTTCTCCTGATATCCAACCTAAATCTCCCCTGATGCAACTTAAAGCCCTTTCCCCCATCATCTGTCACCAGTGAGAAGAGACCAACCCCACTTTCACTACAACCTCCCTTCAGGTATTTGTAAAGAGTGATAAGGTCTCCTCTCAGCCTCCATTTCCCCATACTAAACACCCCCAACACCCTCAGTCACTCCTCATAGGGGACGTTTTCCAAACCCTTCACCAATTTTGTTGCCCTTCTTTGGACCTGCTCCAACACCTCAATGTCCCTTTTGTATTGAGGTGCCCAAAACTGAACACAGAACTCGAGGTGGGACCTCACCAGTGCTAAGTACAGGACCAGGATCACTTCCCTGGTTCTGCTGGTCACACAATTTCTGACACAAGTCAGAATGCCATTGGCCTTCTGGCCACCTGGGCACATTGCTGGCTCATATGCAGCAGACTGTCAATCAATACACCCAGGTCCTTTTCTGCCAGGCAGCTGTCCAGCCACTCTTCTCCAAGCCTGTAGCATTTCTTGGGGTTGTTGTGACCAAAGTGCAGGACCTGACATTTGGTCTTATTAAATGTCATTAAAGGTCATACAGTTGGTCTCAGCCCAACGATACAGCCTGTCCAAGTCCCTCTGTAAAGCCTTTCTACCACCCAGCAGATCCACACTCCCTCCCAGCTTGGTGTCATCTGTGAACTTACTAAGGGTGAATTCAACAATCATCAAGATCATGAATAAAGATGTTAAACAGGGGTGGCCCCAGCACTGAGCCCTGGGGGACACCACTCCTGACTGGCCACCAACTGGACTTAACTCCATTAACCACAACTCTTTGGGCCCAGCCAGCCAGCCAGTGTTTAACCCAGCAGAGTATATGTCCTTCCAAGCCATGGGCAGCCAGCTTCCCCATGAAGGGGTTATGGGGGACAGTGTCAAAGGCTTTACTGAGCTCCAGGTAGACTGCATCAACAGCCTTTCCCTCATCCACTAAGGTCACCTTGTCAAACAGGATCTGTCTTCCTGCCTTCAGACTGGGCCTGAAGGTCTGGTTGACCTTTAACTGCTCCATGATGGCTCTTGAGATTATCCCTTTCATGACCTTCCCTGGCACCAAGGGGAGACTGCTGGTCTGTAGTTACTGGGATCCTTTTCCCAGACTTTCTTGAAGGTGGGTGTCACATTTGCCAGTCTCCAATGAGACACTCCTAGTTAGCCAGGACTTCTAAAAGATGATGGGGAGAGGCTTGGCAACCATATCTGCCAACTCTCTCAACACTCTAGGGTGTACAAATATCTGACCCCTTTGGCTTATGAGTGTGTAACTTATGAAGCAGGTCCATAACCATTTCCTCATGGATTACATGGGGCCTAATCTGTTCCCCATCTCTGGCTTCTAACTTAAGGGACTGTGTGCCCAGGGAACAACAAGTCCTGCTATTAAAGACTGAGGCAAAGAAAATATTAGGTACCTCAGCCTTTTCTTGATCCTTGGTCACTGTGTTTCCCTCTGTCTCTAATAAAGGATGGAGATTCTCCCTAGTCCTCCTCTTGTTGTTGTTATATTTATAGAAACATTTATTGTTATTTTTTACCGGTGGCCAAGTTTAGTTCCAGTTGGCCCTTCCAATTTTCTCTCTACACATCTTCACTGTTATCTTTGTAGTGGTCTGGTTTTCTTGGGAAGTCATTTGTATCTCTGTTAAAAACATGCCTTTTGCATGCTTGGCAGAATAACACACCCAAGCAAACTGCATTCATGAGCTTACAGTACTTCCTTGTTAATACTCTGTTGCCACCTGGACAAACACTTAGGAAATAGGTGGAGTTTGGGGAGTTTCCTCAGGCTTATCCAGGCCTGGCACTGCTGCCTCTGGCAGTCAGTGTGGGATTGTGTAAGGAGGAATGTAGTAAACAGAAACTGCTGTCTTATCCTTCCCAGGAACTCTTTATTCAGGTGCAACCAGGCTATCTTTAAAAGAAATATTTCAGAAGTAGTTTCCATACAGGCTATAAAATACAAGGGAAAATGTGCTAGACATGCAGAACAACTCTGCCAGGCAGAGAGAAAAAAATATTGTGATCATTTTAAAAAGAGAGAGAAAAGGACCATGAAAGCTGATAAAAAGAAAGGATGTTGATTTGCCCTGTATCTTAAGAGAGCACTTAGTTCTGTTGAAATGCACAGGAAAGAAAAATTGGTGATTTGACACAGCCCATGACTGACCCTGGAGACTGTTAGTGTGACTGTACTTATGAAGACATTAAACCAAAATAAACCACCTGACATTTGAAAGGGATCTAAAATGATTTATTCTTAAACCAGGTTTCCTGAACAGAGCAGAAAGAAATCCCTCCTGTGGACCATAGATGAAAGCAACAGTGGGGTGAGAAGGGGGGATGCTCAGAAGGTTCTCCTAGAGAGTGTCAGAAGCTGGAATGGTGTGGGCCAAGAAGCACTCCCAGGAGCAGAGCCCTCAGGCCTGAATTGCCCGCTTTGCTGTAACCATCCTCAGTTTCCAGCAAAACCAGGACAGAAGCATGGGAACCAGGCTGTCTGACCTGTGGCAGGAGAGCACGTGGGAAGACACCCAAGCTCGCAGCTGCATCACCCGCAGCCACCAGACTCTGTATTAGAAACCTGTAGCAGCATGGCCTGCACAGGAGCTGGGATCCTGTGTGTCCAGCAGCAACCATCACACCAGTATCCCCACCATGGCTACCTGCAAAGATCACAGAGCAGCTGTCTAGATGGAGACTGAGGAAACAGAGAAGCTCTGTTCTTGCAGCCAGCTGCACGACCAGCCTCACTCTGCAGTTTGGGCATTGCCAGTGAGCCCTGTGGGATCAGCTAAAACTCCATCACCTTCACATGGTAACATCCTCAGGGCTGGGATCTCAGGGGGGGCTCCTGCCCTGGGCAGGTTTCCCTGCACAACATCTCAGCCCTCACCAGTGACACTTCTGCCACCCCACTCTCTAAATATTTCCCTTTACACTGTGCATACTTCAGTACCTTCCTTTATAAAGCAAGCACTCTGCTGTCCCAAGTTCATTTATACGGATTCTGTTTGTGTGATCTCCAGGTTGTTATCTGTATTTGACTTGAACAAATAAGTCTCTTAAAAGAATTTAATACATGGAAAATGTTTACCATTTAACCCACCCACTTCTGAAAGGGGTATTTTTGTCTTTTCCCAAACCATAGTTTGGAACATATAATCCCATGTTGACATTTTGATGTATAGGACTCTACTGACTGCTGGCAATTAAAAAGTTAATTTGTATTAATTAACACTGCAGATTCAAAGCACGGTAGCAATGCCTCAATAAATTCTTGTGTTAGTGTCATATCTGCAAAGAAGTGTGCATGCACACACAGGTATTAGAGAGCACTACAGATTAAATTAATAATATGTGTATAAAACACAGATAATATTGCTTGGTGAAACAGAGGTTCATTACTCAGCTGCCAAATATACAAATTCTGAAAATCTAAACCAGGAGCTACTCCAGATGATTCATTGGTATGCACATGGGATTAACCTCCCACCCTCTGATCTTTCATAACCTGTCAGGACCAAAAACTGATGCCTTTCTGGTAAGAGAGCCACATCATGCCTTCGCTGTGTCTACACAGTCACTGTATAGCCACATCTACCTTCTGCTTCCAACAGAGACACAAACCAGGCACAGGGACAGCTTCACAGGACACAGCTGAGGTTGTCACAGGGGGATTAGATCAATTAAAGAACCACCAACAAAGGTATTAGCAAAAATGGTTTTATTGAAGAAAAGGGTTGTGAAAGTGAGATTTGAAAGTCCAGGGGCAAGGGTCACCCTATTACTGCAGAGGCTACGATCATGATTCCAAGTTACCAATACAAAATCAAATTAGCAATACAAAAATCTTAGTGCTCAAGGTTATGCATGATGCTGGCCACTTGCCAAAGGTCTGTAGTCATTAAGAGGCCTCTCAGCACCAAAGAGTAACCCTGAGAGGCATTCCAGCTTAGGGAGATGCTCACCATGCACCCAGAGGCTTAGCAGGGAGAGCTCAAAGGCAGCTCGCTCAGGCTGTCACATTTTTGGAATAAAGCAGTTGCTTGTATTCAATTACCTGTGATGAAGAAGGTAAGCACAAGATTCATTGTACCCACAACTTTCTTTGTTCCTTAATAAATGAGTCTTGGAAAAACCACCCACTATTTGCATGTTAATTGCATGGTGGTGTTCCAGTTTCCAAGCCCATAGAGACCAATGCTCACCACCACCCTGTTCCTGTGGGGGTTTTCAGAGGACAGGTTGGAACTACAGAAGTTGTGGCCTGGTTATGGCTGAGGCCTTTGCTTGCTTTTGAGACTGAACCAAACAACCACAAGTTTGGTCAAGGAGTCAAGTCTAACCATCTCTAAGTTTGGAGCATCATAGGTCCCAGGTGTATGTCCTACCAGAGCACTGAGCTCTGATATGCAGCAGATGTCCCTGTCCCTAGCTGAGAGCCTTTCTTCCAACAGATATATACAACCCCTTCTTAATGCAATGCACTGGAAGGAAGAAATTACCATCTTGCTTTCCTAATTGCTTTAATTACTGTAATTAATTCCTGATTGTTTAAGTGAAATGATAGCAAGTAAGCTAATGTATTTTTTCATGCTTAAGAGACTGATGAAGCTGAAGGATGTTCCTGACTTTGCCTGACAGCTGTGCAAAAGCACTCTTCTAATGAGTTATCAAAAAAGGTATCACCAGCAGAAATGCTTTAAATATGGCCTGCAGAGATAAAGAGAAGCTTGTTGTATTTGCACACTTACCAATAGCAGATCCTTTCTATATGAGCTGATGGGCCTAGCTGTTACAGGGATGTTTAATAGCTCACCTAGTTTCTAGGTTTCTATTGATTTTGTTTGAGACTCACAAAAGATTCTGTATTGCTTTAGGTCACATCCCCAGGAATCCTTTCAGCTATTTTTAGTCCCTCCAATCTTTAGTCCCTTTACTTCAGATGGTCAATTCTGAACCTCTTCCAGATGGGATTTTATACTCACTGTCCCTGAGTGATAATTTGGGGGGTTTACACATTACAGTAGTTTATACATTTCTCTCAAAAAATTTAGCAACAGGGAAAAGGCAGAGACATTACACACCCCACCACAGAGGCTCTCATCAAAATTGCCCACTGGCTACTGGTAGATACCTTGGTTTATACAAGCTATGGAGCCCAGTGAAGCTAATTAGTAAAGACTGATCCCTCTTGACACTTCTGTAAAAGCTGAATAAACTGCCAGAGCACAAACTTCTCATCTCTCATAACACCAGAAAATAAAACATTGTACCAGAGGCTCTGGTTCTGGCTCCAGCTACCCCATTGCAGCTGAGCCTCCCCTGTTGTGATAATAAAGCTTTCTGAGGCCCCTTTCCAGGCTGGCTGACCTGTTCAGAGAGCAAACATGACTGAAACATCACAGTTTTACAGCACTTGCTAGCAGTAGGGAGATGAGGCAGCAGACAAGCAGTTAATTTTGCTTAGGCATGAAGTGGTTATGTCTGTCGTGGTCTTCTTGCTTCTCTCACACTTCCACAGCAGTTCAAAAATAATTCTTCAGAGAATAAAATTCCATGTACTATTAAACCACATCTGAGTTACGTACAAAAATAAATTTAAATACATTAGACATGGCACTTACACAAACACCCATAACCATAACTTTCAGGGGAGATGACTTCCACACACATACTTCTGCTCCACTGTTTCCCTGGCAAAAAGTCCAAACTTTGAGGCAAGCACTTCAGAGCCAGGGTGACACTGCAGCTAGGACCAGCTACTTCAGGAGCTCCATCAGACTCATCCTGATTTGGTGTTCCCAGGCACATCACAAGGGAGACTTTAGCTGGATTTTCAGATCTTTCTCTGAACAGTCGCTATTTTTAAGAGAGTTCCCAGGGAGGGGAAAAATAAAATAGCTTTAAGTCCCTTAAATCTCACATGCATCACTTCAGGAAAGTAGCCTCTTACTTGAGAAAGAGAAGGGGAAGCACAGGTAGCAAACTAATAGGGGATGTTAACATCACCTCAGCCGTGCAGCAGATTTGCCTGCTAGTACCTTGTCTGTTCTTCATCTCTCCATAGTATTGTAGAGAAATCTGACCCACAAAAACAAGGCAAAAAGTCTGAGTTTCCTGAGGGCATTGGATTCCTTTTGGAAAGCCTCGTCTTCAAGAGTTATTGCCCAGAAAAGGATTTAAGCATTTATTTTTAATAACTGCAATATACAGCTGATTCTCCTCTTTTCCTTTACTTCAGACTCTGTTTGTAGCCCTCCTGGAACCATATGGCTCCATGTACTTTCAACTGATACCTCAACCACTTTCAGGGATGTTATCACATTTCTTGCACAAACCAATAATTCTTTCTTTATAAATCTAGAGTTTTGAATTTGGTTTCAAAATATTGAAGTTATTGCATACTACAGCCCTTTTGTAATCAGGAAGAATTATCCAGTTAATTACAAGTCATTTGCTACACAGAAGAAAATGTGTCATATACAAAGTCCAGGTATACTCTAATTTAATATCCATTAACCTGTTAGCTTAGCAACATAGGCAGTCAAGCCCCATCAAATTAGTTCATCTTTCAGGACTGCAGTGGCTTGATAACCAATAATATAACCTTTATTATTGACTCAAGGGAGATGAGTAAAAACAAAACAAAAAAACAACCAAAAATCAGTAACAAAGGAACAAAAATCATAGAATCATAGAAATTTTGGAAGGGACCTTTAAAATCATTTAGTTCCAAGCCCCCTGCCATGGGCGGGGAACACCTCCCACTAGATCAGGTTGCTGGAAGGCTACAAAAAGGTCTCCTCAGAGCTTTCTCCTCTCCAGACTGAATAACCCCAACTCTCTCAGTCTGTCCTCACAGCAGAGCTGCTCCAGCCCTCTGATCATCCTCATGGCCCTTCTCTGGACACACTCCAGCACATCCATGTCTTGTAACAGGGGCTCCAGAACTGGATGCAGTATCCAGGTGGGGTCTCATGAGAGCAGAGCAGAGGGGGAGAATCACCTCCCTGACCTGCTGACCACACTTCTCTTGATGCAGCCAAGGATACGGTTATATATCAATATAACTGTGTATATATATATATAAATTATATACCCAACCCCCTTCTGCTCTCTTCCAACTTTTCTCTCACCATGTCCTTAAGATAGCCAAAGCAGCAACCTCAGAGCCAGTCCTCCAGAGTCTAAATATTGATCTGTACATGACAAAGAGTTTTGTTATCTGTACTAGCTGCCACCATCTAGGTGGCATAACACGTTAAAAGAAAAAAAAAATTCCATCATCATAGCTTTCTCAAGGCACTGTTCATTTTCCTACACAGGTATAATCACTATATAACGAACCTGTACTAGAAAGACACAGTTTCTACCAACAAGACGACACCTGGGGCAGCTCTTCTCTTGTTGCCCAGAGGAAGCAAGTGGCGTGGGTGCTAGGATGGGTTTTGGCCGTGTAACATCTCACCTGAAGAACACTATTTGAAGAAGTACGATTTCCCACACAGTTAACCAGGGCAGTCACACCGCCACACCATTTAGCAGGGACCGGGAGGGATGATCCCCACCGGCAGACCTCATGCCAAAGCCACCGGTTCGGCAAGGTGACGAAGAACCGAACTTTGCCACCGTAGAAACAACTTCTGTGCCGGGGGGGGGGGCCAGACGCTATCCCAGCCCCGGGATCCCAGTCAAGGCGTCCCTCGGATCCCGTTACTGCCCCTGGGCTCGGAGTTTCCCTCAGAGACCGCCAGGGATAAGGGTCCGGGCCGAGGGTGCTGACGCTTCCCGTGACGGCTCAGCGAGATAGCCACCACCGAGCTGCCCTGGCTCCCGGAGCGGTACAACCCCACTGCAACGGGCGAAGGGTCCGAGTGCCGCCCACCCTAACCCTAACCTCACCCACAGTGAGGACTGAGCCCACCCCTCCCCGGGGCCGCCTCCGCCGCTGCCCCGCCCCGTCACAGCGATCCCCGCCCCGTCACGGCAATCCCCGCCCCCTCCCTCCGATGCCGCTTCCTATTGGCCGAGGCGCCTGCCCGTCAGGGGCGGTTGCCATGCGGACGCGCCCGCCACGGAGACGCCCTGAGGGAGGAGCGGGGCGGCCATGACCGGGGGGGGCGGGGGGTATCGGGCGGGACCGGCACCGGCATCGACACCTGAGGCGGGATCGGCACCGGCACCGGCACCGATGCACGGCGCAGAGGAGGCAGTGGCGGCGGGGACCCCGCGGGTCAGCGCGGCGAGCACGCAGACTGACAGCATGGCCGGTGAGCACTGCCCTGTGCCCGTCGGGGTGGGGGACACACTTGTCCGGGGCCTGCACCGGCCGTGAGGGAGCTGCGACCCCGGCGCGGTGGGGAGCGGGCGGTGAGGGCTGGTAGGGAGGTGTGGGGGGTGCTGACAGGCCTTGCCGGGTCTCGTCTGGCCCACCGGGTGCTTCGAGGGGTTTTAACCAAACGCCCGGAACCGTCCGGTGTGTCCTCTCCTCAGGGCGCTTGTAGGGCTTTCCCCTCCTCAGGGGCTGCTCAGTGAGCTCCTTCCTTCCCCCTTCCTCATCTGCTGCTTCACGGAGTGCTCCTGCCCCTTACAGTCGACACAATAAAGTATCCCCCTCTCCCCTCCCTGATCACCTGCGCTCTTATTCATAAGGTCTTCTTTTGATAACATGTATTTGTGTTTTTGACCCTCCACCACTGAAGTTATTTCTCTGTCCTGTTCTGGACCACATATATTTAACATGTGTACAGTGTAATGTGTAAGGAAATGGTTGCCTTCTGAGAGGTGTTCTTACTGACCCCCACAACGTGACCCATGTTCAAATTTAGTTAAGAGCAACTTTTGCACAAGGCTGGGGGTGCCCAGGTGGAGCAGATTTTAATAGATTTAATATATCCCATTGCTGCAGTCCCCGGGGAGTGCTGTGCACATAGAGATTGCCCAAGGGCTAAATATATAGCTCTCAGACTGAGGACCACAACAGAGCTGTTAGGTCTCCTCGATGGGTAAATGAGTTTTATTTCATCCTAGTTTTATGAAAATTCTGCTTCCAAACGAGTGAAGATGAGGTCTGAAAATGGTTTCTAGTTTCTGTTTTCCAGACAGGAGAGTGATGTCACTGATTTTCTCCTTGATGGCTTCAAAGCACAGCGTTAGTTTCGTTATTTGTAAGGTGACTTCTTTAAAAGCCTTTCAGACTTTGAACTAGGGACTCTGATATTGCATCCATGGCATAATCCTGTATCTGAGCCACATCCAGATGGGCAGTATCCTTCTCCTTTTTGCTTGCAGGTGCAGAAGCAACAGAGTTTTTGACACTGGCCTTCATAGCATGCTTTCCCTGGAGCATGCCTTGCCTCACTGGAGTAAGATCCCTAACGTGGAGGAATAAAGTTTTACCTTTGTGTGAAGTAGGGAAGCTGTGAGGGCCAGGTTCCCTGGTAAAGAGTGCTCTTGTCTAACACAGTTTTGCTCTCAGTGGCAAAGAGCCTGGTTCCTTTTCTTCCTGTCTTTCTGCTTTAAATTCTGTAAGATGTCTCCTTACCTTTTTTGCAGGCCACTTTAATCAGTATTCTCTTCACTCTGTTGGGCTTAAGGGGACATTTAACTGTGTAAGTGAATAAAGATTCAGATACACAGATATGATATCTGTGACCACATCTTTCCTTTTTCATTGTAACATTCTCCTGCTTCTCATTATATATTTATGCCAATTCACAAGAGGGTTGTGAGCCCATACATTATTCAGTTTCCCTTGTGTTTGACAGGTCACGTTCAGTTTAGGTCCAAGAAAACAAGCAGTAATTCAGACTTGTTTCTGGTGTATTCTGTTTTAAATTTATGCTGTATGCCAAACTGTGATCCATTCCAGAAAACATGATGGTATATGTTTGAGTTGGTATAAATTGCACTGTTTATTTTAGCTTGCTATTTGGTAACTGAATATATGTGTGCTACAACAGGATAGAACTGGGGCTTTAGTGGGAATGAGCCCAATTGCCCATTTATGAAAACAAATTCTACTTGTTTAGATCTGGCTTGTAGACATAGTTTTGCAGGTTTGTTGGGATTTTTTTTAAAAAATACGAGTGTTAACAAATCTTTGTGTGTGCTGCTTGCCATATACTTTTCTAGCACAGGTATCTGATGTGCTAACCAGGTGCTTGGGCACAGTGGGATGGTATAGCTGGGCAGCCTAAGGAATGTGTCAGGCATGTCCTGGGAGGTTTAGAATTGCTTTCCAAAATTACATTTCTGTGAGAAAAAAACTCTGTAGAAATACTGCCTGAAAATGGTATTCCAGTCATGGATTGCATGTTTATCTGCTGCCCTAATTGTTCACAGAAGTGTCATTAAACTAACATTCCCCCACCACCAAAGCAATCTTAGTGTCTGATTATATCTCTTCTGAACTGCTGGAACTACTTGTAGAAATATTTTTCTCTGTTCTGTTCTTGCCTCTGCTGTTCCTTCCAAAAACTGTAATGCTTGCTGGAAAGGATAAAACCAGAAACAATAATATTGTCAGAGAGCACCTGAGAGACCTGCAGAGGCATATGTGTTCACTACAGCTCTCTGTAAGCACCCCTGATGTAAGGACTGGAGCTTTTTCAAAGACTTGATTAACTTCTTGCCAAGCCTGAAGCAAGACAGGTTTATATCTGGAATGGTGGAAGCATTAGTGAGCAGAGCATTACTTCCCCCTTTTTCATAGGTGCAGCACTCAGTAATGCTGAGTGCTGGGCCTCTGGACAATCTCCATGATTTGAGTAGAAGCACAACACAGCACAAAGTAGTGGTCCAGGAAGGGCTTCTTTGCCACCTCTTTGGTGATTTAGTCAGCAGGGACATCCTGAGCAATAGGTTTAATTTTCTTTTGCAAAATCTTAGCCAAAATTTAAGCAGACTGTTAAAATCCAGAAGGAGGTTTCTCCAGAACTGATCTAATGAAGTTTTCATGGTGGCTGATCCACTTTTGCTGTGGGTGTCAGTGTAAGATCATGATGTGTGCCTTGGTATTTTTGTTCTCTTCTGTGGTGAGCCTGGAGCTGAATCACAAGCTGTGTCTCAAATTTCTTTAAGTATCTGTGTGAGTCATCAGAGGACATGAGGTTATGTGGGATCTGATCCGTGAGTTCTGCCCTTCACCTCTGAGTAGAATTAACTTGTTGCACAGATCTGACCTCTGCATCCAGATGTGAGCATTCTGAGTTGACAGCTACTGCCCTGAAGAGGACAGTGTGGTTTTAGCTGCTGTAGTAGCAGAAGTGGTTGATGATCCAGCTTCTGTAGCAGCTGTGGTGTAGAAGACTTGGAAAACGTTGTTCAACGATGTGTGGTTTCTTTATAAATAGTTTTTAATAAATATTTTTTTCTTTTTCTAATGACAGGTCAAATGCCAAGACTTTCTAAGGTAAATCTTTTTACTCTGTTCAGTCTCTGGATGGAGCTCTTTCCCTCAGCTGAGCAACAGAAAAAATCACAGGTAAAATGTCTACATTTACTCTTAATTGGTCTTCCTGAACAGATGCTAATAGCTCCTGCAATAAATTTAACCTAACTGCTCTTTACATGACAGATAGTACAGAGAGGAGAAAAAAGGCTCATAAATGTTTTTCAAATATTTCATAGAAAAAATCCACTGGTGGGAGAAAAATAGCAAAATAGTTGAATAATTGCTATTTCTGAAAAGCTTTGAGAGGCAAGGTATACCCCTGACAGGTGAAGCAAACAGTAAAAAATGATGGTGGGTATTTTGAAGACTATAACAGAGGAGACATGATGTATACCCTGCACTTTGTAGTATATACTAATTACAACTTTTAAAATCACTGTGGTTGATGGTGGAGAGATATTCTTTAAAATATCAATGTTCTTTACTGTAGAGGAGTTCTCTTATGCAGACAAGGTGCACAGAACTACTTGAAACATTTTCTGATTAAGATTTTGTGGATAACTACTTCAGTGACAATAAAAAGAAACTGTTCTTGAGAAGGGATCTTCTGAACAGCTGCCAGTTACACTTTAAAGTAGAGAGGCATTTTCAGATTGTGATCAGTGCTCTTGACATGCTCTTTAAAGCTATTACTGCTTTGTCCAGAGCAAACCTACATGGTAAGATCCACAGCACATGTATCAGCTAGGACAAGAAAAAACAGGAAAACAATGTGAGTAACAGATTATGCTTAATTTTCAGAGTTTGGTATGTCACAGATTAGATTTGAAATAGAAGTAGATGAGCACCATGCAGAGGTCAAAAGCAGTTTCAAATTTAGCAGTTCAGTTAGGAATGGCACTTGGGTTACATGGAGGGCTTTTCTGCAGCCTCATTTGTCTAACTGCAAAGAAATTGAATAATTTAGAGATCTAAGGCAACAGTGTCCTGGTAGCTGGAATCCATAATGAGAAATGTTTCACCACTTGCTACATCCTGCTTCACAGAGAGAGGAGATAGATTCATGAATCCTCACAGTTGGATTAAGGTGAAAACAACACAGAGGGTCCTTATTTAAACATTAGCTTTAATTAGAACTATAGAAAGAGTAATTCATATATGCTCAGGCTGTTTATTTATAAAGGCTGACACTTTGATTATAAAAGTCACGATACGTATATGTTAAAGCTGCACAGCCAAGGTAAAATCACAGTAGGCTTTACATTACTTAATGATTTTAGGAAGAAAAAAAGAGGGAGAAAGAGACACAGAGAGAGAGAGAATGAAAGAATTAATTAATTAATTAATTAATAGAAGAAGAAAGTTAGAGAGAGAGATCACCAGTCTTGGATTCAGGCAATGGAGGTGTTCAGTATGGAAAGAGAAAACATCAACCCAGCTTCCTTGTGTGCCCCTATTTATTGGCCCCAGCACTTCTGGCATCTTCTCTCTTAATTACCACATCATTTATTATTGGTTCATTTGTCCCAGCTTGATATGTAAATTAGCAAACATGCTCCTTGGGGGGGAATATGGAGTGTGTGTGTGTGTGTGTGTGTGTGTGCGTGCAAATCATTTGGGCCTGAATTGGGTCAGTGGTTACAATCTCCCCCTGCTTTAACCTTTCCCCAGTGACTGCAGGTTTTGCTGGCTTCATACCTCCTGGCACGATCCTACCTGTGTTATCTCAAAATTCCTCTTCAGGAGGTTAATGGTTATTAAGGTCTTAATCTAGGTTCTGATATTCTTCAACAATCTTCCCTTAGTTTCAATTCCCCTCTGTCCAAGAGGTTTTGTTTCAGGGAGAAGTTTCTGTCAGTGTTGGAGTTGCTCATCAGAGATACTCAGGGAGTGTCCCCCTCCTGGCTTTCACCAGGTTCTGTCTCTTATCACTGCACACACCCTTCCCAGTAAATGGTTCTCTGCCTCGGGGGATCACAATTCAATAGGAATACCAGGACCACTACCTGGGTGGACCTGTCCCTTTATTTTGTGTTTTAAACCACCTTCATCAAACAAGCCTGTACCCACTTTCCTCACCATCCATGGGAATTCAGGTGTAAGAGCTCTTGTCTGTAGTATGACTTTTTCCATGGAAGATTTTTTTTAGAATTGGAATTTGCTTCTATAAATGAAGAAGCAGAAATAAAGCTAGAGAAGTTATTAGCTCTCAGGATGGTCAAGCTTAAGAGAGAAATTAAATTAATGAGTGTTTCTAGGTGCTGGGTGATTCAGAGGGTGTTTTAGGTATAATTGACAGAATTTTCTGTTGTGACTGGGTTTTGGGTTTTCTTATGAGCAAAGCAGTGACCAGAAAAATCAGGAATTTACCAGTCCCTGTTGGAAGTTTGACAGCAGCACAGAACTCTGATGTTTACAGGCACATGTAGAAGACACACACACAAAAAAAATACTGCTTAAGGGAAGTGTAACAGATTGTTTAATGACTCCTGTCAGGATTTGTGCTGCAGAGCTGTATGCTCTGATCCTGGCTGATTGCTGTTACCCAAGGAAGAGCCGTAACATCTCTATGGACTTGATGTTGGAGAAAAAAAAATTAAAAAAAATAAATTAATGTGTTTTTCTGTAGGTAAAGAAGAGTGGTCTAGTTGTGGTGAAAAATATGAAGATTGTTGGTCTTCACTGTTCCAGTACAGACTTGCATGCTGGCCAGATTGCACTCATCAAACATGGATCAAGACTGAAAAACTGTGATCTTTATTTTTCCAGAAAACCATGTTCAACTTGTTTAAAAATGATTGTAAATGGTAAGCAATGACTGTAGTAGTAGAGTAGGAGTAAATGTTCTGCTTGTGTTTGCTGTTTTGCTGTTTTCTCTTTGCACTGTCCCAGTTGTGAATGCCAATCCCTGTCATTTCCTGGGGCTGATAATCAGGAATCTAGGGTTTGTTCCTGAGACCCTATTTCTCTGTGCAACCATTATTACTGGTGGTGCTTGCCTCTTTGTGGGGATTCTGACATGCCTGTTGCATTTTGCCAGAGCAACCCAGGCCTGATGACTAGGCCTAAATTGTTACAGTTTTCCTTACCCTCCACTTGCTTCTCAATGGCACCATAGGAAGGGTGTTTCTAATGCAGAAATCACAGGGTGTACTTCAGAGTTTGTTTTTCCAAAGTGAGATGCAGACACATCAGGTTATTTGTTTCCTGAAATGGGAACTGCTGGTACAGCCTTTCTGCAAGTGCTTGTGTTTAATCTCAGCAGCAACTTCTGCTAGTGCTGACCTTTTTAGTGTGGTGTTAATGTATTTGTTATAGGTAAGATGAAAATTAGGCTGCCACAAATATTTTAGGGCTTAATAATTCCTATTTTTGTGTCTAGACTGGTAACTAAGTCTGATAAGCTTTGGATATTGGTATCTGCTGGCATTTTTGTTGTCCAGACACTACTGAAACAGCACTTACAGCCTTAACGGAGGAGAAGGAGGGTTAGGCAATAGTGTATTGAAAACAAGGTTTATATTCCACTGTACTTGCATGGTTCCTTTTGCTGCATTATCTTCTCTTCCAGCTGGGGTGAACAGGATTTCTTACTGGCCTGCAGATCCTGAAATCAGCTTGCAGAATGAGACATCCAGTCCCATGACTACTGATGATGCAAAGCTAGATGCCAAAGCAGTGGAAAGACTGAAGTCAAATAGTCGTGCTCGAGTGTGTGTGTTGCTTCAGCCCTTGGTGTGCTACATGGTGCAATTTGTTGAAGAAACCTCTGCCAAGTTTGATTTTATTCAAAAAATAGCAAAATCTCAGCCTGACTCAAATACTGACTTTTATACTGTGTGTAGACAAGACAGAATAAAAGAGTACGAAAGCTTATTCCTAATTTCAAATGAGGAAATGCACAAGCAAATATTGATGACAATGGGACTGGAGAACCTCTGTGAAAACCCCTACTTCAGCAACCTGAGGCAAAACATGAAAGATCTTGTCTTGGTCTTGGCAACAGTGGCTGCCAGCGTCCCTGCCTTTGGATGCTTTGGGTTTTACAACAGTGAATCATGGCGAGCCAATGAGACAGACCAGTGGGGGCTGCCCCAAGAAATTGCAAGGCACTGTATGATTCAAGCCAGACTACTTGCCTATCGAACAGGTGAGCTCTTGCAGTCGTGGGGGAAGAAGGGATCTTATGAGTAGGCCAAGTTCCTGATTCCAGTCTTAATTCTTGCAAGTACTTCCTTGAGCAAGCTGCTGAATTCTATTCCTAATTCTATGAAACAGGAGCAGCAGTAATAATAAAAACGCCACAGGGGTGCGTTGCATGGTGTGTGAAAGCACTGAGCTATCCAAGAGGAAGTTATTTCACATAAAGTGCTAGCAAAGCCTGCCCTGACAGTGTGTTCAGCACCTATCTGAAAATAGAACACAATGACATTTAAACTCTTCAAGCTGCTCTGAGGCTCTTTTTTATAGGTTTCACAGGATGTTTCTTTTACCAAATAAATGCCAGTATTTTAAGCATATTACGAACACTTTTTCAGAAAAGAACAGTGAAATAGCATATTTCCATTAGGGCATTAAATATTAAGCTCCCTAGTTCCAGTCTTATTAGTGAAAGTGATTCTGTATCTGATGGGGGGTTCTTTACAAAGATGCTGGAGTTTTGATTTACAGGCTTTCAAGGTGGAAGGATAGCTATTGATTCTCTTCTGATACAAATGACTCCTGTTAGCTACTTTATTCCATCTGGAATGGAGTAAACTAGTAAATTCTTCCAGAGATTACTGATTATGAATATTTAAAACTTGGTGGTACTCCTTAGTGATTGTGGGGTTTTTTAAATCTAAATGGGAGAGTTGCTGCTTTTTAACCCTTATAAACAAATGAATAGTATATATTTATATAAAGATATTCTTTGAGTGATTGTGTGGTAGTGATAGTAAGGATGATGGAAATGGTAATTGAAAAGTGCCATCTACAATATTAATCACTGAAAGAGTGAAAAATGCTTTTTCTTCTTGCTCTGTTTTAACTGGTCAAGACTATCCTGAGTAGCTACTGGGTAAGATTTCCAAGTTCCATAAAAATCTTCCTTGCGCCAGAAGTAAAGTTGTGTTCAAGTTTTTCTGTGATAGGAAATACATCCCCAAATCTGATTGTTAACATTTTATCTCTGAATAAGATATAAAACCCCCCTAATTTTATAGGAATTTAGACTGCAGAACCATAAACTTCAAGAATGGCAGAAATTAAGTAATAAAATTATGTAGTAAATAATGAGAAGGTTTTTATCAATTTGCCATCTCACATCAGTGAACCTGTCCACACATATTCTTGGCACACATTTTCTTATCTGATAATTGTGGTGTTTGCTTGTTAGCATTTGTGAGCACATGTACACAGCAAAGTCTGAGAGTGACTTCGCAGTGCAAGGACAGTGAAAGCTTTTATAGCAGACTTGTAAGACTTTGAAGCTCTTTATCTTTCTGCATGTCTTTTTTCCTGTCCACAAAGCAACAATGAATGTTATTCCTTACTCTAGGATGTCATATGAGGTATAGGTAACTCAAAAGTGCATCGTTTGTGATTTACTGCTAAAAACATTATGTATTTTAGAGGATCATAAAACGGGAGTTGGAGCTATCATTTGGGCAGAAGAAAAATCCGTAAGTATTGAAAAAGTTACTTTTTCTTGCACATACAATTCATGCACTTGTATCTGCTTTGAGCTTGTGATTTTGCTTTTAAGTTTATACACATGCCTTTTTCATACACGTGCACAGCCTGTGGAAAGCTTGCAGTTCTCATTCTTTAGTAACCACATTAATGACTGGTTCATTCTTGTGCTGTCAAGGTGAAGGGGAAGTAGAGATGGGTTTAGTAACTACCAGGGTGTCTTTGCCTGGGTTTTCAGTGTGCTTGCTTCCCTAGCAGTTGCCACTTATTCCAGGTGTCCTAGCTACAGAGTTCTGCCACAGCTGCTGATCAGGCAGCGTGTGCCTACTCTGCCTGGCCCCTCTCTTTTTTGGAGGGTTCTGAGTACAGTCATAGCCTGGCTGACAATCCCTTGAGAGGATTCTTCTTGCAGTGAGAATGCTGTACTGGCTTCAGCAGGGTGCTTTTTGGATCAAAGTGATATTTATTTTTTTTTTCAAACATTGTTAGTATGCTTTTTCCCATCCAAACATAAAGTTTTTATTTCTCTATGTCTCTAATTATGCACGTTCCTAATCCCAGGAAGCCTCGCTCTTTATTCAACTGCAACATACTCTTCATTTGGTTTTAGTACTTTAGTCATGGACTGCTCACTGCTCTTTAATGTTTCTTGTTCTGATTTCAGCCACCAATTGCTACTTTGTCATTGCGTCTGTTGAGAGACTGGTGAAACTGTTTTCTAGCGCATCAGGAACTAACTCCACCTGTCTTTTAATTTTGCACGTTGCAGAAAGGCTGAAGGACTAAGTCCTTCAGGATTTTTGTTTCTGGTATCAATGTTAACTTGCTAAAAGGAGAGCCACTAAAACCTGTGTTGCATGTGGCATTGCAGCTGCCCTTGCAGCTCCTATGGAGTTTGGTGGACACAGAGCAGTGAGCAGGGGCTGAGTTCCCTTTGAACTGCTGTAACTTGGCATGAAGCAGTAATGTGAAAGTCTGCATTGCACAACACTTCCACTTAGCACTGGGTTTGAAAGTCTCCAAATACGACACTTTGCTTACTGTTGCAGAGAAGCTGTGATGGGACAGGAGCAATGTATTTTGTAGGCTGTGGTTACAATGCCTTCCCTGTTGGATCTGAATATGCTGATTTTCCACACATGGATGATAAACAAAAAGATCGGGAAATCAGAAAGTTCCGGTACATTATACACGCGGAGCAGAACGCCTTGACCTTCAGGTAATGGGCTTGTTCTGACCACAAAAAAGAAAGGGGACGTTCAGAAAGAAGTTCTGTGACAAGTTCATGATGTCACTGTGATGAGATGTGGGTTGCAATCAGTCGTGTTTATGCCCGTGATGCAGAACTTGGATGTGCACAGACACAGACAGCTCCTGAAGTTTCTTCAAACTTTTATGGGAATTCATTTTCAATCCTGCTAGGTCCATGCTACAACCTGAAATGTGTAAGTGTGGCAATTGTTGAGGCTTCCAACAGTGATATGTGGGGAGAGGTGGGATGGGTGTTTTGTTCACAGATAGTAAAACTAAACCAGATTGTCTGTGTGCTTGTGCACTTGATGAGGAATAAGTTACTTCTAAGAGCAGGTAACACGCTTCCTTCCATCGTCTTGTGAGATACCAAGTTTGTCACTCACCAAAACTATCAAGATGGAGACTGAAATTCTGTTTTCTGACTCTTTGCAGGTGTCGAGAAATAAAGCCAGATGAGAGAAGCATGATATTTGTGACAAAATGTCCATGTGATGAATGTGTCCCTTTAATCAAAGGGGCTGGTATCAAGCAGATCTATGCAGGAGATGTTGATGCTGGAAAAAAGAAAGCAGACATATCCTACATGAAGTTTGGTGAACTTGAGGGTGTAAGCAAATTTACAGTAAGTGTCTAAATGTTCTGTATTCTAAAACTCTGGGCAGAACTGGGGGAAGGGGACAGTGAGCAGCCATCTGCAGCCAGCACTGAGGAGTGCTTTCATGTGCTGTTTAGTCAGGTGGGTGGAATTGAGGGATTGCCTTGTCATGACACTTGGGAGAAGTGTGTCTGATTTCTTTAACTGCTGCAAAGGTTTCCCTCTGACTCTTTGCTGTTGTCTGAAGTGCTTTCTTCACATTCTGAAGTTCTCTCTAAGCCTCCCTGTCACAGCACAGCAGCTGATGTGGGACATCACTCTTGTGATTTTGTAGACCCTGCCAGCAGCTCCTGAAAGAGCTGTGGTGGGTTTTGAAGGTGTCCAGGTGCACCTGCACTCAGTGCTCACCCTGACAAAGCACCACTGTTGGCTTGAGGAGTCTCCTTTCCCTTTCTCAAGAGAGTAAATGGCCACACACCCCTTAACAGTTTTTATCCTCAAAGCTGGCCATGCCTTACAGTGAAGGACTGTAGGGTGTTTTTGCTTTGTTTTGCTCTTTCTTCTGTGTTCTGGAATAAGTAAGCATTTTCTTCTTTTACCAGTGGCAAGTAAATCCATTGCACACTAATTCCCTTGAGTTTCATGATTCCACAGCCAGGGAAAGTAAGTATTTTTTCATTAATTCATGTTATGACTGCAGTCAATAAATGTGATCACATTTTAAACAAACCTGAATCCTTCTGGGGCTGATAACTCTTAATCTTGATTTCGATTACTGAAATTTTGCTATGAAAACTTCTCTGAGTTTTTCAAATGGATAAACAAACAGTAAGTTGAAAACAAATTTGTTTTAACAAATGCTTGGCATTGGGTGCATGTTACCAAATCTAGTAATGCTATTATCAAGGACAACAACATGCTGTTTTGCACATAGATAATTTCAGAGGACTTTGTCATGTTTTAAATATTGTTCTACAAAGACTTTATATTTTGTTCTATAAAGAGGGCTGTTTTATTTCAAAAGAAATGGGACTCCTCCAAGACATTGAAATATGCTCTGCAGAACATTTTGGTGCTGCTTGGATGAAAGGGAGTCTGTGCCAATGCTTTTCAATCAACATTTATTTATGTGTATAAATATACATCTATATAATGTGAGTGGCACAAAATCCTTATTGACCTGTACCTCTGTGGCAAAGGAGCTGTCATCTTCTGAGTATAGAGTTTAGATGAGGCTTGTGTGGAAGCCTTTTTGTGCCACAAAAGGACTCACCATTGTCACCTACTGGTCCTTAAAATGTTTCTCATCCAGAGGGCAAAATAATGTAGAAGAAAGAAGTTAAATAATTTTTGTGCCCCAAGCATGAAGACAAGGTGTGTAAAGATAGGGAGTTGGCACTTATCATAGCATTGAGAACCATACCAGGAGCATAAAAAAAAAGACTGAAGGTTGGTCTTCTAGCAGATGAATAGCCACCATGCTAAAAGCTAATTCCTAACATATAGTGAGCTAGATTAGTGGAGAATTCTCTTTATTTCCTTATGAGTCTGAGGAAAAAAGGAGGAGGGAAGGTCTCCGAGTAGTGTTCATGGCATTAGTAATCACTGCAAAATGTTAGGGTTTGTTTGTCCCTCTCTCTGCTAATGGTTTTTAAACCCAGCTGGAGAAAGATTCAGCCTGGGGTACTTTGTTTGACAACCTTTAAGAGGGCTCATTTTTCTATCAATGTTTTCTTCAAGATGTTATGTTTTTATTCTCTGCACTTAAGTGGTTTAAGTTGCTATTTTTCCCTTAGTATGTTTCTTGCTTTGATTATTGCATTGTCCTCTGTATGGGGAATTAGACAAGCTCCCCGACCCCCCACCCAGTGTTTTTCCAGTGTGCCTGTATATGTTGCATATTTAGAGGATATATTTTATGATACATTTTATTTTATAGATATTTTGATATATTTATACATATGTTGGTATTTTATTAATGTTTCACATGTGGTTTTTCTTTTCCTTTAGATGGGGTCCAGAAAACCAAATCACTAGATGACCAGCAGCACCAAAACAAGAAACTGTGTCTTGGTCACTGTTGAGTAATTAAGCACTTCTGCAGTCTTGCTCTGTACTTTTTATAATGCAGCCTGTTTGCACTTTCAAATAAGGGAGAGTTTTATTTATTGTTTGGAAAGTGATTTTTAGCATAAGTTTATTTATGATGTCTTAAATGTTTTACAGAATTACCTGAAGGTCTTTTTAATTTAGAAGTTCCTGGGGGGGAAATGCTGCTTCTATTTTCTGTGAGAGTAATTGGATGGCTAATCACTGTCAACACATGATAAAAAAAATACCAAAAGTTTTGCTGTTAGATCAGAGTAATAACAAAAGGGTACCTTTTTTGATTGGTGTATGGATTGAGAGAGTGGATTTCTAAGTTCTGGGCTAGCAGAATGTAGAAACAGCCCTAGTTCTTAAAGTACAGTCATCAGGGGAACTTCTAGGAAATGGTAGATAAGTAATCCTGTTCCTGAAAGTGGCTTTTGCTTCTCAGTCTGCTGGTATAAAGAAGACAAAGCCACTGGGATGGCAGTCATTGCTAGGTAAGTGATTTGGAGCTCAAGCTTGTCTCTTACACATAACCTGTTCCAGCTACCACAGCATCAGAGCTGCTCTGTTTTCTGGCATTTGCATTGCTGCTCTCTATGCTTCCTCAAGTGCAGAGGAACTGAATTCATGCAGGCAAAGACTGGCTTTGGTTTTTAGTTTTGGTTTTAAAGAATTCAGCTCTATGCATCTAATTGGTCCCTACATATTGTGTGAAGATAGCTAGTGTTTAGCTTTTGCTAATCCTCACTAACAGAAGCTAATAAAGTACCAGAGGTCCTGTTGTTTCTTGGGACAGGATGGAACTGGTGGCATAGTCTGAATCTTTTCAGGTACCAGTCTCTTGGATGACCACATATGGAGCAAAAGTGACAGTATAACAGCCAGTGGAACTGCAGTCTAATGTTGTTCCTAGTTTTGAGGGAGTGCTGGGTAGGCAGTGGGTAACCAGAACAGAGAGTTGTACCCAGCATCTTCTGAGAGGTCACTCTCCTTACTCCCATCTGTTCTGCTTTGAACAGGACCTCTGGTTGTTTCTTTTAGCAGATGTTCCAGCAGGTTTCTTGTTCACTCCTCTGCTGAGCTCTCAAGTACAAGCACTTTAAAGCTTTTTCTGCTGCTGCTAGTGGGATATGTGAATAACCTTTCCCCAGTTCTTTCATGCATCTTGTCTTTGCTGCCCTCCTTAAAGTCCTGGAAGGGAAATCGAGTCTTAAGATGCTGCTGTAGCTTCTGTTGGTTTCTTTTAGGCTTCGGAAGAGGCTGGAACTAGATAGCAGAACTGGGATTGGATAGTGTGCAAAGCATCCTTAGTGTGGCATTAATTATAGGGAGCCTCTTCTCACCCAGTTTGGCTGCTGGTCCTGTAACTTAAGGGGCAGTTCTGGATGCTTGGATCACAGTAAGGAGCTGTGATTCCTCCCTCATGGCTCACAGTGTGAATGTCTTTCTTGAGTACCTGGACTTCAGAACTGGGGAATGCTTATATGCTCTTCCCACCATGAGAACACCCTCACTGGAGCTGGAGAAGCTGCTGTTTCTCTGAGCCTTGTTTGACTGAAGGCCACCCCAGGGCTGCTTGGTGAGTGCAGTGCACATGGGGTTAGCAGCACCAATCTCATCTGATCTGCACTGCTGCTGTCTTGTGAAGCTGGGTGCACACAGCTTCATTTCCCAGAACCACGTGATGAATGAAGGAGAAAAATCTGACACTGTTTGTCAACCAAAGGAAGGCTGGCAGAATCCATTTTTGCATCACACCACAGAAGAGTGCATTTCACAGTAGCTCATGAGGAAATCTGATGAACTGCCACTTTACCAGGTCTTGTAATCCAGCATGGAGGAACCCAGGTCCTGAATTTAGGACCAGCAGATCCAGCTGCAAGAGCTTTATGCCTTACCTGTCAGATTCAGAGTCCAGAGCCTGGGGATTCAATTACTGGTCTGTATGCTCTACAAACCTGTGAGAGTTTTTTCTACTCATCGAGAATTATATAATTCCATTGTTTGTAACTTCCATTTGATGTTGAAGTCAAATATTGGTGTTTCATCAGCAAGATTGTAATCTGTTTTAAAATCATAAATATTTGACTTCGGTGTATTACACACACACACACACTTCTTATAACCACCTTGGTTTTAAATAAGTGCCCTGGGTTTTTTCTGTGGATCAGAACACTGTCCAGATCAGAGTAAAAAGCCCACCACTGGGTTCCACCCACTGGAACCTTGTTTCCATAATCCCTTGGCAATGCTCTTCTACTTAAGGTAGAAGCAGGGACAAAAAAATGTGGAGGATTAAGGCCCCTTCAAGATTTATACTGATCAGTCAGATGGTATCAAAATCAGTAAAGAAGTCAGTGTCTTTATAGGGAGAGTTGAAATTGTAAAGTCTCTGAAATACCATAGGTGGCCTGAATGCATGGAGAACTTAGTCAAGGATCACACCCATTTAATAACTACACTCCAGTGAATGCTGCTGGTAACCTGTACTTTATGAGAAGATTTACCCCTACTATTTATCGTATTTTAAAAAGAGGATTTTTGCACAAAACTTTGTGAAAATTGAAATTGTAAGGCTGGAGGGTTCAAAGTCTGGCTGTATCTCTGTCTTGACATATTTTTCCTTGTTCCTTCAGAAGCTCACAAATTTCTGTAGGCTCTGATTATCAATATAGCCCTACTAATTTAATTCTTACTGGGATTACAAAGTAGGGTCTTCAGACTGGACAAAAGGACCAATGTGAATGGGGCTTTTCTCTCAACCCATGGATTCTGTGCGTGCTGCTGTGCGTGTCATCTGCTTACCAAGAAGACTTATAAAAGACTGGACATCTCCTGCAGTGCTTATTTTGCAAATGAACTCTAGTATGTTTGTTTCTTACCTAAAAAGAACAATGTATTTAAAATGAAGAAATGTAAAAGTTATATATTTTATATATTTGATGAAATTTCCATATGCATTTTGGGTCTCTCCCATTCATTTCAGAGCAGTCGTTTTAATTGCAGGTATTAGGTATCAATAACATGTTGGCCTCTTGACTGAGAATTATAGGAATTCTCTGTTAATTGTCTGCCTTACAGAAAAACGTCTTTTCTGCTAATAAATAATCTGACAGGAAGTACTGGAGTGTATTTTTAAGTGCTTTGGATTATTAGAAACTTCACAGTGTGCTTTGAAATGCTCACACCCTTTACCAGCCCAGTGCTGTCCTTGCTCCTGCATCCCAGCATCCCCTCCCTCTGCTCTGCATGAAGAATTCGTCCCAACATGAAACTGCCTCCTGCCACCCTGAGAGAAGGGCTGGGATCCCCTCCCTCAGCCCTGCAAGCATTACTGAGCAATAATTCCCTCCTGGGGAGAATAAGAACTGCCCCAGGGAGCATTGCATGAGCTGCCACCTCTGCAGCCTGGTTCTTGTTTGGAAGGGATAGAAGAGGGCAAAGATTTGACAATCCAGAAGCAAAACTGGTCCCTGCTGGACCTCTCACCTTGCTGCCCCTGAGTGCCTGTATGGGGACACCCAGGTGTCCTGGCTCATGGTCACTGCAGAGGGGGATCCCTGTGGACATCAAGGCTGTGCTGGCCACAGTGGTGCTGCAGGGGAGCGAGTCAGTAGCACGAAGCAGGTGATGCTGGGGGCCTGACCCATCAGCTGCCTCATGTCACAGAGCCACAGGCTGTAAGGGGGGGCAGATGGGAGATGTGTTCCCTAAGGGCTGTTGAACTGAAACGTTGTAGACACACGGTGAGCAGTCAGTGGGACATGGACATCCAGGCCTGTGATGGGACAGGCTTCCCAGAGGTGTGTGTAACAACAGGAACTCGGAAATCCTAAATAGATTCTGTATCTGTTTGGTTTGAATTTGTTAGATTGAGTAAGCAGCATCTTGTAGAAACTGGAGCAGCAAAGAAGGCAGATGGTGCATGCTGGTTTCTAATGGAGATGGTCACTGTGCTCCATGTGCAGAGCTGAACTCCCCTCTGCACAGAAAGGTCATTGCAGAGACTTGTTGGCACTTGCTGACAAACTCCTGTTGATCTCACCTTTCTTAGGATACTTCTGTTTTCCCAGCCCTGCACAGCTGCCTGCTAATGTGCCAGTTTTTGTGTGCTGCATGCATCTCTGCATACGACTAGTAACAACTAGTCTTAAGGATTTTCATAAAATCATGGAATCTGCTGAGTCAGAAGGAACCCATCAGGATCATCAAGTCCAACTCCTGTCCCTGTTGGGCACCCCAAAAATCACACCGTGTGCCTGAGAGCATCTTCCAAATGCTTCTTGAACTCAGGCAGGCTTGGTGAGCAATCTTCAGGTATTGGGTAGAATGTAGGGCTCTGTGTTTTGCAGTTTTGTTCCCTCTTTGAAGGGGAAGGAAGCTGCTTGCACAAGACATCTTCCACCCCCTAATACTGTGATGGATACAAATAGAGCTAAGATAGGGGTTATTACCTTCATGGACCTGCTGGAATGAGTCCAGAGGAGGACCATGAAAATAAACAGAGGCTGAGAGATTTGGGGTTGTTCAGCCTAGAGAAGACAAGGCCACGGGGTGACCTTATATCACCCTTCCAGTACCTGAAGAGGGCCTACAGAAAAGCTGAGGAGGGACTTTTTACATGGGTGTGTAGGATGGGGGGGGGGATTTTTAGCTGAAAGAGCGTAGATTTAGAGTAGATATTATGAAGTAATTCTTCACTGTGAGTGTGGGGAGGCACTGGCACAGGTTGCTCAGAGAACTTGTGACTGCCCCCCTTCCCACAAGTGTTCAGGGCCAGGTTGGATGGGACTTTGAATTTAAAGAGGGCGTTTTGGCACATAACTGTAGAGTCACAGAATGGTTTGGGTTGGGACCTTAAAGATCAGCTAATTCCAATCCCTTTGCCGTGGGCAGGGACACCTCCCACTAGACCAGGTTGCTCAGAGTAGTGATGTGCCTCCATGGCATGCTGGTCACAGTCAGAGGCTAAATCCACAGTCCCTAAGTGAGAAGGTGAAGGACAGCAGGGCAGCACCATCAGTGCAGGGAGAGAAGAGACAGAGAGCTGCTGTGCTGATTCTGTGGCTGGCTTCTACAATCGTGGAATTGTTTTGGTTGGAAAAGACCTTTAAGATCATCAAGTCAAACCATGAACCCAGCACTGCCAAGCCCACCACTGAATCATGTCCATTAGTGCCACATCTATGCATCTTTTAAACACCTCCAGGGATGGTGACTCCACCACTTCTCTGGGCAGTCTTTTCCAGAGCCTGACAACCCTTTCGGTGAATAAGTTCTTTCCAGTCTAAGCCTCCCCTGGCACAACTTGAGATCATTTAAGTTACGGTAGAAGAGACCAACCCCCACCTGGCTGCACCTTCCTTCCAGGCAGCTGTTGAGAGCGATGATGTCTCCCCCCACCCTCCTTCCCTCCATACTGACCCCAGCTCCTTCAGCCGCTCCAGAGCCTTCTCTCTGCATTCTCTCCAGCACCTCAGTATCCTCCTTGTAGCGGAGGGGCCCAAAACTCAGCACAGCATTTGAGCTGCGGCCTCAGCATTGCCCAGCACGGAGCCCAGAGCGGGTTTTTCTGAGGAGAAACCCGCCCTCCCCAGCCGCGTTCCGAAGGCGGCGGAGCACAGCTCCCGCTCCCCGCCAGCAGCCGGGCAGGGCCGCAGGGCCGCCGCCAGGGGGAGATGACGGCAGGGACGGGCGGAACCGGGCCGGACCGGGCCGGGTCGGGCTAGGAGGGCAGCGAGAGCCGCGGGGAGACCGCACCCCGTGGCGGCTCAGCTGCCTCCGGGGGAGGTGGGGGTGGTCTGTGCCACAGCAGGGATGTGTTTTATCAGAAATGGCGCAAGAGGAGCCCGGAAAATCCGCCTGCTGCAGGCACAGGTGTGCCGATGATCGCTGCCTCTGGCAGAGCACTCCAGACGGCTAAAAAGTAATAAATGGGAAAAAATAAAATTAAAAAATGTTCCTATGTGACTCTGCGTTGTTTAGTCTGCAGAAGAGGAGGCTCAGGGGAGACCTCATCACTCTCTACAACTCCCTGAAAGGAGGGTGTAGCCAGGGGGGGGTTGGTCTCTTCTCCCAGGCAACTGCCAGTAAGACAAGAGGGCACGGACTTAAGCTCTGCCAGGGGGAGGTTTAGGTTGGATATTAGGAAGAAATTCTTTACAGAGAGGGTGATCAGGCATTGGAATGGGCTGCCCAGGGAGGTGGTGGATTCTCCATCCCTGGAGGTTTTTAAGCAGAGACTAATGTGGCACTCAGTGCCATGGTCTGGGATCCACGGTGGTTGTGGATGAAGGGTTGGGCTTGATGATCTCAGAGGTCCCTTCCAACCCGGATAATTCTGTGTCCTGAGAAGGGAAAAGAAGCTGGTGAAGAGTGTAGATAGAGCACAGATATTATGAGGAGCTGGGGTTGTTCAGCCTGGAGAAAAGGAGGCTGAGGGGAGACCTTACTGCTCTTGACAGCTGCCTGAAAGGAGGGTGTAGCCGTCTAGAGTTGGTTTCTTCTCCAAATACCAAGGGAGAGAACGAGAGAAAATCACCTCAAGTTGTGCCAGGGGAGGTTTAGGTTGGATGT
Organism: Heliangelus exortis; assembly: GCF_036169615.1. Classification (NCBI taxonomy): domain Eukaryota; kingdom Metazoa; phylum Chordata; class Aves; order Apodiformes; family Trochilidae; genus Heliangelus; species Heliangelus exortis. The sequence continues at coordinate 27,639,480 of NC_092422.1, read as the reverse complement.
TAGGAAAAATTTCATCACTGAAAGGGTAGTCAGGCACTGGGAAATGCTGCCCAGGGAAGGGGTGGAGTCACCATCCTTGGAGATATTTTAAGGGATTTGTAGATGTGGTGCTTAGGGACATAGTTCAGTAGTGGGCTTGGCAGTGCTGGGTTAACCATTACTTGATGATCTCTAGGGGCTTTTCCAATCTAAATGATTCTATGACTCTCATGTAGGTAAACAGCATTTGCTTGAGTCACACCACCATAACCTTGACTGTGTTTAGGCTAGAAACAGACAAGCAGAGGGGAGTGCTGAGCTTTTTCCTTGGGATATTTTGCAGCAGGGCACACATCTTTTGCACTCAAATATCACCTCTTTGTACATTATTTTTTTTCCCAGTTAATTTTCTGAGGAGTCAGGCTCTTCCTCAGCACTGAGTGATCTTCCTGAAGCTACAGGACTGCTGTGCCTTTCCACCATTGTCAGAGATGGGGTCTGTTCCATCTTTTATGTAGCTGGTATTTCTGCAACATGCCAGTCACTGGCACTAGAGCAGAAGAACATTCACAGAAATGAAGACTTTGCAGCTGGCTGTGTTTTTCTCCTTCTTTGCCTTCATTGCTCAATTCTCTTCGGCTCTGTTGAGGTCACCTCATTGCTTTGCCAGTAATTTTCTTTTTTTCCCCAAGGGCAACTAAATTTCTAAATTGGAGACAAAAATAAGGGGTTGACAAAACCTAGGGAAATCATGAAGCATATGAACAGCTTAGCAAGAACCAGGCCTTAGGGACATGCCATACATGTGCTGGCAAAGACACAATGTCTCCCTCCCCAGTGGTCTTTCAGAAGTACCTGAAAGGTGTCTTTAAAATTGCATGAATGCCTCTACATACACCTGCTCCTGGTCTTTCATTCCCATTGTGGGGCAAGACGGAGGCATCTAGGAAAAAAACAGCAGAAGCAGAGGAGCCTAGTTTCATGGCTACAAGTGGTATTTATTAGCTGGAGAGCTGGGTCTGTTGCTGGAATGAACATGTGCCTCTCCTCCCTCAGCAACGCCTGCCATCCCCTGGGAGATGCTGCTTTCTTGCCTGCCAGTAGGCTTGTTCCCCTGTGCCTTCTTCCTTTCAGCCCCTGACAGGAAGCATGACCACTGCTGCCAGCCCACAGTGAGAACCTGCTCTATCCCATGAGCTAATTGTGGCTCTGCCCTTGACACTCCTTGGGGCACGAGGCAAGTCCATCTATGAATATCATTTTCCCCTCACTCTCAGCTTCAAAAATGGGGAGGAGGTGTCTCTCCTCTGCTTCCCTCCCCTGGGAGCTGGTGAGACCTCTGCTCCCTGCAGGCTCCCGCTTGCCCCCCACACACAGAACCCACGGGGCATCTGACCCCCTGCCTGAGCAAACCACAGCTCTGTTTGCTCCCTGAGAGCTGCTGGGGCAGGGCTGTGCCTGGGTGAAAAGGAGCCTTGCCTGCATGTTTTTACAAAGCTCTGAACAGATGCAGCAGGCTCTGCTTTGGGAAGGGTATTTTTAAACCTGCTCCAAAACCCTTGTCAAGCCAGCTGTTCTGCAAGGGAGCTGAAGGGCATTGCCAAGGCCATGCCTTACTGGAGGTAACATACCCAGCAATTTGGAATTTCAGGACCTCTGTTCCTAAGAGTTGAGCAAGGCCCTTTCATAGCCCCAAAGATCCATTCCTGTCTTCTCTGTGCAGAAATACTCCATTCATTAGCAGACTGGTAGCTCTCCCCAGGAGAGCTGTGCTGGGGACTTGAGTGTATTCTGTTTCTTTAACTATGAGGAACTAGGCTATGATGCCTTGACAGACCTGGTACCTGTTGTGCAGCCAAAGGACTTTGCTCATCCCGGGCACCTTGATTCACAGAATCACAGTGTCATTTGGGTTGGAAAGGACCTCTGAGATCAAGTCCAACCTTTGATCTACTGCCATTGTGGTTCCCAGACCATGGCACTGAGTTCCACATTCAGCCTCTTCTTAAAAACCTTCAGGGACAGAGAATCCACCACCTCCCTGGGCAGCCCATTCCAATGCCTGATCACCCTCTCTGTAAAGAATTTCTTCCTAATATCCAACCTAAACCTCCCCCTGGCAGAGCTTAAGTCCATGCCCTCTTGTCTTACTACCACTTGTCAGCTGCTTGTTGCCCAACTACTTGTAAAAACTTCAAGGTGCTGGAGGTACCAGCTGGCACAGGGTGACAGTTCAAAGAAGCAGGTTACACATTTGGCCATGGAGCAATGAGGCCTCATTCCCAAACCTGCACATGGGGGAGAGGCTCAGAGCCCGGCAGGCAGCAGCACCAGCAAGGAGCAGAAGCAGTGTTCCAGGGGAGGGAGGTGGCACAGGACACACACACTGAGCTGTACCTCATGTGCTGCACCCCAGCAGATTTCTGAAGTCTCAGAGATGGCCAGGGCAGTGCCAGCCTTTCCTGGGGCCAGGGCTCTGTAGCAAAGCCCTCCCAGCTGTAGCCAGTGCTGTACAGTGATGAGACCCATCCATGGGGCTGCTGCAGCACTGGTGAAGCACAGTGTTCAGCTGCACGAGGCGAGGCAGACTGCTGTCTCACCGCATGTGCTGGGACACCCCCTGTCCCTGTCCCCTGTCAGCACTAAGCCAGTTGGTGTGGGTGCTGTGGGGAGCCCCCTCCCTGCTGTGGCACAGCCATGGCTTGGCCAGTGCCCACGGGCACTGCCCCATGGGCAGTGGCTTTCCCTACACTCCTGCCTCTCCTGACATGAGACACAGCCTGAGGTGGAAAAAAGATTATTTTTATTGTGGTTTTGCAAAACCACTCACAACCACTGCCCTATGAAAGGGGTTGCTTGTTTGATTGTTTTCCCTCCTTCCACATTCCTGGAAAGAGGGCCCAGTGTGAGGCAGGACCTGTGGAGCAGGACCATAAGTCAGGCGGGCTGGGCTTGCTGCCTGCCTCTCCCTGCAGCTCCCGGGGGAGCCAGGACAAGTAACAGCCCTGTGAGATGCTTGGCTACAGCTGAACCCTGTGGCCAAAACTGCCCGCCTTGCCCTGGCTCTTCCCTCGGCCTCATCCCACATTGCCAGAACAGCACCAGCCCTGCTCAGAGCTGGCTCAACTCCTGCTGCCTCCTGGCCTCAAGCCGTGCAGGCTGAGGGACCTCAGCCTTTGATGGAGGTGAGGCTGCTCGTCAGCATTGGCTGAGGTGACAGGGACTTCAGCCCCTTCTGCAGGCCACCGCAGCTCTCACCAGTGGGACTGCCTCTCTTTTTTCCTTCCATACACATGTGCCTGTGTGTAATTAAATATGCAGTAGGCCTGAGTACACCACAATAACAGAATGGTTTGTGTTGGAAGGAACATTAAAGATCATCTAGTTCCAACACCCCTGCCATGGGCAAGGACACCTCCCACATCCAGCCTGGCCATGAACACGTGCCAGAGAGGGGGCAGCCACAGCCTCCCTGGCCAGCCTGTGCCAGTGCCTCACCTATGTCTAATCTAAATCTACCCTCTTTCAGCTTGAAACCATTCCCCCTCATCCTGTCTATGCAAAAAGTCCTTCCCCAGCTTTCCTTTAGGCCCCTTATAAGGTCTCCCTGGAGCCTTCTCTTCTCCAGGTTGAACCCCAACTCTCTCAGTCTGTCTTCATAAGAGAGGTGCTCTAGCCCTCTGATCATCTTTGTGGCCCTCCTCTGGAATTTCTCCAGAATTTCCCCATTCTTCTTATGTTATGTGCTCCAGAACTGGACACAGGACTCCAGGTGAGGTTTCACAAAAGCAAAGCAGGCCAGAATCACCCTGCTCGACCTGTCGGCCACACATCTTTTGATGCAGTCAAGGATCTGGTTGGTTTCTGGGCTGCAGGCACACATTGCTGGCTCATGTTGAGCTTCTCATCAACCAACACCCTGATGTCCTTCTCCTCAGGGCTGCTTTTAATCCATTCTCCCCCCATCCTGTAATTGTGCTTGGGGTTACCCCAACCTGTAGCTCTGTAGCTCACTGGGTTTGTCACTAAGCAGGAGAGGAGCCCTGGATTTGCTCTGAACAGATAGAAAGACTCTCTGAGCTCCCTGTTAAGGTGCTGGCTTCAAGGGGGAACATAGCTGGGCCTGCATTCACACCAAAAACTCCCGGGAACCAGCAGCTCCAGGACTTGGACTCCAGCAGCAAAGGAGCCTGGACTCATCACTGGGCATCAATGAGTCCTGGGTGTTTCCTGCTCAGACCCCAGGAGCACTGGCATCTGGCAGAATTTCTGCCAGCTACCTGCACTGACAGGAAAGCAACTGGGCATTTTAGGTCCATCAGAGTAAGAGCTTTCCTGGCTTGGCAGTAAATGCAACAAAACCTTATGGTCTATATAATCCTCAGCTGCTTAATGCTGTTCAGCAGCAGACCATGGGTACAAGTTCAGTGGGTGGTGCTCAAGGCAAACGCAGAGTGAGCTCCACACATGGGAAGTGGCAGGTGTCAAAATGCAAGCCCAAAAAGGGTGGAATGCCATGGAAACCTTTATTTTTATGCCAGAGTGGGGAGAGCTAGGTACAATTCCCTTCCATATTGTTGAAAATGTGCTAACCTAAAACCTCTATCCCCCTGCCTTATAATGGCCTGCACTGCCAGGCATAAGATGCTCTGCAGAAAGGTGCTTGCAGCCAAAATGTTAAAGTGCTTCCACCTCAGGCAGAAAAATGAGGCATTTATTGGGCCAGAGAAAAAGCCTCTCTACTGACCAAACATCACCCTTTGGAAACTGGCCTGGGTTGTGATAGCCCTGCTCCAATTTCATAGACCAGAGCAAAGCATGCACTAGAGAACAAATGGGATCCAGATCTCTTCTCCCTCACTAGAGTACTTTTATCCTTAGATTACAAGGTCCAAGTCATTCTTTCCTTCTCATCTGATCTTGTCCCTGGAGCATGCAGATTAAGAGGCTCAAGTGGTCTTAATGCCTATGTTTCCTGAAGGCCAGAATCCTGCATCCCTGCCCTGGGTTCACACCTGCTGGTGTACATTCCAGTGCTGAGCAGGGAGGCTGTTGTCACTTCTCAATCAGATTTTTTCTCAGTAGCACAAGCTGCCCAAATTCCAGGACAAAAGTTTAGGGTTCAAAGATTCCTGGCACTCTGCTGGATCAAAAAAGGTTTTATGAGTGGGATCATACATTACATGTTGGCACAGGTTCATCTGTACAGTCCAAATCCCTCTGAATGCTGGGTGGGGATTGGAATTGAGAGGCTGCAGTCCAAGCATCCTCCAGCTTCTTTCTATCCCCTGACTACAATCTTCTTCCCTGTCCTCACTCTGATGAACTTTGTCCTGCAATCACACAGATTCCTCAGTTATTAATTTCAGAGAACTGCTGAGCTCCTGGTGGGAACAGTCACTTAGGCAGAAGAACCACCTTGACAGAACGGACTGAAGAAAAGATGGAGTTCTACTGTTATTTCAAAATTGCATTAGAAAAGATCTTTCAGGTCAGATTTCATTTGACTTCACCTGCTGTGAAGTATTATTATACTGTCAATATATTAATTTAATCTTCACCATTTCTTTTCCTTTCAAAGCCCAAAGCAAGCTGAGCTTGGGGAAGACTCAACCTTGAGGTGTGTTGGCAATACCTACTTCAGGACCTACCTTCTTGTATGATGCTTCAAGGGGCTCAGCACGTGTCATTTTACTGTAAGACCTTTCCTTTTTCTCTCTCTTGCAGACACACATGCACACAGCCCCCTTTTTTCCCAAGCTCTCCTTACCACTTACCCCATGCATGCACTGGGAAGGGCTGGCTCTGCAGAGTGGGGCCCCCTACTCTGTTCCCCCCCTTGCCCTGCCACATCTCTGCCTACACAAACACCTGGGGGTGGGTGTAACCTCACTCCATATTTTACAGCCAGGTTTGGATGTCTTCAACTGCTCTTTCATGGCCAGGCCATGAGGAGCAGAGCAGCTCACAGGGCTGAGCACCCCCAGGGATGCACTGGACACCTCTGCATGGGCTGCACTCACACTCTCATTTCCCAGCAGTCACCATTAGACACTTTTTCCAAGTGCAGGCTGGAAGCCTGATGCTCTCATGTGACTCCAGAGGCTGAGGCAATGGACATGTGCCTCCCTGTTAATGCAGCCCAGGAGACAGCCCCACCCCAAGAACTCAGAGCACAGCCAAGTGCCCTTTGGTTTCAGGCTCCAAATCTCAGAGGATCAGACTTAAATGACTAACTCTGTGGGTCCTTTTATTGACTCCCAAGCAACCACTGATGGTGAGCACTGCCCATGGGGCTGCAAGTGAAGATCATAGTCCAACTAAGATATGGACTGCAGTCTGGGTTGCCAGGTCCCCTGCCAGCCAGGGCTGAGATGTGATGTCTGCAGAGTGCATTAGCTCTGAAGAAAGTGCTCATCTCTCTCTCTCTCCATCTGCTGAAACTGGTTGGCAAAGGAGAGGAAAAATTTAGTATTGTGCAGAGTTTGGCTATCCAGAAAGGCAAGAGGAAAAAAAAAACAGAGAAATAAAGGGTGATCAGTAATCATGCCTTTAATAGCTTGTAAATATATATATTTTTTAAGATCCAGGCAACTAAAATGTACATTTGTTGTGTGTATCTGACATCTGAAAAAAAACATGAGTCCACAAACTGTTCCATGTCATCCCTTTTCTAAAGCACATAAATTAAAGCATCCACCACCCCAATATACAACAGTTTCTTGAAGGAAAAAAAGTCTTGTTCTGTTTTTTTACAATTCAGTTTCACCTGCTTATCTGAAGCATTAGCTAGAGTGTTATCTAGATATCTGTCTTGCAACAGATAGGAAAACTCAGAACCTAAGCTGTCCAGAAACATTCAAGAAATTTCCACTCTCTGCTCTCAAACTCCACATCCTAATAAAACATCAGAGTAACATTTTCATTTCCTGCTAGAAAACAAAAGACCCCAAGAACTCTTCAACCACACCTGGGAAACACTTGTTTGGACCACAGAGCTTATGAAACCTAACACATTTACAGTGCAATGATCTCCTCTGCCACAGCTTCAACACAGAACCTGAATTCACATCGGGATGAAGGAGGATGGGAAGAACCAGACAGCGAGTGGCCTTTGGTGCTGGGGCTGCTAAATGAACGTCCTCCTGCACTTGGTTTCAGCACCCAGGAAGTGCTGTCAGCTTTGAGGGCACCTACAGGACCTGGGGGACCCCAGCCCACTCAGCAGTTCATCCCTTTGCTGAACTCTGCCCAATCCTGCCTCACACAGCTGGGATTTGAATCCAGATGGGAAGATGCTGGGAACTCTCCTCTCCCACTGAGCTCCTCCTTGGCAAGATGCAGCCACATAGCTCTCTCCACCACCCAAAATTATTCCCACTGAAACTGAGGACTGGCTTCTTGCTGATGTTAGTAGGTGCTGGATGGCCTTACTAGAAATATAGGGTGGGCCCTGACGGAGGGGAGGCTGCTCTTACCTTCTTCCCACTGGGGAGTACCAGGGCACCGCGTACCTGGGGATGCTCCTGCTCAGTCTGCCTGGGAGCTGGTGGGAAAAGCCTGTGCTCTGGCACGTGGTGGATCATTCCCAGGAAAATGGGGGGCAGGTAGAAACAGCTCATCTGGCTGATGTCTTCATCCATTCCCTAGCACTGAATAGAAAACCTCTGATCTAGGGGAAAAGAAAACCTAAAGATGCAAGAATTCAGAAACAGCAAAAACGTGATCTTTCCTCATTTTTCATCTCCCACTGTTTTGTCTAAAGAACACAATCTGTAAGTGCAGCAAACTCCAGAGACAAACATTCTCTTTCACAGTCTTGTGTGTGTGCAGCACTCGAACAAAATCACAACTACAGGTGCAAAGGAACAAAATTTCAGTCCTCAGAAGACCTACTCTGTGCACTCACCAGCAGCCTGAACTGGCTGATCAGGTTAAGCAAAGAGGTTCATTCTTCTTGAGCACATATGAAAATCCATCAAACAGCTTCTATTACAGAGAGATCCTAAACTCACATAAATAATTATAGTTTTGATTAAAAAGAATATATTATTCTAGATTTTGGGTTTTTTTTTTTAGTTTCATGTCAAACCCCTATAACTCTTGACACCTAGGAACAAAGACAAAATAAAAACCAAGCACTTGCTGTGCTTTCTCAAGCTCTATTGTGGTGTTTAAAGGACACAGAGGAATTCAACAAATGAGATTAATGCCTACAGTGGAAAATCAAGAGGAGTTCTTCATGCCGTTGGCTTTTTCAAGTCTCGGATTTGCTTAATCAGGTAGTTCTTCTCATCAGTGAACTGTTCATCATCCGTCCTCTCTTTCTGGAAATTGCTCAAAAACTCAATGAGCTTGGGTTGGTTTTTCAACAGGATCTCCACAATAGGCTGTGTTTTGTTTGGACTGGCCACAAAAACCTAATATGCAAAAAAAAAAAACAAAAAACAAAAAACAAAACCACGGGCACATTGAGACACACACATAAAGAAATATCAGTCACAATATCACCCTAAGCTATTTTCTAACAGGTCAGCTGAAGGCTGGCAGGCACACACTGCTGCTACACACCTCGTCCCAAGGCACAGGGAGAGGAGTTACAAACATGTTGGTTCAACACTGAAGTGAAGCAAAGCTGTGCCTGCCTGTGATATCACTTCCCTTTTAATTTTGCTCCTTGTTGATACAGCATTTGATTGTAAGCCCAGCTGCTGAGGGCAGGCTATCAGTTCTCAGCCTCTTCCCCACACAAGATGTAAATACACATAAATTAATGAACAAGAGAACGGAAAAGCTTTGTGTCACTACTGATATCCTTTCCACACTAAGCCAGGCCTAAAATTAGACTTGCCAGCTTTGTTTTGGTTTGGAAAAATATGTCAGAGGCTCCACTTCCCTCTGCCTGATCCATTCATGGGAGCATGGAAATTTCCAGCAGCAGGAGTGCCGTAGGTGGCAATGCAGGGAGGTGCCATGATGCACAGATACTCTCACCTGGCACAACCAGCCCAGTGCTCTGGACTTACTGGTCTTCTCAAATAGGAATTTTTAAGAATAAACCTAGCCATGCTCTGGTTTTTCCTCCTGTAAAGCCTAAATCTGCCGAGTTTCCCAGCTCTGAACACAACCTCCTGCATCCTGACACTGTTTCTTTAACATTTTCTCCACCTTAGGAGGAGTTGGCTGACAACAGGAAACTTGAGGTGGGTTGTAAAGGCCAGTGGTGACAAGCTCTTCCCAGACTCTGCAGGATGCTGCAGACATGTGGGCTCTGAGGATGTCAGTCCCAGGGGGTCAGGGGTGGGAAACCAAGCAGAGCACACCCCTGGCCACACCAGGAGGAGGTCCCACAGCTGGCTTGCACCAAGGTTTCCATGGCTGGTCAACAAAACACCACCCGGGCTCTTGTGCAAAGACATAAATAACTCGAGTTATTCTCTCGCTGATGAGAAGAAATTAAGGATGGACAGGACTGGAAAACGTCCAGTTTCCCTCCAAGCTTGTTGAAACCACAATGAAAACAAACATCTGCTGACAGTACAGAATGGCACGTTGTCCAGCCAAGCACTTGCCTGGCCCCAGAGACACTGAATTCTGACCAGGGGCTTTTCTGCAGCTTCATTTTTGAATACAGCTGAGATTGTGCCCACATGAAAGATTTTTTTGTGCCCACATGTGTGAGATTGTGCCCACATGTGAGATTTTTTCTGCAGCTGAGATTGTGCCCACATGAAAGCCTGGACCATAGAATCACGGAATAATTTGGGTTGGAAGGGACTTCAAAAGGTCATCTAGTCAAACCCCCCTGCAGTAAGCAGGGACACCCTCAGCTAGATCAGGTTGCTCAGAGCCTCATCACTCCTCACCTTGAGTATCTCCAGCAATAAGGCCTCAACTACTTCCCTGGGCAACCTGTGCCCTTTTTCCACTACCCTCATGGTAAAGAACTTTTCCTAACAATTTTTTCCACGTCCAGCTGCACAGGGAGATGCTGTGTTATGTGATGAGGAACATGTACACACCATCCTGGGGGGCTGCATTACAGCCCCTTGCCCCCAGAAACAACACCCAGGACAGGACTCAGACCAGATTTACCCTTTGGCTTCAAACATCCCAACTAGGGGATGTTACAGGAGTGGCGTGGAAAATACCACTTGTGGGGAATGTGTGGAAGGAATGGGTCTTGGCACACACTAACATTATGTCACACTTCTGCCCAGACAGGGAAGGTAAGACACTGCTTTTCATTCCATAAAGGTGAGGCAAAGCATTTATTCAATCTCTGGCACCACCCAGAAGAGCCCTAAGCTCTGCCTCTGCTTTTGTCTCCTCTGGGTCCATCCTTCTCAGGTGGCTCCTAGGAGTCCCTGCTTCTTTTTCCTCTGCTCAGCAAGTAAAGAGCTTGCTGAGTGAATGCCCCATAGCCCAGGCCCCATGTCTTTTACAAAGTTTTCCTTGATCTATCAGCCAGGCCATATTCTCTGTGGCACTATAACACCTGCAGTTACTCATATTTGCTTTGCATAGGCCTCTAAACCACCCTTCTCTGGCTTCCCTGAGCTATAATCTCAAATGATTCCTTTTTATGCCTACTTGCCACCTAAAGCTTCCCAAGATTAGCAACACCAGCCCCAACTCCCAAGGACCCCTCCAGAGCTGCCAACAAAAGGAGCAGCTTTCCTGCAAGATGCCCCAAGCACTCAAAGTGCAACATTTTACCAGGGACACATCTGTCACTGGGACATCCAGCCAGCTCACAGCTCTCACTACACTTACAGGACTCTCAGTAGCTGATTCTTCTGTTGCTTCCTTCCAACATCTGAAAGCAAAATCCCTTTCCTTGCAAAGAACTTTGATGTGCTGCTATTGATGTGCTGGTTTCCCATATGAGAAAAATAAAAAAGGATTTGGGGACGTAAATCACTACTAAATGTACTTTACAGCTTCCAGTCTGTGCCTAAGGAATATGAAGCTTGAAATCTCATGGGTACAAATGTTTGGCTCTGTCTGAGACTGCAGCAGCTGCTGCTCTCAGCTCGAGCAGCCCCATGATGCAGGTCCCTGCATTCTGACCTACAGGAGGTCACCACACTGATCCTGGCTGGATATTTCTAGGATTTGGACCACAGTTAAGCCCTAAGTCATCTGGACAAGCTTCCTTTGAGAAAACTGGCACATAAACCTACACACAGGGATGAGGAAATTAACTGTTACAGATCTTCATTAAAAGTTTTTGATTTTCAAGTTCAATCAAGTAAACTGACAGGACCCACAGTTTCAGAAATAATGTGATTATGACTGTGAAGTGCTGAACATCTTCCTGCAATGAATATCAGGCCTCCTTATAAAGACAATTGGAGGATGAACCTCAAGATGGAAAAAATCAATCATTCTTCTTGTAAAAGCTACAAGGAGGTTTTAGTGGTCTACAAAGAGGTTTTAGTGGTAAACCTAGTGAGCACCAGCATTTCATATTGGTCCTACCACTGGTATTACGAGAGCAAACAATTAGAGAACTTTTATACAAAACATCCCATCCTGTTCATCTTCCTGCTTGATTATAGATTAAAATCCTTCCCTTCCAAAACTGTCAAACTTAACATTCAAACAAAGATCATTCCTGACTGCCAGTCTTGCTCAGTGTCAACAGGGACTCATAAAGACAATGTTAAAGGACCAGAAATTCCTGAAATATTATTCAATACTTTGACTAAACCAACAGAATCAATTTTGCCAGTATAAACTAATCAGCTTCACAAAGTCCAGGATTAGGACCACCATGAGACTACTTTTAAAAGAACTCCCCACATTCAGAATGCTGTATTGTCACAGAGGAGGAGATAAACGCCCCAAAATAGAAATCATTATTCGTGCTGTCCAGATGATTTCTACTAAAAATGAAGTGTAACTGAAGCTAAAACACTTCAGAGAACTTTGTCTAACCTATAGTTTTATTACGAAAGGCTGCATGTTCTAGAGCACTTAATTCAGATGTAAGAGACAGAGATTAAAATATAGAGAGTACTCATATTAAAATTCCAACTCTAAAAATAGCCACTTCAGCAAAGTTCCGTTTTGTGAATATCTGCAAAAGGCCTGGAGTTAAAACCAACTCTGAAGCTTCAAAAGCTTCAATGTGCAAATATTGCTCATTTCTCCATTTCAAAGTCACATACTGGATTTCTTCAGACAAATATCAAAATACCTCAATTAGAGAATCTGCCTTTGTTTCCCTACAATTAATAACCAGGCATCACCACGCTCTGGAACAGAGGGTGTGTTCCCTGCTTGGATACCCTGCACTGAGTATCTTAAGACTTACTCTGTAGTGTGTCAGGGAACTGCACAGAGAAGTGCCTTGCAGTTCATGTTGCTTATAGGGTAATGCTTCACTAACACTTCTTGCCCCATAAACTCTCCAGCTGAGAATCAGAGAGGACACATCCCCACAGACTTAGTTTCAGCTTCCTACCAAGAGGAAATGGCCCGTGCAGTCAAATTATGTGAGGCCATTTGCAGAACGAGCTGCAGGAGGTATCTCTGTAATGTGCACGAACGAGAATGGAAAAATGAAACTAAGGTCACAAACCCCAGTGTGGCCATTCTATTTTTAGATTTAAACAGTAAAATCTATCTTACTAAATGTCTGCTTAAGAACAAGAAAGTTGCATAATCCCAATTCACTGCTACGGGGTGTTTTCCTTGAAATTATTTAACCGAGAGCTTGTCAGTAGACTTTATCTGTAAATACGTAAGGTCAAAGCAATCCTGCACCAGGTTCACATATGTCTGAAAGATTCTGGTCTCCCCTACAGCCAAACCCTAAGTAGGCTCCACTAATAACTGTCCCAAATCCAAATATTTGGTCCTCACAGTTTGCATGCTCAAGAGGGAGACGTCTCCGTTGAAATCAATGCAGAGAACCAGTGATTTTCAAAGCCTACAACTGCAGGCAACCCCAGTGGGTTATTTATGGTAGAAGAGGCACACAGGGTGAGGTGTGTTAGCTTTTCCTGAAGATTATATACTGGCTAACCCACATGCATACCTTGCCTGGGACATCCAGCTTAACAAAGCAGCCACAGACCTTTAGGATGCTGCCACGAGGCAGAAGCTCCATTTTGCTCAGGCAAAAGGAAGAGAAGGAGTTGGAGACAGGAGGAAGATCAAGATGTCCTCACTGGAGTATGGAAGGGGCACTGCAAGTCAGTGCCCTGTTTGTCTTCAACTTCCCACCCAAAGTATCCTGGGTGACTGCAATGTTCTCAGAGCTTGAAGGGGTATTGGCATTTTTAGCCACAAAGTATTGCTGCAAAATGTTTTTTGCACTAGAGGTGCTCATTGTTTTCCTCTCTCTGTCTTACAGTTTTGACTTTTCAATAATTAAAAATTGCCTCAGAGAGGTAAGAGTCATATGCCTTTTTTTTTTTTTTTTTTTTTTTTTGGAGGTCAGCAGGGGCACAGGAGTGTTGGAATCTAGATGCTTACAAAACAAGCACCTTTTCATTTCAGCTGTGTCTAACTGGTGAAACATCTAAGTCAGGAAATTTAAACCCAGACCTGTTGGCAGCTCAGACAGAGCAGCAAGTATCCACTCCTCAGCAAACCTTTGATTTCAAATCACTGTGGCTAAGCCTACTGTAATTTCACCCACAACTGCACAGGTATTTTACAAGCACAATTTTAAAATGCAAGCACAGTTTAAAATTTATGAGATTAAAAGCTTAGGACAAGATTCCTCTCCCAGTTATATCAGCATGAAATTATTACAGCTGACAAGATATATGGGCTGAGGGACACTAACCCAGGAACAGGAGGTAGAGAGACTGCAGAACAGGGCACAAAAAGGCAGTAATGTCTTCACCCTTTCTCTTAAATATTTAGTAGTTCTCACGATGTTAGAATTCAATTTAAGAAGTGAAACCAGAGGAAAAGCTCATCTCTGACCTGCTCTACAAAGCCAATTCACAATTAAATTTTCTGTAACACACCCTATACCTACCATCCCCACTGGGAAGAAGCTGAATGCTCCTACATCCAGCTAACCCAGATCCTCAGGGAGGCTTTGCTGCACCCCAGGAGTTATTCTAACATGCTCCTGGTGATTGTAAACAAGCAGACTTCAGCTGATCAGGTTCTGTGCAATTTCAAGTAAGGCTGAGCCTGCAGTATCTCCTCTCTAACTGGAAATGGGGTGCAACACACTGGAAATGGAAAGGAAGGCAGGAATGGGAAGGCAGAATGGGAGAACCATGACAGGGTTGCACACTGGCATCCTTTCAAGTTATTCCAAATCCTTTCAAATACCTCTTAAAACAAGCAAAATCAGCTGTTCCCAAGGTCTGAGCCATGCCTTTCATTAACACAGGAACAGCATCTCTTGTGTTTCATACATAAAAATCTGGCATTTATTCACAGAGTGGCTAAGAGAGCCCAATCCTTTGATCCCTTCCCTCCATAGGCATCTCAAAGGCTGCAAGTGTTTGGAGCCTGACCTCTTGGAGCCACGAGTCTCCTAATGAGGAGGAGGAGGAGTAGAAGTTACTCATAGCAGTTCAGACAACTGTAGTGGAAGTCAGCAAGGAAACAGTTTATTGAGCTGCTTATTCAGGGTGGGATATTTTTTTAATCCTCCTTGAAGCTTTTTTTTTTTTGTTTAAATCTAAAAGCTTTCTTGGAGAAGCCACATATTCTCTAAGTATCCTCGTTAAAGATCTGAAAGCTTTTTTTCCATATCAGACATGGCAGAAGTAAAAAACTCATCAAGTCACCCTGAATTTTTGCAATAGCATGTCTTTTGGTGTAATCTAGTATCTTTCTTAACCATCTTAAAAAAGGGTATCTGTACAGGCCCAACAGTCTTCTTCTGATAATCATTCACAACCCTATTTACATAGTTTGAAATTGATGTGTTCATTCCAAATTAAAGGCAGTTTTGCATAATAACAATCCAACACATCTTTCATCCCAGAGAACATTTTTTATAGGAAAACAGTATTGTTTTCAGTTATTAACATTAATCATCATGAGAAAAGGGACATTGGTTGGGTCTGCTAATTGTTTAAGACTGCAAAATGACGGAAGGATTAAACTTACTTAAAGCTCAGATTGACCAAATCTTCTCAATACCGTTAAAATAAATTTTCAAGTGGCAGCACTATCTACTTTGAGCCTTAATATAGAGTTTTAAGGCTTTTTTTTAATCTTTACCCAGAATCACACAGTAAAATGACCAAAGAGATGGGGGATGATACCCAAGATACAACCTAGAAGCTGTGTATTTTGTTATGTGTAGCATCCACCTTATCAATATTTGGGTGACTACGTTCAGCACAAACTGAAATGATGCAGCTTTACATCTCACTTGAAGGAAAGCAAACAGATTTCAGAGGCTGAGTGATAGAAACATTATCCATTAAGACATTCTCTAAAACTGGAAGTGATGTAAACATCAACTTTTAACCTTATTTTTCAGGGCACCTTCAAACACACTTTTCTGAGAAGAGAGTTTGCCAATGTCTACAGCTCATAGTAACTGACCTTGAAGACATGGAATGCTTCAAACTGAATGTTGGGGCTTTTATCTCGCAGCAAGTTCATCATCAGCTTCAGATTTTCTGGTTTGCTGATGTATTTTGTCATGATGGCAAAGTTGTGTCGGTCCAGAATCAATTCTCCCAGCAGCTATAGGTACAAGGACAAAAAAATCTGATTTTTTTCAGCTCACCACACTATGTTTGAATGCAAGGGAAGCAACGATGCATTTTAATTCTTGCCTCATATGTTTCAATGTCATTACCTTTAAAAAAAAAAAGTACTTGTCAAAAAGTCAAAAACCTTGACTTGTTATTATCCAGTGAGTTACTTAACATTCAGTAGTGCTCATCTTCTAAAGAGGGATCCCACATACAGGCTGGGTTTAACAGGAGCTGGTGTGGACCAGCTAGGACAGAAGCAAGTGTAGTGCAGCTGTCCCACAAAGCTATTTGGAATTTATTTGGATGTTACATGAACATCCCTACCCAGGCCCATCTGCAGGTTATGTCAGATTTGGTGCTGTGGCAGCAAGCAGCACCAGACAGGCAGAGACTATCACGTTACTCTGAAGTTCATTTTGTCCCATGTTCTGAACCAAAGTACAAATTTGAGGTCAGAGGAAAAATGATAGTGCTTGTTCCACAGAACTGGCCCAGTGCTCCATCAGAGATCCAGGAAAGAAAAGACACAGCAAGCTCTTCTGCATTGTAAGAACAGCACCCCAAGCACTTACTTCTTTTTTTTGTTAGAAACTATGTGGCTGCTCTGTTGCCATTCATGCATCTTTATATCCTGCATAACATGGAGTTTAAGCTTAGAATGAAAGGGCTTAAAGACTTGACTTTACCTTCAAAGATTGCCTCTTTGTTACATAATTCTCAGAATGAAGGAGTTTTTCATAATCCTCAAAGATCTAGAGTAAAAAGAAAACACAAATGCATCTGATTTACATGCAGCATTCTTCCTCCTGGTCCTCCCCATCCCAGAGGAGCAGCAGTTCAAGCCCTCTAACACTTCACTGCTGTGCCAGGCCAAGCTCTTCTGGCCTTTTCTCTTGGCTGCCTATCATGCAGTGAATTAATGCCCAGGAAAACTCCTCTTCCAAACACTGCAGAGAGGGATACCACATATGGACTGCATGTAACAGGAGCTGGTGTGAGCCAACTAGGACAGAAGTGATGCCTGTACAGCCTTCTCTTGCAAGAGGAGGGTGAATCTGTTGCCAGGACACATGGGTCTGGCATGAAACGACCACTGCCATGGTCATGGCTTGCTTTGGGATTTAATGTAACACCCCAAACAGATGATGGTGCATCCCATACAGCTCACTCAAGCTGTTTGCCCAAGGAGGGTCACTAGGAGCCAAGGGCATGCTGGCTTTTGCAGGATGGGGTCAAGGGAATCTTATGGTCAAGACTGAGAGAAGGCTACAATACGTGCAGACTAGCAAACAAGCAAAAAAAAAAGCCCAACACTGCTGTCCAAGAATCATCTGAAAAATGATTTCACAATTTAGACTTAAATTTTAAAATATTAAATACAGAATGGGGACAGTTCAGTGCAGCGCTTTAGTATTAAGAGAAAAGATTAGCAGAGGCACAATTTTGCTTCAGTTAAGCTGCATTTGAGACTCAGCAATAACAAGCCTGATCTTTGTTTAACCTTCTTGGTAACTGTAGAATGAAAGAAATAGTCTTCAGCCTTTTCACTTTGGCAATGAAATAAAGAATACCTCAGGTAACATGAGAACAGTACCCACGATCTGTATCAGTCCCATTTAAGTGGATTCCAATGGAATTTTTCTGACCCACATTTAGTTCAAAACCAAGACAAAAAATCAAAGTGAAAAATGTCAACAAACCAAGGGACTAATTGCCTTAGGATACCAAGAGGAATACTCATAACTCAGTGCCCCAGTTAGGTACATGTAATTTCCAGTAACTTTTCTCTGCCCCCAGGTATTAAAAAGGACACTGGTATGGCCCCATCAGTGCTGCAATACCACAGATCTCTTTAAAAATGGGGATGTTTTTTCCCCATGATCTGTTTACACACAAAGCTCACAGTTCCATTCACATGAGTAGATATGATGCATGCAGAGAGGAATAAAACTTGCTTTTAAACTATGAATTGTCCTGAAACCTTGGTGCCTGTCCCAGTCTGTGTGCAGAGGGGTTACCTGTATTCCAAATGCCACATTAGGATTCTGCTTTAGTAAAAGCAATGTTTTTTGCAGTCCCCTGTGACTGTTTTAGGTGCAGCATGAAATCTTCCACTATTCAAAGTGCATTTTTTTTCCAGCTAAGCAAGAACAGCTTTTTAAGAAATTATTCTATCACTTATACTTACGGCATCATAGTTTTGTTCCAGAAATTCTGCTACCAACAATTTGTGTCGTGTTAACAGGTCCTGGGAAAGAACAGAGAGAGGCTACCTGAGACAGAGAGCATCCTGACTTGGTTGTCCCTTTCTTCTCAAATATATTTTAGTGGTTTTCACCAGGTCATCTTTTAGAGCACATTTCCAACGTGATTTCTACAGACAGCATTTAAAATCAAAACTGCATGGTGCATTTATTAGGATTGTATGGAGAAATCAAAGAATCAGTGTAAAACCATTCTAACACAATATTCCTCCCTGCAAACACACACCTTTTCTTACTGTCACTGCATAGAGTACTTCCATTAAACTGGGGTGGGGGAAAGGAAGAAGGTAAATTAACCCTTTATGAAGGTATCAGCCCCAAAGCCAAAAGTGATCTTCATGCTGGAATATAATCTAAAGTTTAATCAACTGCTATTGCTTATCTCCAATGAATACAAGGCAGACCACTGTGCATTTTTAGCTAAAGCTTAAATGTTAGGCCCCAGTCTAAGTGAGCCATCCAGGCTTCCTCCACAGCCACCTTCTCCCCAGAAAATGGTCTCAGGTAGGTGGGATGAATTCCTTCTGTAGCTCTTTTCTGCCCAGGATGGGCTTACTGACACAAGCAGCAGCAGACCTGGATGGGATGCCTTCAATTTTAAAATGCCAGCTAATTAAAATTTCTCTTTACTGGATCAATAGCTATGAAATGAGGTGGCCAGTCTGAGATATTTCAATTTGACTTTTTATCTTACTGCCCCCTTCAAAACATAGCAGCAACCACAATAAATGTCTGATGAAGTCCATTCAAGCTGATATCTTTTCAGAGAATCAGTTGCTATCTTTTTCACCATCTTTTCTTTGGTTTCCTTACCCACAGTCAGTGACTGAAGCTGATGAGCAGCTGAAGCAGATGCACAGACACATCCTCTTCAGCATTACAAACAAAAGAAATCCTTTACATACCAATTGTTTAATTTATTTTTAACAGCAATTGTAAGAGGAAAGCAGAGTGCTATAAAATCCAGTACATGGTTTTAATACATTATTTAGCAGGACTGCAGTGACAGCAGCTTAAAAGGCTGAGTGTGACAAACATGAGTCACAAGCTTTCCTGCAGGGCACTTAGGAGGCAAGTTCAACATTTTTCAATAGGGGGCACAAATGGAATATAATCCAAACCAAGTTTTTCATAGGAGAACACAAGAGAACATGGAGCAGCAGTATTCAGTCAGCATCCTTTCCAACTGCTGCTGGCACCCTCCACAGCTGAAAGGATCTCTACATACAAGCTGCTTTCCTCTGCATTTTTAGCAGCTCTCTTTCCTCTCTGCAGTGCACCTGGATGAATTTAATTAAGATGTACATCTCCAGATCATAAAAAAACTCCACTACTTCCCTACTATAAATACCCTCAGACTGTAAGGCACATTTAATTAAGCCCTCCTCTGGTGCAGACTATTCAAGGCTTTCTGCTCTTTACAAGACACCCCAGTGACAACACTACAAACCCAACACAGGGGAAACAGAACCAAAAACACAAGTTCAGTAATCCAGCCAGTGAGTAATCACAGCACTTATTTTTATGGTATTAGCAATGAAGTAGCTCCATACTTCATGATTCAACTGCTTCCACATCACTTCTTGCTGTTCCACCTCTTCAGAGCAACAGACTAACAGGAGAAGAGATAACAGCTGGTTTATTTACAGAACTGACCATGTATCGGGTCAGCAAATTTAAAATAAGAGGCAATTTTTTAAAATGCAGTTTATAGATTTCTCCAAGTACTTTAAAAGGTGATTTTTGCCCAATGTCTGATGAGCTGCCCTCACACTCCTCTTTCCAGTACACTTGAGGATGTAGATGCCTATTTTTAAGTCCCACTAAAAATACCCTCAGATCACAGGAAGAGAATTAAGTTCCACAGCTGTAGATCCATGAACAACATCAATCCTTTTCTTGGGAGGGTTGCAGCAGCCTGTGGTCTTTGCTGAATCTTAATTAAACCTTGTCCCCCTGGAGCCTCCTGTCTGGGGTAAAGACTGCTCCATCACAAACAACCCACAGATGCCTGACTTTGGCTGAAGATTCAGATCTCTTCTACCATGTTGAGGACAGAGTCCAGGAGCACTTTTGTCTGACCACAGACAAACACACTTTTAAGCACAAGGTAAAATGCCAGAGGCAGAGGATTCCAATATCCCAGTTGCATTTCATACAGCCCTACACATGTATTTTTACTTGTCTGTGCTACTTCTACTTTCATACCATTTACCTAACGAGCACCAGACAGCACAACTTAAAATAACTGAGATGATGCTATTGATTAATGAGTGGTTTGAATTGGTAATCCTGCTCAACTCATTACTGAAAAATGCAATGTTATCTCCATTATGTAAATCTTTACCCCATTCAATAGGTTGGCAGAGGCCAGGTTTCAGTATGTGTTGAATTGCTGAGCTGAACTCTACATGAAAGATTCCTTATGGTTATTCCTAAGGTCTATCTTACCATGTTTCTAATTAGTTTTGGGGTAAAAGAATGAACAACTTATTTCTATGACAGCAAGAAACTCAGTGATAGAAGAAAAAGGGAGTTGGGTCTATATTTACAACAGTCTTTACTGGAAAAGAATTTTCCCCAGCTTTCTTAAATAAATAATTTAAGATATAATTCTGAAAATTTTCAGAAATAAAGAAATTTTTGCCTACACATTCAGTTCACAGGCACCAAATTTTGCCCAAAGACCATATTAGAACCTTGCAGGAAAGATGATGGTGACACAAAACCTCCAAGAAATTTGGCAAGCTTCACCTGATCTAATTTTTAATAAATACAGGCTCTGTGCAGAGTCTATGCAGTGCTTCCAACTACATCTGCCCATACTCTTTGCAGTATGGGCCTTACAGTGAACCATGGGGCCACAAAAGTAAATGTACAAATAAGCTGTAAAAAATCAGAGGTTGTGGTTTTAACCTAAACTTGATTGCCAAACTCAGAATGGTGAAAAAAAATTATAGGATTTTGAAAGGAAATTTTAAAAGATTCCTTCTATTTACTGCTTGTGGTCATAATGGGTAGTGGTTTTGTCTCTGGAGGGAAAAGAGGGAGAGAAAAAGGTTATGCATTTTATAAGAATGTACATAATACATGATTAATTTGAGTTTTAAATGGTTGCACAAAAGACTTTGGCTTATCAAGATGAAGAACATCAGTGAAATGTGAATCTCAGTTGAGTTAAAGACTCTTTGCAGACTTGATCGCTATTGTGAATCCTGTTAAAAAAAGACCAAGGATTAATTATATCCTTAATTGAACTATTAAAAAACCACCCAGTTTAAAGGCACCACAACCATTCAGTGATGACTACTGATGAGGTGCCATTTTTAACACAACTCTATGATAAAGTTATCAAATGGTTTACCTTAAATGTAGCAAAGGCATCAGAAGCTATATCAAATGTTGACATTTCCACATATTTAAAAAAGTCTCTGAATTGTTCTGAGAAAAGTATGATTTTGGCCAAGGGTTCATGCCGGATACACTCTCTCAGCATAATTCCACAGCGTAAGGCAATATTTGGGGATTCATATCTAAAGAAGAAAGAAACAGAAAAAGATCAAAACCTAGAGGAAGAGCAAAGATAAACAGGCACTTTTCTAGCAATGGGGAACTCTGTAGCTCTGTAGGGAAGGTGTGTGTCACAGGGGACACAGCACTGTGCCCAGCCTCAGGAGCTCAGCCTGAAGGTGAGGAGCAGATGCAGAGATGAGGCTGCCAGCATTTTCCATCACCAACCTCTGCCTTCACAACCCAAACCACATTTTGGTGTAAATGTGCATCATGCCTCCTCTCTGCGGAAAGACTGAAGAGCACACAATGCTTCAACAAAGCTCCTTCACCCTTTTGGGCTGATGAGAAAGCAAAGCCCATAGAATAGAACCATCTCCCTTTTCAAATTTAATTCTCCCCAGTTTATCCAAGAAAAACATAAACCACATGGCCATCCATCACCTCCCACTCCCCTTCTAGAGAATGCCACTCTAGAATATTAATGTTTCCTGAGGAAGATAGGAATACTCTATCCAAACAGTCTACACAGCATTAAGCATTATATAGCTGTGAAGATCAGTTCATGAGGAATTCTGCTCAATCCCTCCTCTTCAGAGACTGAAGGTGCTCAGGAGACAAGTATTCATTCCTCAAGTTACAGTCCTGTTATGGCACAAGCACTGCAATAGCCACAAGCCAGCACACGCCTGGGTCTTGGGAAGGGAGAAAGAAGGAAGGGAATTCAGCTCATCCGAACGTCCAAATGGAGACATGTGGTGAGCTCAAGGGTCAGGACTCAGACCACTGCTATTTAATATCATTGGCAGCAACATGGACAGTGAAACCACGTGCACCTTCAGCAGGCTTGCTGGAGACACCAAACTGTGTGGTGAAGTCAAGATGCCAGAGGGAAGGGATGGCATCCAGAGGGACACTGACAGGCTAGAAAAGTGGGCTCATACAAACTGCATGAAGTTCAACAAGGCCAAGAACAAGGTTCTGCACTTGGGTTGAGGCAATCCTGTGCATAAATACAGGTTGGGAGGAGAAAGGGTTGAGGGCAGCCCTGAGGAGAAGGACTTGGGGCTGATGGTGAACCAGAAGTTTAACATGAGCCTTCAGTCTGCACTTGCAGCCCAGAACACAAACCCTGTCCTGGGCTGCATCAAAAGAAGCACAGACAGCAGTCCAGGGAGGTGATTCTCCCCCTCTGCTCTGCTCTTCTGAGACCCCACCTGAAGTACTGTGTCCAGTTCTGGAGTCCCCAGCTTAAGAAGGGCATGGAGGTCCTGGAACATGCCCAGAGGAGAGCCACTAAAATGATCAGAGGGCTGGAGAACCTCCCCTATAAAGATAGGCTGAGGAATTTGGGGTTGTTCAGCCTGGAGGAGACTCCAAGGTGACCTTATAGCAGCTTTCCAATACCTGAGTGGGGGTTACGAGAAAGCTGGGGCGGGGCTTTTTGCACAGGTGAGTAGTGAGAGGAAAAAGGGCAATGTTTTAAAACTTGAAGAGGGGAAATTTAGATTAGATATTAGGAGGAAATTCTTTACTATGAGGGTGGTGAGACACTGGAACAGATTGCTCAGAGAAGTTGTGGCTTTCCCCTCCATGGAAGTGTTCAAGGACAGGAGAACTGGGACTAGATGATCTTTAGGGTCCCTTCCAACCCTAGTGATTCTATGATCTTATATTTATGTAAAGTCTTGATATGTTTAAAACTGAAACGAATCTGAAACAAAACTGTTAGAAACACAACTTTAAAAATAATAATTAAAAAAAAAAACCCAACAGCCAGGAAGGACTTAAAATGACCTTCCTCCAGCAATCTCCAGTCATGTGGAAGCGATGCAGTCCAAAGGGACAGAAAGCATGCTCTGTTTCAATAAACTGGTTATACTATATGAGAACTGTGTATTATCACCCAGAGCTTATCAGCATCATTTTTCCTTTGCACAATTAATTTCTATCACCAGGCCAAAACAACAACAACAACAAAAAGAAAACCACAAAATGCCATCTGTGCTGTAAGTGAGTGGGCCCTTAAATTTACCACCAGCTTGCAATTTAAAAGAATGGTAGTGTTTTGTAAGCATACCAGAGCTGCATAGTTCAACCTGATGTCAACAATAGTTGGCTTAATAAAAAATGAACTGCTATGCCAAAGAGGCAAATGAAACTTCCCACCCGCAAGGAAATGCACACACTCAAGCCCCTATTTGTTTCCTTTTGGGAAACATTTGCAAATGTGAATTTATAAGTCTTTAGACAATGGAGATTTGCTGATTTTTCCGTTGAGGCATACCTCTCCCTGGCTCCATTAGCAGGAATACTCATTTTCAAGAAAAAAAAAAAAAAAAAAAAAAAAAAAAAAAAAAAAAAAAGGCAGAGTGAAGCCAGGAAAATATTTAATAGCTGGCTAAGGAATATTTTGGTTGGAATAAAAGCAAATTATATTGTTTCCAGCACAATAACTTTTTCAAACATAAGTATCAACAGAATCATTCTTAGTCAAATGCTCCATTATCTGGAAGTGGGTTATGGACCTTTGGCTGTTCATGTAAGCAAGGGAAGTTGGGTTTGGCTCCTGGAATATGCCTGGAAGGAGCTTACAGGCTGCCCAGTCATAACTGGCATGTCCTCTGCACCCACATTTACATGCAAAGCCACCAGGCAGGAGTGACAGAAACAAGTTTCAAAGTTATTTCTAAGGAGCAATTTGTGGTCTGTGCTGATAATACTCCCACAGCAGAAAAAAAAAATGCAAAGTTCATCTCTGTTCAGATGAACTTACAGCCTAAAGGACCTATGTACCAACCCTCTGTACCAACTACTAGAGGCAACCAAAAATGGAAATAATGGACTTTAAAATATTTCAAAACACTTATGGAGACTGAAAGTGGCAAGACTGAGAGCAGAGATGTATCTCAGCACAAAAATTCTATTTGTGTGGCTACTGCAGAAGATGGTACAAGGTAAGGAGCACGGGCAGGGGATGAGGCAAGCAACAGAGAGACACAAGGTCTTGACAAGCAGCTATATTATGGTCTGATTTGACACTAACTTCTACAGTTTGAGTTGATCCCTGGATCAAAAATCTTTATTCTTGGACAAACTCAAGGGGAATTCTGCAACTTTAGGTGATATACCCTTAAAGCACTAACTGCACTGTGATATGAAGAGATCATCACAACGCAGACTGCAGCAGTGACTGACTACATTAAATAACATGTGGCATAATATATATATATTTATGTGTGTGTGTATATATACACACATAAATTTGTCACTTGTAAGAACGATGCAAGTAGCACAAACTTCTGGTCCTCTACAGTCACAGTATTAGAGGGAAAATATTTTAAAAGACCAAAGTTATTTCTGGGCTAATGCAGTATGCTGACACCAGAGAAAAAATATCAGCCATATATATCAGGTAGTCCACATACACTAAATACTGTATTCATCTGAAATCCTACTCCTACACAAAGCCTGCACACACAGAAAATAAGATAATATTAAAGCATGCAGCAGGAAGGTTAATTAACCTACCAAAAAAAAAAACCCAACAAACCAAAACAAAAAACAACAACAAAAAAAAACCAACAAAAAAACCTATGTGCTGAATGTTTTCCCAAGGTTGAGAGGCTGGAAGGAAATAGCCAACAAGTAAAATGAAGCCTAAAAGGTAAGAAGACTTATCTCAAGCTGGCAGTGCTACTGGAGTATTAGGCAGGAAACACTGGGCGGGAGCTCTGATTCAGGATCCTTCCCACTCAACAGAGCTCACATTATGCAATGAAAAAAGCAACTTTTTGTTGATGCTGTTGGGAAGTGACTGTCAGGGGGGCAGTAAAACAGGTTCACAATAGTCCCGGGCTGTTTCTTTTATACTCATGGTAGATTTTTAAAATTTTTTATACATTTTTTTTGTTTTCTCTCCAGATAGTGGCACGTCACAAACACTGAATGGTATAAGCCAGCCAAATCCACTTTCCTTCCAGCAGATTTTGATTTCATGTATTGCATTGAACATTAAATAAATATGAAAATGTATCCTCAACTCAGGTTTTCAAGCAGTGCTGTCTAACATGAAGCTTGTGTTTCCCAGTCTCACAGCTGACTGCACACAACCCCCACACACTGCCTGCGTGTAGCAACCAAAGTTCAGGGCCCTACCCTTGCTGCAGGCATTTATTTTAAGTATCGTTTTGACACAGTCCCAGCAGCAGAAAAGATGCAGGTAAGGCAGCATCATACTCAACATCCTCCTGCTGCTACCCTGCCAGGGGCTGGATAGGATCACCTGATGCATTCAACTGCACTTTCTAATGAGAAACTCCAGAAATGGCAAATCTAGCAGTGCACTGTGGACCAAACTAAGGCCAAAGTCTAAGTCAATGTCCATAAAAAAGCACCTAAGTGATGCCATTTCAATACATCCACCAGCTTAGGTCACCTACAGTAAAATGTCTGTCAGCAGCACACATGCATAACATAAAATCTTTACTATCATCTTAATATCTTGGGGTGGTTAGAGATGCCAAAGAATATCTGGGAAATGATCCAGGAATATTTTTTAGCTTTAAATAAAGCCTAGACATATGGCAGTGATACATGCACAACATGCAAAAACAAAATGAAAAATGAAAAAAATCAAAAAAGCAAAGATAGAGAAAAGGGAAGAAATTTATTGTAGCTATACATTAAATTTAAAACAGTTGTACAATTTAACAATGACCGAGGGAATTATCATCACTGTCCTGACACGAGTAATTTGAGGTTTATTAAAAAGGGTGAAACAAAATCCATTTAGCTAGCTTACTCGTTTTCTTTCTGAGGGAATAACACAAAACCAGTCAAGAGCTCCAAAATGGTATGGGATAGCTCTTTTGGTTTCTTTTCTCCCTATTCAGCTTAGCTGGAACTTGTCCAGTTTTGAAGGAAATAACTATTTTAGAGGACTCTGGTGCCCACCCCTCCCCTGGCTTATGTCTGCCCTGGGTAGAGGAGGGAGGCTGCTGGCTGAGAGGCATTTTATCCTGGGGGCTGCAGCCTTGTCAGGCACAAACCTTAGATGATGCTTAAGTACTTTCCTAACCCTGGTTGTGGAGCAACTGGTAAAAATACAAATCCTGAGCCTCAAGAGCGAGAAGTAAGTTTTTTAAAATTTGTTCTCTTAAGAATTATTAGTTTAAAAGGCTTATGTCATGTTTTTGAATGGCTCTTACTAATGTGACCCTACAACCATGCTGCTTCATACTGATCAGCCAGTAAATGCACTTACTTCTTTATTTCTACATCAGTTATTTAATCTAAAACACATTTATCCTCATTTCCTTGGGGAAAAATAAACAAATGCCTAAAGCCACAAGAAAACCGAGCAGAAAAACAGTAGATTTCAAGGGCTGGGAAAGCAAAGCTTCTTGCTGAACAGAAAGTGGTTTTAGTCAAAGGGGGACAGAAATTTCAAGAGTTTTAGGCCAACACTTGTGTGCTCCTGAATGCAGCTCCTGCTGATGTCCTCTCCACACAGCAGCCTAATTCCTGCCCTTGGCCAACTTACCTTGGGAACCATCACTGACTCCATCACAGGTTAAAAGACAAAAATAAAATTTAATGCTGACCACTGTGGAGTTGGTTACTGACTTAATTTAAAGTTGAAGTTCACATGTGGCTACAAGCACTGGAGAAGTCTGCCCTGCAGACACAAATATTCTTTTTATGCATTTTTTCTTCCCTCTTTCTTTCCCTCTGTTTTATCACATGGTGGTCCAGCATTTGACTCCATTTACTTACAGACACCACTATAAGTCACTCCTGCAATGCAAAAAGGTCTAAATGAAACTCAGGAGTCATCACCAATTCCACACAGGAGTTTAGGACAAGAATTTAAGTACAGATCCCGTGGGGAGCAGTCAGAAGCAATCAGCACATAATTATTCCAACATGAAGAAATGGCTAAGAAACAATGGCCAAATAAAATAGTCCAATCATAAAAAAGTACACCGTGAAGTAGAAAGAAAGTCAAATATGAAAGAAACAAGAATTCTGAAACAAAACCTGAAAACCCTTCTTTTTTTTTCTTTTTTTTTTTTTTTTTTAAATTAGAAGTGTAAAAGTGTATCAACTGCAATGCCAGCATGTTCCAGGCAATGCTCTTTAACAAAAATCAAATTAAAGCACCCACCCTTTTAGAAGCATGAAAAGGATATGTGGATGGGCACTAATGTATTCCACTGTAGGGCTGCGTGTGCCAATTTGTCTTCTCAAGATGTTGTTAAATATCTGGGAAACGTCCTTTTTGCCCTGTTGAAGAAGCAAAATATATTTTCAGCTAGACAAACACGAACAAATTACCATTTACTGTAATTTCTCTTCATTAGAGCAGAAGTGAAAAGGAAAACAAAACACATCAGTCTCTTTTTTTGGCCTCTCCCCAGTGCCACCACCTCATACTTGATGTCTCCTCAACAGCAGAAAAAAGGTTTTTTTCTCAAGTTGAGTGGCTCTGAAGATTACTTGACTCCTCACCCAAGATGTGAATCCTGCTTATTCTGTCAACCAAATCCCTGACTATATTCAGTAGCAACATTAAAGGACCATAGCAGCAAGCCACTACCCTGAGCCAAACGTTTTGCAGAGCATAATATTGTTCCTACAGCCTCCCAGTACCAGTTGTCAAGTGAGTACCAAGAAGATGGCCCCACAGCCCAGGCTTACAAAGCTACAGCTTTTCCTGATTCAAACACAATCAACACCAAGTGTGATTGCATTTTTGAAAATCAGGGTTAAATTAAAAACTGTGCCCACTTTTTCACCCAGCAGAACGACACAATTGCTACTGACTGACAGGCTTCACCCCCTGTGTGTGGTCTGCTTCAGTCAAAACTAAGATCCTTCATTTTATCTTAATTTCCCCCTATATACACACATCTACACAACTATGTTTTTTCTTCAAATGCTTCCCTGTGAAAACAGCTTTTCAGAAGGCCCTTGCAAACTACTCAAGGTTTGCCAATACATCTTGCATTCGAAGTCCTCTGTCTCCCCCACTGCATCCTCCCCTGGCCACAGGAGACAAACTGGTGTGTGAAATTAATGCTGGGAGAGGCTGCTGCACCAGTGACCAGGAACCAGGGCACTGAGTCAACAGCATGGCACTGTGCACAGGGCAAGCTAATGCAAAAGGTTACCTATAATCTGTACGTGCTCACTGATCTGTCTTGAGAGGGCAGACACTCCTTGGCAGAGAATTTATTGAGCATTGGAAACCAAGGAGCAGATAGCTTTGCACAGAAGGAAATTCCCCAGTTTCACCTCTACAAATAAATCACTGCTGCAAGACAGCAAATATTCTGCTTTCCTCCTTGTTCCAACCCATCTGGCTTGGAGACTCTGGGACTCAGAGAATTAAATGGGAGAATCAAATCAGAGCAGGCCAGTCCATCTGCCTTTGTCTGCAATACTTCTGACCCTTGGACATTCTCTTAATTAGGCTGATTCTTTATAAAGTCATCCTATTCTCCCTTATATTTACAACATTTGTAACTTACGTCTGGAATCCCGTGATCCCCAGTGGCTTCAGCACTTACTCCAAGACAAAAACAACCCAGACAGAAAAGAGCTGTTGAAAGGGCAAGGTGAAAATGGCCAAAAATTAAGTGATCCCTTCTGCTATGCCAAATTTCACATTAGTAACATAATATTAGGTACACTTCAGCATTATATGCAATAGCAGAGAGGAGATATATACAAGGAGATACATTTACATATATATATGTATATAAATAGATGTATATAAAATACATAAAATTATATATACACACATATATATACGTTTTTTTGTATATATATATATCTCATAGAGGAGATACCTATATATCAAATTCTACCCAATTTTGTAGAGACCAGCAACAGTGAAAGCCAAATTAGTTGGTCTCCCTGGGTTTTCCTGGAAGGAATGGAGGCAGGCAGGAGGGAGCCAAGGCAGAGTTCCCTCACCACCAGGCATGTATACAAATTGCAGTAATACTTTTGCATCACTTCTCTCTTGGATCTGCCATTTGATTTGGCTTTATAATGAAATACGTATGGCCACTGAAGCACAAGAAAAGGCAGCATGGACAAAAAGTGACTAGGCAAGAACAAGAAAAAAACCTGCAAAGGAAACCATTCTAGAAATAACAAATTGCATGATAACTGTAACACAATTTGGCTCCTATTTCAAGAAAAACTAAGGAAGAATTTCTTACATCACCAGCCCTGGGCTTGTGGCTACTTACTGCCTCTTCAAGAGGCTTTATTGTTTGAGAACCTTTAGGCTTACATATGCTTAGGGACATAATTTATTTTAATTAACTTAAAATCTATGCACACTTTAATCTATGCACACTTTCTTCAGTTCTTCAAAGTTCAGCAAAACTCCATACTTTAAATTTCAAATACATAGTCTGATCCTGATTCTGGGCTCCTGCCCTAACCTAACTTTAGTGCTTCATAACAACATCAGCAGCAAAATTGTGTCTTGTTTCTCGAGTGGCAGAAGCAATAAACCTGTGTTTTCTACAGAAGTGTGAGGGATGCATGCAGGGACATGAGTCTGCCCTACACTCATGCTCATCCACACCTGCTCTAAGAACTCTGGCAGAGGAAGCACAAATGAGATAGGACTTGAGTCTTCTGCCTTTTTCTTGGTGGGGGCATTAGCTCCAGTCTCACTCTTTCAAACAGCCACCAAGTTTCATGAAGTCTTTGAAAACACATCTTCAAAAGTTCTGTACTCCTGTGCAAAACTGGGATCAAAGTGGGCAGCAGGGGTAGTGAGAAAGATACAGGGAGTCAGGACAAAATGACATAGCCTATATAAACATCATTCCCTTCAGAAATCAGATTTTCAAATTATTTATTATTTTGCTTTCTATGATGAAATAGGGATCAAAGAATTAATTTGCATGTTATAAAGTGGTGAAATTGCTTATTCAATGAAGAAACCTAAATGCCAACTCTGGCCACCAATATAATAAAATGAAAGCAGAAAAGTTGATAAACTGAAAAAAATCCAATGGGAATATGAAGACAAAGGAACACATACTCTTCTTACCCTCTTGTTTTATGATCACTTTAATTTCTACTCATTTTCCAAGAGCATGTATAACAGGTTTTCTAAATGACTGAAATGGTCTTATCATGGAAAAATCTATTTTGCAATAGGAGTTATTAGAACTGTTTGTAATAACAGCATCTCAGCAACAGATTAGGTATGTCATTAAGTGCTTACTTTTGAAGACTGTGGGTTCAATATGTCCATAAAGAATTTTTTGTCTGACAAAAGCAATCCAGACCACTAGGTCACTAAAAATTGCAGTAGTTTCCCTTCTGTTTTGTATTTGCTAACAGTATCTTCTCCTCCTCCTTTTCTTCTTTTTCTTCAAAGCCAGAAAATAAATTGCTTTTAGGGTTTTGGATTGTTTGTTGGGTTGTGGGTTTTCTTTTGTAATTAAGACATTTTAAGACAACAGTAAACTGAGGTGGCAAGAAGAAGACAAATGGAAGGATCTCAGTAAGTTCTAGCATTAAAAAAAAAAGTCTCCTGAACTTAAGACTTGAGGAAGAGTGACAGAACTCCACTAACAAACTTTCTAAAAATAATGCAAAACAAATAAAGCAGTCCCCTGAATCCTGTCCTTACAGGGAGTAGGTGGAAGAGAGTGGGAAAAGAATACACAGATCTCTTATAGTTCCTCTGTTTCACTCATTAACAAAATGGAAAGAAAAGTAACAGCAAAAAAACTTCAGTAAGGGGAGAAAACTTTCACAAGAAAGTAACTTGCCAAAAAGGTGGCTTTGAGAGCACCAGACTCAATGGGAACTGATTTTTAAGTTCAGCAGCCCCCCTGCCCTACACATTGGGTACTGCCCCTCATTCAGACTTGGGTGATGGAGGTTTGGCTCCTGGGAGCTGGGGATTTCTCACTGCTTGGAGATGCTCAGGCACTTGTGTCAATTCACCAGTGCCTGGGAACCACAGAAATCACAGGACTCAACAGCAGCTCCTGGGGACCAATATCCTGGCTGACCACAGGAATACTGTACTGACCTTCCAGTGATAAAAGTTTCTTCCCAGTCCCTGTCAGCCAAAGGTCAATTAAACATGTTTATATTTAAGCTGAATTACTGCAACCTTTTCTACCATAGCTCTTCTCCCTAGTTAAAAGTAAGTTCCATTGTCTTAGTAGCTGTCTACTAAGTTCTTGGCTTTAACAACAAAACTGGCAGGGAATGTAATGGAATAAATAATAGCAGCTACTTTCCTTAGCAAGCAAAAACCAGTCTGGAATACCACAAAATAATTCAGACTTCAGAAAAATACAGCTTACTCACTGGCAACACCAAGACCACAGTGTTGAAAAGGTTTATGGCTGCTGACCTACCTCAAAATCTATCAGCTGCAGGTTGGCAATGAGAGTCACTAGAAGGCCACTGTTGTAAAGCTCTTGTGCCAGCTGAGCCACGATTTCTGTAGGTGGCTCCTTGTCTGTGGTCCCACACAGAATTTCCTTCATTGCTTGCAGAGATTTTGACACTTCCTCCGATGCCTGTTTGCCAGCAGATAAGGGGTTTGTTAAAAAAAAAAAAAAAAAAAAACAGAAAAGAAAAAAAAGTGTTTTAATGTAAAAGGTAATCAGTTCAAAACAAAAATCTTGTAACTGTATCTAGGATGATCATTAACTTGTAAAATGGGACAGTGATTTTATGTAGTCACTGAGGCTGGAGCACCCACACTGCATCCTGCAGATCCCACACAAACACAGTGATATTTCCATTTAAACACAGAGTGCCACCACTCAGACACCACAGGCACAAAATAGGGGCAGGAGTGCAATTACCAACCAGCATCAGCAAGATGCTTCAGGGGTTTGGAGACAGACACTGCCCAGCCCTGCAGAAGGGGCAGCATCTTCAGCACCATTTCCCCTCTCCTCCCCAGCAGAGTCCATCAGCACACGTGGGGTGAGGAGGGCCAAGGGGAGTACTGAATCACCCAGCCTCTGCTGCTGTGCTTCTTCCCCACCAAATGCTTGCTGATGGACTGTCCTGGCTCCTCTGCCAGCTCTACCCAAATAAATCCCTGTACTCCTGCCAGCTTTGCACTGCCACCACATATTTCCCCTCAGCATGGCTCGATGGTTTGAGCCAGCATCTTCTGCAAGGGACTCACCTACTGAGTGCACAGGCACATCAGTCTCAGGCTGGGAAATTAATGAAATAATTTGTTTTAGTAAAGCTCCACAGCTGCCACCAAGCAAACTGAAGTAAGTCTTTCACCTTTTGCTCCCACCTACTTTAGGCTATTTCCATGCAATGTCTCAAGTACATAATGTAGAGGACAAATCAGGAATTACCTTTAAAATATCCTGACCAGAAAGCTTACAACAGGAAAATGAGAGACATGAATAAACAGACAACACCTTGCTGCTCATTGCAGTCAGTGGGTTTAAATCAGATTTGAACTGTAGGGTTCCACTTCCCAAAGAAAAAGTACCAATGGCCACAGCACAGCAGCTCTGGCTCATGCTCCCCTCCCATGTTTGCTCCACTTTGTATAAATAAAGACTCTGTGAAGCAAAAGCTTTATTTTTTCATGTGTGTGCTTTAAATCCCACCTGCTCCAGCCATGGAGGCAATGGCTCTTTCTGGGTCAGGGTATATTTAATACATACCTGACCTGCAGCAAAGGTGGTTGGCAGGGAGTGGGAAGAAAGTAAGGGAGAGGTTTGAAAGCAAAGCTGAGAATGACAGCAAAGTGCCAAGCAAGACAGATAAAGATGCTGGAGATAGGAGAGCATTTCACATCTACCTTGCAAAACATTTATTTGAAATGAGCTTGTTGTTAGCTTAGCAGGGGCAAAAAAAATAATCAAGGCAGCCAAGAGCCATTTTTAAAAGTTAACTGGACATTGATGGATGTTCAAAGACAGATCAATAATTTCAATACATCTCTCACATAAACTGAAAGGAAAAACGTTGTGCTTTGAAATACCATCCCATCTATATGCATAAAATAACCCCTCACTAATCCAGAGAGGCATCTCTCAACCACTGCTGATCTCACAGCTCTTTAATCCTGTTTTAAATCAGAGATTTTATTCACACTGGTGAATAAATATTCTAGAAAAAGCCTAAAAATCCTAAAAGAAACCCAAATAAAAAGCCAATTTCACATTGTTTCTGTTTGGAAGATTCAAGCACTGAATTTGCACAGAATAAAGAAATGTTCTCCTCCAATCTGTACCTACTCTCAGTTTTCTGATAGCTGAAAAAGGTCAGCATGAGCAGCATGTAAATGAATATGACTGTGATAACTTTAACCATAGCAGAAGTCTTGTTGTTCCTTACTGTCTCTCAGCAAAAGAGCCTATTTTTACCTCAAATCTTAGCGGTATGTCACTAGAGATATCCCACAGAGTACAGATGGGATTAACAACAGGGGTGCTATCTCAGAAACCAAAGCTCTGAATCTTCATAAGAGATGTGCAATGTTTTCATTTCAGAGGAAAAACCCATACATTTTTGGCTTTTCACCCATTCTGCTGGGCAGGGTGTGAATATCTCTGGCATCCTGTGGTTAAAAAAAAAAAAAATAATACCTTTCCTTTCAAGTATAAGCATTTCTTTCTGGTATGTAAAAAAATGTCTGCAAGACAGAGATTTAGATTTCATTCCCAAAATGGAGGCGAAAAAGTGCTGCAGGAGAAAAAAAAAACTATGGAACACTGGTACTGATAGACATAATGACTGTAATTCTCTAATCACCTGCCCTCCCATCCACTCATCTTCTCAGATTTTCTACATGTAATTTATATTTCATGTTTAATTTCCCCCCTTTCATATCCTCTTTCATATCCTCTGGATAGTCTGCAGTTTGACATTCAGCCCTCCACCAAAAGCTGTTCCCAGTCAAATCTGAAGACCACTCTTTTGTGCCTACCCCTCATAATCTACCTGGAGGAAAAACATAATCCCAAATCTTAAATTAACAGCCACTTCTAGCCTCCAGTCTATTACAATTTCTGTGCCACTATTTATTTTCCATCAGTGGCAACAGCAACAATAGCAAAGTGCTGCAACTTTCACTTCAGAGGCAACAGAAATCATAGTAAAATTGTAGAGCAAAAGAAAAGGTTCATGAAACACCTAAGCACTTCTAAGCACTTCAGTCATTCACCTAATTCTTGCAATCAAGCACAGTCTTCTTTCCAGAAGAAAGCCAGGCATCCTTCACATCAGGATGGAATTGATGCCATTGTATTTAGAGAAGCTGGTGTGAGCAGAGGGGAAAAAGAGGGAAGAGGAGAGAACCAAACACAGAATCCTAAGCAGAGTTGATTATACATATTGTGTACAAATGTCAGAAGTGGATATGCTCAAATTTGAACAATTAAAGTTGCAGACAGGGACAACAAAGCAAAAGATGAAATGCAAGCTGATGTTAAGCACTCGTTTATGTTGCTGTCACTGCACAGATGTCAGGATCTGGAGCTCCTAAAACAACTTGCAGGTTCCCAGTCTGCAAGCATCTCTGGTCTAGACTCAAAAGGATCCAGTTCCACCACAGAAATGCAGGGTGGGTCTCATGGTAAGACATCTCCAATGGGAGAGAAAGTTGGTTTGCAACAGCTACATAAGGGGAGTGAAGGAGATTCCAACCCATAATAACCTGTGCAGTGAAGGAAGTTTTTCAGTAATGGCCACTTTTTCTCAATTTTGAGCCAAAAGACCAACAAGATCTTTCCAACAAGACTCTTCATCCACAAAGCATAGTTTATAGCGACTGACAACCCACAAGAGGTTTTTGGCTGCATTTTGAAGCATAACATCTTGTGTAAATGTTGAATTCTAACAATCCTTGGATTTCTCTGCTAACCCTGCTGAACTGGTTGATGCACAGTAATCTTGGAGCTTAAGAGGTGACAGCATAGATAAACTTGTGTAACTTCTCTAAGTTACCTTATAAACAGAATCACATCTGCTTCCAAAGTTGGGAGTTTGTCAACATTAACCTGTCCCTCCTACCCTACCAACACCTTCAACAAGAAATGTCATAAGTTAAAGACACTTGGTTTCCAGCTTGTTTCCCTCAGAGATCAAATTCTTGGTTTTCTTGACTTAATGAGATCATAACACAAAGAAGCTTACAAATAAATTATCTCCTGAAATTCTCTAAGAAAACAAAATCTCAAGACTCTTCATTGCCCAATAGACATTTGCAGACCAGCTGATGTTGCAAAGGTCCAGCCCTGATTACAGAACGGGTAACACCACCACAGATACACTGAAACATTTCTGCATTCCAGGGCTGATCTTTCACAGTGCTAATACTGGGCTCTTCAATTAAACTAACTTTGCCAGGTCTAGAAGACAATTTCAGAGTTTTACCTATTTTTTTGACTGATATCTACAGGGAGGCCAAAGAGCATCACCATGTTCTTAAGGTGATAATTTAGCAGTTATTTTTTTCTCTGTATTCCATACTTATACAAGACAATTCAATACAGAGTTTCTTTTATTTTTTTTTTTTAATTAAGGGATTACAAAGAAATCTCCCAAGTCTTTTTTTTTTTCTGTTCTTGGAAAATCTTCCAGAAAGATTTTAGAGAGTCGTATGGAAGGATGTATCAAAGGTCTGCTGGTCATGCAGAAAGCTGAATTTTTGTTTACATAATTACATAAGATGGGACTTTCCATACTCAAAAGCTAAGTAGTTTTATCTACAACACTGCCTGTGTGTGATACAGCAAAATAAACAAAGCAGATGTTCTTCAGAAATCAAAACTTCATACAGACAGGTTTTAAAACCCCCATAGCATACCAAAGAGATACTTTACCAAGAATCCCCAACTTCAGCACCTTAAATTTCTAGCTATTCCAACTGGCCTAACAAAAATGACCTCTACTTACTAACCTTGCCCTTCCCCTCTCCTTAGCTACTGACAGCAATTTCACATTTATCTTAAAAGTGCTGTAACAAGTGCTTGTGATCCAGACTTATTATGCTTGTCAAAGAGAGAGATAAGTGGTCATGTGATGTAGGTCCACTGCATCTTTTTAATTCTTTCCAAGGAAGATTACCAAAAAAAAAAACCAACCCCAAAACAACACAACCAAACATAAAGGGGAAAGTATCAGGCCTTGAACAGCCAACAGTCTGAGCTCCTACATCTGAACTGCAATTATTCAAACCTTCCAGTGGGTTGCCTCTACTTCACCTCCGTTTCACCACAAGGTTAGAGGTTTCACATGTTTGTACATACATTACAGGTCAGAAGGGCTTATTCTTACTTTTATTCATCTGGGGGCTTATAACATTTATGATTAACTATTACACTGATGAAAAATCAGATTCATCTTTTTGACCTTTCCACACTCAGGTACCAAATATACATAAGAAAAATACATGATGCCTGACATCTGCATAGCTACAAAGAAACTTCAATTCTTTATAAGATTATGACAGATAGAATCATACAGCTTATGTTTGTGTACCTATTGTGTTTTGAGGGGGAAAAAAAATGTCTTTCCAAACTGTTGCTCACTTGCACAGCAGCAGAGAGTAGCACACACAGATGCCTGCCAGCATGAAGTTAAATACTCCAATGTGTGATTCACTGAACTGCCAATACTCCATGCTGTGTATTACAACCAAAAGTGCAAAGCTCCTTAATTTGACTCTACCTTGTTAAAAAATATTTTCTGTGATTCAAAACAACCATAAAAGAACAATGCCAACACAAGTCTAAAGACTCTTTTTAAGAGTCATCGTCAGAATCCAAATCCAGCATCATTTCAGATCATCCCAACTGACTTATTTGTGGTACAATTTCATGCTATATAAATATAGAAGAACAAATTTTGGATGTTTTGGATCAGGAGGCATGAACTCTGTCATTTGGCAAAATATTATGGCCTAGTATTCAAGGAAGAAAGCAAAGACAATAGGCCAAGCAGGAACAACAGAGAAATGTCTTTTAAAAAACTGTGTGATTAAATAAAAGAGACAGGTTTGCCTGGACATAAAGTCCTTTCCCACTGTTAATCCTGTACTTAAGACAGAACTAAAGGTTGTAAAGTCCTTAAAAAAAAAAAAAGGCAACCAGAAGAGACAGGTTTTAAACTCTTGGCACCAGCACCTGATAGTATCTGGAGTTTCTCCCATCTCCAGAGTAGTAACAAGCCTTAGCAGAGCAGGGAAGCTGAAACATGAAACGCTCCACAAAATCCCAGGACATGCAGAGCAAGAAGGAAGGGGTGCCAAGCCCTTCTTATCACATTCCCTCAGTTTCAATGTGCAGCAATGAAGTCGAAGGCAATTCTGCAACCAACTCTGGGAGCTGCAGAATCAGATCCATTGGGTATTCACCTTCACAGCAGTCACGCAACCATTCTTCCATGCTAATGCACATCACATCCTCCACATGCACCTCATCTCACCCACCACTCCCCAGCCACTTGATCATCACAGGAGCAAGCAAGGTGAACAGGCTTCACTGGTGCTACGTAGAAAAAAGGAGGGTTTATTGATATAAATATTTCTTCTGGGAATCTTGAAGTCTTTTAACCGTAGCTTTATTTAGAGGCTGCTCTCTGCACCTTTCTGAATAGTGATGAATTTGTTATAGAGATGCAACAGAGGACAGACTACAGTGACCTACAAAGCAGTCTTGTTAAGACATATTTAAGAGGAAGGGGCAGAAGCTAGACACTTCAGGTTATTTTATGTCTAGCTGCATGATTTTTCTGCACACCAACTCAGGGTGCTGCAGCCCGGGGTTCTGCCTGCCAAGAAAACACTCAGCATGGTGCCCTGAACCAGCTCTAACTCACTTGGGTTCAGCTTTCCTGGCAAATCCAAGTCTTGGATCAGCTATGCTAGAAACTGCAAATCTTTCAGCCTGCCCAGGCCTAGTGCAAAGATGAGGCCAAGTTTCAAGTTTGCTATTCTAAATTAAAAGCATGTGAAAAGCTTTTGCTGCAGGGTGTGTTCAGAAAATGTCACCAAACCTGTAGGCACCGCAGATGGCACTGAGTCACAGGTGCTGCACCCCAAGGTGTGTGGTTAGAGAGAGGGTGACATGTTCAAGGACATCCTCCAGCAACACACTGGGTGCCAACTGCACTGCTTTGTGCTGAACACACCACTTGAGGAAGTCAGGATGTCACCCCCTTTTTTTTTTTTTTGTGAGATAAGTCAGCTATCCTTTCAATTAATGTTTTTTTTACACCATCCATCAAAATGAGACATAT
The DNA here is from genome assembly GCF_036169615.1 of Heliangelus exortis. Classification (NCBI taxonomy): domain Eukaryota; kingdom Metazoa; phylum Chordata; class Aves; order Apodiformes; family Trochilidae; genus Heliangelus; species Heliangelus exortis. The sequence goes on along the minus strand of NC_092422.1, from coordinate 27,600,746 downwards.
CAGCAAGAAATGAGGCAGTGTGACCAGAATGTTACATGCTGGCCATTCTTCCTCAGGTTCAACAGAACTGTCCTCTTGATACCACAGTTTCTCCCCTCTTGCTCCCTATTTATCTTCTGGATGCTACAGGAGTCTGTTCCAGAAAGAAGGAAGAGTCTAAACTCCAAAGGCTTTATTTCCTAGGCATCTAAATCTTTCTCCACTTTCCTAGCTCATTGCAGAATGGGTGTTTCTCATAAAATCTAACTACAGTTTGGCTCTACATGACTGAGATTAAGTTTTATGGCACATATAGAATTCTGTAATAAAACTTATTTAATTGATCTTCACCATGTAAAGCCTGGACAGAGTGTAAGCAATTGTACGTGCCACAAAAACACCTTATTTATTTCAGATGTTGGAAGACAGGATGCTTGATAAAAACAGGCTTTAGGCTTCCAGCTCTGTCTTACCCTACTTAATCCCCTAATTGTTACAGTTGATTTGCCAGTCATGCAATACCTTCTTTAGATGTTATTAAAAAAAAAAAAAAAAAGAAGGTATTAGAAAGAGTACTTCAGGGGAAGAGCAGCCACGTGTACTTCTCAGCCCATGTTCTATGGTCTATCAGTCCCATCAGAATGTAGCTGAGAGAAAGGCAACACCTTAAGCACATACAGATCCATGCAAGCAAACAATCAGAAAAACCCCACCCATAAAATAAAAGGCTCAGACACTCAAACTCAGCCTATTTTTTAAGTTTAGAGTTTTTAAAAAAGCATTACGGCAGCACTGCATATATTAATAGATTAAAAAAAGAAAAGACATATGGTGGAACTGGGTCAAAAAATTCAATCCTTATCTAAGAAGACAGATGCCAGCACAGTCAATAGAGTTCAGTCGAAGTCTGAATGGGTCCTATTCTATGACTCACAAAAAGCATCATTAAGAAAGAGCATAAATTTCTGTCTATTATGTGGGTACAAGGAAATGTGTCTCACAAAAGATGTATAATTGCCTTTATACTTCCAAGTGGCTTCTCTGCATCTTATCTATCAAGCTGTGCCCTCTCCCCACTTCTCAATACTCAAAAAGGCTTAACTAATGTGCAGTATGCTACCTGCATACTGCATAGCTTGGTAGGAATCCTCATTTCTGCATTACTTGAAAACATCCCCTTCAAGGCACAGATGGCTTCTAATAAAAGCTGCACAGTCATATTAGAAACATCAAGCCTCTCCTTATCCAACATCATGTTCCCTCAGCTGCCCAGGGTATCTTCACCTTGTACTTATGATTTCTCAACTGGAAAGGAAATGAGGAGGTTTTCCACTAGCCCTGCATTTTATTTAGGCTTTGCCATACTTCTCTGCCAATTCTGACTGTATTAGCAGCTTTCAGCTGTCTCAGCCCACATAACACATTGGCTGTGCTACAATAACAGCTCAATTGTCACAGGATAAATCTTGTTTAAGCATCTGAGGCAAGTCCTAGTTGGAAGCTATTCTGCATGCAAGAAAAATCAGGGATGCTGTGGAGTTGTACCCTGGAAGTCCTGAGGATCTCGGTTTTATGATGAGGCACAGCAATTCTTGCAGCAGAAAAGGAGACAGAAATAAAAAAAAAAAATCAGTAAGCCCAAGTCCCACACTTCTGTATTCACAGGATTGTTATATTTCCCACAGGGTCCAAAATCAGCTCCAGGATATCCAGGGTCTGTGGCTCCTGCAGGAGCCAGACCTCTGGGCCCTTTTGTGACAGTCTGACACATTTAATCTCTCTTTGGAAATCAAATTTGAGGTAAATTTAAATACCTTTCCAGGTTTTGAAGGGCATAGGGTGCAGCATGGTGCCTCAAAAAAAGGGCTGCTTTCTTCACTCTCTGCCTTGCTGCTGAAACAACTTCCTTGTCCCCACTTCCTCCTTTCCCTCGATCACCCACATTTACCCAAGGAACAGCCTCCATCCCACAGTGATAAAGCACAGCTGAAAATACTGAGAACCAACCTCCTGTAAAAGAAGTGTTATCATTACATTTGTGAGCCATTTCCATTCTGCTACACTGGGGGAATTCTCCCATATCTTTTTCTTTGTGAGAAAAACCCACACCAGCTGTTCTGACTTCTATGAACAAATCTACATCGAGTTCTCAGTTTTCTGAGAAGCTTGAATTTCTCCTCCTTTGTCACTGACACCCAAATAAACAAACCAGCTCAAAGCCAAAAATTCTTAAAACCACAACTTGGAGGAGTCATGCTGTAAAGCAAATTGAACACAAACCTGACTCTAGAGTTTCTGCTTTAAATGTCTTCTTTAATCACACTCTGAAGGATGAATTCAGATGGGGAGGGCAGGCTGTTGGTTTATTTAGCTACTTATTTTAAGTTTTAGTTCAGAGTGTAATTCTCTCAGTGCTTTTCAGTTAACTGAAGGCATTTCAGCATGAGACATCAAATACCAGAGGCCTCCCTGAAATTCGTGGCTGATCTTACACAATTAACACATTTTGAACTACTTGCTCTGAACCAAAAAGTTTCAAGAGGATCTCACAAAGGGTGCAAAGGGCTCTGTGCTTGTGCTTACCTTTTGGGTTGGGTTTGTTCAAATATGGGCTCCTGCACCAGGTGGGGGAAGCAGAACATGCACAAACAAACATCAGCTGCGTTAATGTCACTTATCAGCTATTTCAGTTTCCACCAACATTCAGTTTTAACTAAAAATTATCTTGTTAATTACAATCACATACTTCTACTACAGCAATAATATAGAGGGTTGGAGTCACAGAAATACACACACACAAAAGGTTTGATTTTATTCAAGCACAAATTTGTGAGCATTCTGTATGCTGGGCTGTATCTTCTCAACTGGTCACTGGAAGAATGGCAAAAGTAATTGAGGTGTGTGTCACAGAGTTACAGGAGACCAATTAGCACAAACCTAGCACCATACTAAATACCTGTAGTGCAGTTCATTTAGGAAACAGTAGTACCCAGAAGATTGGAAAGGACTGATAGAGTGAGATCTCTTTTATATACACATAAACACATACAGGTTTGCTGTTTTATGGGCACAATGTTAATCACAAATACATTCTGCTCTGTGGGTACCTACACATTAATTAGCAGCCTCATTTGTTATCCTGCTAAACCAATTATTGGTGCAATAGTCTTCAAATATCCTTCCAACTTGTTCTGCTTGATGCATTACTATTTGAAGTAGCAGGAGCTCGTCCCTTATTTCAGCTGAGGCTTCTGGATCTCAGCTTTTTCTGCATGACCCCTAGATCTGTCCTAGTTAAAAAATAGCCCCCTGGTTTCAGCAGAACCATTTAAACACAAAGCTACTTACACGTGCAAGTGCTTGCAGATTTGGGGCAGCAAGGAAACACAGTTTTACTCCTTTCATTCTACTGTTTCACCAGCATAAAAACCTTATTGGTCTTCTACAACATTACCTCATACCTTGTCTGTCTTTTTTTCTTGCTTTTCCAATATGGCCATGTTTTCTTTCAGAACTTTCACAATCTCAGCAGGATTTTTGTGCGATTTACTAAACAAAGGCATGGTTTTTCTTCACCTGGATTTCTTCCTTCAGGAAAGAAGAGGCCTGCCTTAAATCAAATAAGAAACAAAAATAGCTTTTAAGGTTTATAGGAAAATGCAATAAAACACACAACGACATCATGAACAAGAAAATGTTCTGCCTCAGTCACCACATATTGCTTCAGCTAATCAGTGGAGCAGTAAATATTCTCACACACAGTTACTGCAAGTTCCTCCACAAGGTACCATTAGGACATGGAAAGCAACCACTGAGTGCTTGTGCAGGAGCTGCTTCCTAAAGCCCCCAACCTACAGGTCAGTACATCCATGACTATGTCCCAATTTTTTTGGACACTGTGTATCTGGCAGACTCTACTAGATTTCTGATAGGGGTTTCTGCCAAATTTCACCAGCCTCACCAAGAAGCAGAAAACTAAGTGTAGATGACAGGATACCAAAGTGTCCTTTGTTTAGAGCATCAAAAGATAAGATCCCAGCTTCTCTGCAATGGCTCCTTGCTCGTCGTCTGCTTTGCGTTTTCAGCCTAAAACCTTCTTGAGGGGAAGCAATTTAAGCTACACCCTAAGTCTGACAGACTTCAAGAATCTGTGGGTCAGATCTCCCTTGTGTAAAACATTGCCTGAATTAAATAAGGAACAGAGGATCCAGCCCAAATACGGACAAAAATGTTTAATGATATTTAAAAGAAAGTATGCATTTTAACCAAAATGGATTTGTTTGTTTAATTTAAAACATTCCTCCTGTGTATAGAAAGGCAATTACCACATCACTGAACATATACATGGAAGAAAATGAGTAGTTTAGTTTCTGATCATACATAGCATGAAGTTGTGGATTCCCAGGGGTTTTACTGAGGGTCCAATACAAAGATCTATTGAAGTCAATGGGCTGACTACAGATGGGAATCTGATCAGAATATGCTCTGGTTAAGGCAGTACAGCTTTCCAGGGAGAGACCATCACTGTTTTGGACAGCACTCCAGTTTGTACAATAACAAAGAAGAAGTAAAAAACCACCACCACCAACAGAAGAACCACTTTCATCTCTTTCCACAATAAAAGACAACCACCAACCCCCTCCACAAACACATTTGCAAGATTAGTTATGAAAACCTAAATATACACACTTCAAGCTCCTTATTCTTCTTCAGTTTTTGCTATTAAAAAAAAGCTTTACACAAGAGGCTTTAAAATTAAATGACCACAATACACACAGTATAAGGAAGAACAAAACAGAACAGTGTAATGTTTTCCCAGTGGATATAAAGAATCCACTCCTCTCATGCTTTGTTGTTACAAGTGACATGCCACAGAGTCCATCAGGAAGTATGACCCAATTTGTGCCACACATCCATGTGTTACTAATCCTCAAATATTCTATATGATTAATACCCAGATTAGATATACATTCTACTGCAATTATAAATAGCAACCACATGAAACATCCAAGTACAAAGTTCAAGCCATAGAGAAGTACTTAAAAAAATAAAAAAATAAATAACGTCTTATTAAAAACATTTCAATTTTTTTTTTTGCAGTTCATCTTTATAAGAACAGTTTCCATGATAACAAAGAAAATATTTTTAAATGCCATTATTTAACCCAAAAGTTCCTTTATAGTGTCCAGAGCAGCTGAATTCATATATAGCTTCTCATTTGTTGCTAGGTCAGTTTTACAGGAGTATTTTCATGTTCATCGTATGAAAGCTCACCTCTTTTGGATTGACATTTTCAAGCTCTACATGATTCAGTTCAAACTCATTTTTATTTCTGTAGTTTTAGCTACCTAACCTTCACCACTTGGCTGAGCCCTCAGCTGTGGAGTCCTGCTCTTGTGGAGCTCACACCCGTGAGCTTTGGCAGCACCATCTGACCAGCAATTGAGCAGGGTCATGGCTCAAGATTGCAAGCCTGAAGATTGGGTATACTAACAACACACTCATTTGGGCAAATTCAGCTACATTAAAGCACTGGAAAAGACTGGGATGCCAATATTATACAACAGATTTCTTAAAACACTGCTAGCAAGCCTCAGGCACCCCATAATCCTGCATGTGTTGCAACCAGATTAGTAATTCCCAACACACTTTGAGAGGGACCTGATTCTGCATGTTTTTATTAGCCAAGAGGATGTGAAGATGCAAGAGAGAGAATCTGAGAGCAGGAGCTTAAAAGGCATGTTTCATTTCAAAAAACAAGTATTTCCACCCAGGGTGGGTTAGGTTTCTTTATATTGCTGAAGTCTCTACACAAGAACAAGCAAAGGAGGAGATAGTTTTTAAACCATGAACTAGAGGTTCCAGATTTTAAAAAAAAGTCCACATTTCTAAGTGAAATGTTGACTGTAAATTATAAACACAATTTCTTCCCCCCAAAATAACCTACACAGCTGTCTGGAGTGTGGTGTCTGTATTTAGCTAATCATTAATTTTGCCATAAAACTCCAACAGCCAGGCGAGCACTTTTCCACTGTATAGTTCCCATCTCACCACCAAGTCACCACACCACTGCTCAGTGATGAAATATCATTTCTCTTCAATTCATGCCCTACCAGTGTCCTCATCACAACAGCAAAACCACCAATATTAAGGCAGGAAGGGACTCAAGAGTCTGCTTAGCTCCTCCCTCAGCTGAGCAGAGCCAAAACTGTGCTTCACTCCACTTTTCAGTCTTAGATACAAAGCAAGGCACCCGCTGTACACAAGTGGAGGGAGACAGAGAGAAAAAGGGGAATAGCCCCAGATGTGCACTGAAGAATGTTTTAGTATTTACTCTTTTCCAGGACACAGTTTTCAACCCATCAGCATTTGACAAAAGATGATCCATCACTTGAGAAAATACATACCTAGCAGCTGCAGTTTGCTTCTCCACATAGGAATCTCCTAGGGAGCATTTGCTATTCCCAATTACAGGGAGAAGCAAATGGAGGTAAAGTCACTTTGCTGAGAATAGGGCACTGCAGTCCAAAGGGCTTAAGGCTGGCTATTCCATAAGGCACATGGCAAAACAAGGACTCCTCTCCTTCAGCTTTGCTCCTTATGACTGGATTCTCCACCATCAAAGCAAGCACGAGCTCTTGGCTAAAGCTCTTAACACAGCTGAGCATTTCATCCCTGTCCCCCTCCTGTCAACTTTCTGCTCTTTAAGCTTTACTTGGAAAGTCTCCTCTTTGGTAGAAGCACTACTTTGGTTCCAATTCCCTATTCCTGTCATAACTTTTTTTTTGGAGCTCAGTATTTTCCAGGCATCTTGCCCTCTGTCAAGGTTGTTTGAAATTTAAAGTTGAAAAGTTACCATGGGAAGAGAAGTAGGATGAGAGATGGACAGTGTGGCCATGTTTCATTTTCTCAAGAAACCAATCTAAAAATAACTGAAGTGCAAAAATGAATGACAGCTAGAGAAAATGCAACACGGGGCTACCAAAGGTACCTCATACTACAATCCCTTGTGAATGTATTTTTAGACAGAGAAAACACAGAAGAACCCAGGCATCTGACATGGAACTACACTAAACTGAACATAACAGAAAATAAACTAGTTGAAGGAAAATCATCTTGTAAAGGGAAATTGATCATCGGAGAAAATAAGAGCAATTTGGGGATGGGATCTCATTTAGAGAGATATGGGAACTGAGAACCTACCAAAAAAAATGTCGTGACCCAAAACAGGAAGATATTATCAACAAAGAAGAGGACTGCAAAATCATTACCTGAGACACTGGTTGGCCTTGGGGACTGAGATAATAAAAATGGGATAAAAATGAAGAGAAAAAAAAAAATTAGATAATGCTGAATGGGAAAAGAGACAAAGAGCTGCAAGAATTCCCATCCCTGGGAACGTTCAGGGTCAGGTTGGATGGAGCTCTGAGCAACTTTATGGAGTTGAAGATGGCCCTGCTCACTGCAGGGGAGGTTGTACTACATGATCTTTAAAGGCCTCTTCCACTGTAATGATTCTATGAATAGCAGCTTCAAGCTGAGAATTTACCACAAGAAATTACAAAGACTACACTGGTATTTTACAGACAGGAAACAAAGACAAATCCAGTAGAAATACAAAGGCATGATGGAACTTCGTATGGAACACTGTACACAAGCCTGAACTCCAGCAGTCAAGTAAAATCAACAGAGACTAGATTGGGTGCAGAGAAAGACCCCAGGTTAGCCAGATAAACTGGAAGACCAGCAAGTCTAAGAGGTTAAAAGTGGTCATCTTGGCAAGCTTAGGATAAAAATACAGCGAAGCCAAGGCTATCTCAGCTCAAATAACTGTAACTCTCTGTTTATGCAGAAGCAAATGGCTATAAACTGCTGATTAATAAACTTAGGCTGAAAATGTAAAGGTTCCAAACCACTGGAGCTTTGAGATTTTGAAATGACCTACTCTACCCAGCTCACTACAGAGCATCTGTTCATGAATTTTTCACTGGGCTGTGTGACAGCAAGGGACAGGGCTGAATGAGCCTCTTTTCTTTCCTACTTTCTATGAAAACTAAACTAATGGTTATTCAACAGCATATGTTCTTATAACATCAGAAACCCATTGTGGACACTCCTGCACTCCTAACAAGGGATCAGACAACTTGTGAAACATTTAGTTGTGATGATGGTGTTTCACTGATGGTCTTGTGAGAAGCTCATGATACCAAGGAAAGAAACAGCTGTATCTCACTGGACTGTCTCTCCAGGTCACACAGGGAGCACTCCATCAGTGCTGTAGCAGGAACAGTGCCTTCTAAAGCCTGCTGTTGCCATCAGTATGAACAGGACATTTCAGCTGCCAGAGCCAGGGTCTCCAGTGCATTTCATGAGCTGCATGTACTTTTACAAAAATACTTTCAGGGAATGCAATTCAGTGTTTGTTTGGGAGAGAAAAAAAAAATAGCACTGATTTTATTTAAGTGACAGAAACACCAAAAGGCTATTTTAAAGCACTGTTTTTTATATGTTTGTCAGTTTCTGTTCAAATCAGAAAAAAACCAAAACAAAACATATATATCTCTCATATAGATTGAAGCAGCAAGTTGGTACCAGAGGCAGGCAAGGTTTACAAGACATAAGTCTAAGGGTATTCAGCAGCCTGTCAAAGGTAACATAACATCCCTTTGTACTCAGAGCATGCCTTCCCTCAGAGGCCTCCAACTCAGCAAACATTTAACCAAGATGGAAAACACACACCCAAAAAACCCCAGCTATATACTTGCTGTTACCCTGCCCCCTCTGCAAAGGAAGAAGCTGATGCACAGATTAGAAAACTTACCTAAGGACACGTTAAAAAAAATGGCTATGTCTGGAATGAAACCTAGATCATTTGACACCCAAACTTATACTTTATCAGTCTTGAAAATATCTCTTCTGACAGTTCATCTGTTCCTTAAGGGAATGCTCTAAAAAAATAAGTGCAACTCAAGCTTGTTAATACAACTATAAAGTACAGTAAGAGATCCAGCTCTGTTAGTAGGCACTCTCCCCCATATCTTTGCTCTTAATCATATACTTTCTCAAAATATTACAGCACAGCTGAGCTTGTAAGCATGATAAAGGCAAAATGCAAACAATATCACTCTACTCACTGGCCCATCCCACTATGAAGTGACTCAGTTAAGCAGCTCAGTAACAAATGCTTCCTCCTGCCCACGAAGGCAAGAATGGGAAAGAGTATGTGAGTTGATCCATGCCCTTTTCTCAGACATTCCTCCAGACAAGCCATCTGGGCTCCAAATATGAGTGAGCAAAAAAAATCTCCTTCCCTTTAAGCATAGGACATCCATTTTGTTTAGTTACTAACCTTCACTGACTTACCAATCAGAGCCAAGGCATTTCATTAAGTCATATTGGGTGAGAGCTTCTTTAAAGGGAAAAAAAGAAGACAACCATTGACCATTCACTTCAGCTTGCCTAAGACATATATTGGGGCTGAAGCAAGCACACTTGCCTCATAATTTTGACGAATTCAGCCTCTATATAATAGGAGAGATGGGTTATTCCCCCCCCATTTCTCCCTCCTGCCATACTTGGGTAAGTTGTTACAATTACAGAGTCACACACTCAAACCAGGGGATGGAAGCCCCCATGTGTCATGATCACCAGAAGTCCAATCTGTCCTCCCTTATGTAGTCCCCTCACACAGCCCACATTTCATTCAGCAAACAGAAGGAACGAAGGGCTACACAAGCAATTGCTCTGCAAATCCTCAACTAGTTGTTGATTTTGGAAGGTACATTGCAAAATGAGACAAAAGATTAGCAGAAGCGAGGACAGTTTTATTGTCAGGGTGAATGAACACTATCTCTGCTTGGCAACAAAATTATTCCAAAACCTCAAGAATTTACTTGTCAAAAGCCTTGATGTTGGCTACTTGTTGCATTACCTGGAATGAGGGTGGGTATCAGCTGAAACTTCAACTGAACAAGCGAAACTTGCAATACAAATGTCTTTTCTTTTTAATTATTTTAGCAGATGGCAAGCATCCCAAAGGTCAGACAGGGAAAGTACTTAGGCAGCTCTGCCCTAACTCTGTTCACCTCTTCTGAATGAGAATAATAACATCACATCATTGTTCCACATTGTTACAAAACTGAAGGCATTTCTGGTGATGCCCCACTCAAGTGCTGTGGTGCAGTTCTATGGAAGCACTCAAATAAATTAGTAATTCTATATTTGAGAGCTTGAATGCACATTCAATTAAAAAAAAAAAAATCTACATAGTCTCTCAGCAACCATGGAGGATAGGATGAAACACCAAGTAGCTATCTGGTCACTGAGGCAACAGTCTGATAAAGGTTTTATTCCAGAATGGTGCCACCTTGTTCACATCTCTACAGCCTCTGTTGGAGTGGTATTGCTGTTTGCAGAGCCTAATGGTGAGCCAGGTCAGAGAACCAACCCAGGTTAACAAAAAATAGCCTGGCAGGGAAAAAAGGTGACATGGGTTCATAGTCCAGTTCCCCCCCTAGTCTTACAAAGAGCTGTACCAGCACAAGACGAGAAGAAGGGGATGGAAGGAGGACAGAGAAACAGGGCTGCTGAAACAGGTGTCCACCTGCCAAACCCAGAATGAGGCAGTGATGATGAGAAAGGGGGTGTAAATGTGCAGTAATACAAACATCATAAAAGTATCCTGAGTGGGGTACAGGCAACAGACTACACTGGCAGATAAATACCAGAATTAAAGTTAGGAACTCTCCGAGTGTTTGATTTTGCTGCCTAGTGTCATTTTATTGCAGCATGCCCTGTGCTACTACCTCTATTAATATTATAATACAATATTCCTCACTAAACAGCCCTTGCACACAGCAATTCAGATTCTAAACTCATGCAGAAGCAGCATCCTGTGGTACCATACTCACACCAGCATCAACCATCTCTGTAACACAGGCTCACCCACTCATGCTAATGAACCAGCTAGAAGTAGCACATTATTACTTTATGTTGAATAAAACCAGAAAGTTAAAAGAAACCAGTGGCTGTACAGCCACCAAATATTCAGAATCGATGAGTCAAGAATATCTGGGATCCTTATTTGTATTTGTCACCATGAAGGTTTTTCAAAACTAAATAATTAAGTATTCAATTTCATGCCTAACTGTAGTCCATACCAAAACTCCCACAAGCTCAGTCATGCAGAAAGAGATCTCTTAACTAAGGTCTCTGAAGTACACACAGCTTTTAATTTACTTAAGTAAAAGGGAAACAAAGTTAAATTTGCATTTCTAGTAGTAATAATAACTGCAGAAGTAATGGAAACTGGTAATATAATTTAAATAACATAGGCAGCAGCCAAGAGGGAATAGGACTTCCTCTGGACCCAGTAGCAAGTAAAGTGATTTTTGTTCAGTATTACTGAAAGTTACCTCTCTACAGAGCATTCACTTGACAGTATTCTTAGCAAGCCTGCTGCGCTTTAAATTGCTTCAGAACACATAAAAGTAATTTTCTATAGCAGTAATTTCACTTCACTACTAATACTAGCTCAAGGAACAGTCTTTGCTAAGAAAAAAAACCCACCAAAACAATCCCTTCCCTTCAACTCAGTGGAAGTTCTGCCTGATAACAACTTGGTGAATAGCCCATTGCACAGGATTAGCGTTTCAGACTGACAGGATCTATTGGCTACAGCTAATGAGATGGTTAATTTACATACGCCATTTCTTGTGACACTTCACACTCACACACACACAGCTCATCCCCCCTTCATCTCCAGCCTCTTACCGCTGTCTCCTGCAAGTGGCCCTGCTCTCATTCCTCTGCATCCCGAGAGCCAGCCCGCAGCTGCAGGCAGTCAGGGGAGAGGAGCAAGAGAAATGAGATATTGCAGATATTTTATTTTTGGAAACCACACTGTAAATAAAGCCATTTCCAGAGATATTCCATGGACACGGAGCGCTTGGTCGTGGAGCCAGCGCCTTACGTAACAGGAGGAGCATTGTTTAGGGTTGCCTGCTTTAAAAAGCCACTCCTGGTAACACAGTTTACGAAGCTATAAAAAGCTAACAGCGTTAACTATCGAGAACAAGCAGGCAAGCAGCTTATTAAAAAAAAAAAAAAAAAAAAAAAAAAAAAAAAAAAAGGCTAATGATAACCGGAAAAAAAAAAAAAAAAAGTCTGATAAAAATGACTTAACTTTCTGTCACTCAGAGGACATCATCTCAGCTGACACTTACTGTGTGCGGGAAGGTGGGGGTTCCTAGGCAGCCTTGGACATCCTCATGGCCAGGTGATGAAGACAGCTCTGCGCTTCCCCGCAGCCCACGCCGCCGGCAGCCGCCTTCAGTGATCTTCCATCTAATTCCGCCCGACTCCCCTCCCGCCGATTCCCGACACGTGGCAGAGCCAAGGGATCCCCAGACTCAGCCTCCCACTCTTCTTCTGCCCGGCGACCGCCACACAGCCTCTGGAAAAGCGTGAGCAGAAAGGATCGCTTGAAACACGCACAGGCGCTCGCAAGCAGCTGTAAATTTCCACTCCCCGCTCGGACTCCCCGGCCTCTCTCCAGCTCCTCGCCGCTCCTGCCCTGCCTAGCTCCCTGCCTGGGTGTGCATTTTTCCCCCGCTGACCCTCCCCGCTTCCCAAGTCCCTCGCTCGGATTGCTGGCGGGCTCGCACACCCCCTCCGACTCCACGTCAGAGGAACGCGTGGAAAAGCATTGGAAGGCTCCGCCGAGAGGTTTCTCCAGGGTTAAGGGAGGAGATGCGGCGATCTCGCATCACTTCTGTAAGTTTCCATTCCCCCTCCGAAGTCTGCCGGTGCAGGGGAGGAGGCATCGCTGACGGTCCCCGCACCATCACGTGGCAGAGGCTGCTGGAATTAAATTATTCACCTTGCTACCCTGCCGAGAATGCAAATAAGGAAGCCCAGCAGCCGGCTGCTGTTACAAGAGAATATTAAAATCAACGTGCTCACGGCTTGCAGCAGAATCTGCCCAGAGAAGCCGAAGTAAAGCTCCCTCCCGCCTGACGATATATGTTAACATAAATAGGTTTTCACAAAAATACTGTGCGTGTGGAGGGGAGGAAATCTTAAGTATACTCTTAGTAAAATTTTAGTCCCATTGAAAAAACGCATTAGCCTAAAGGATTTCTTCAGAGGCTACTGTGATGGGGAATTAAAACAAACAAGCAAACAAAAAAACCTATAAAATTAATATATTCTGAAACAAGTACTACTATATATTATATACCCTGGTTTGGCAGGGGGCTGGACTAGATGAACTCTAGAGGTCCCTTCCAACCCCTAACATCCTATGCTTCTGTGATTATCAAGAACAAAAATACAGCAAAATGAAATTAAAGGAATTTTTAATGCTTCGCTTTTCTTTCTTGGCAGCTACCGCTTAGCAAACACCTCATATTCCCAAAGGGAATGGGGAATGGCTTTCTCCCCCACACCCTGGCTGTCTAACACGCATTGAGAGTGAGAAAAAGAGGATGCTGTACCAGCCACCACAGGCACTGCAGGATTTAAATCCCATCCTCTCCCTCATCTCTGCCAAACCCCAGCAGGGATGAGAGCCCGTCATATATTTCTGCTGAGCTTACCAGCTCAGGGGGAGATTTCACCTCCCATCCCCTCTTCCTCAGGGCAAAGCCCAGCCAAAGTCCTACATTATTAAAAATAATTCTGTATGCTATGTTTGCTTCGGGAGCTAATCTCAGCCCCCACTGCAATCTGCACTACAGTTGCATCAGATCTTGATGGAGGGGCTCACCTGCAGTAGCTATTCACTGCCCTGCGTTGGGAGGCAACCAAAACTGTGAGAAACCTCATTTCTGAGGAAGACAGGTGAAATAGCCACATTTTAAAGGGCTAACATCCTTTGATAGCAAACCTGGCTCCTAGCAGAGGCAAACATGATTATCCCAGACACTCGCTTTGAGGTGCCAAGGATCAGCAACTTGCCTGGCTCCAGGTGCTCCCAGTGCCTCCAGGGCTCAGAGGCAGAATCAGTCTCTGCTCCTGTTACCTGAGTTTGCACAGGAGGTGCCAAGCAGACCTCAGATCAGCAGGTTTGTGCTCTTGACTTACCTGTGCTCTTGACATAGCTGCACTGCTGTTTGCACTTACCCCTTGCCTAAAAGACCATCAAGAGCCCTCAGTCCCGTGTTCTTGGGCTGCCCTGCACAGCACAGGGAACAGGCACTAGTGCTGCTCCTGCTGTACCCAAAAGGTGTCAAAAAAGTGACACCAAGAGGCAATTTCTTCTTCACACCCATACTGAGATATTTGTCCAGCACACAACTAAAGGCTTCGTGTTAGACATTTGGGCCAGGTTTCCTCTCCAGGTGACCTCCAGAGAAAGCTCAGCAGGGGATGCTGTAGACACCAAGCTTGGAGCAGGATGAGCCACCCTCTGAGGGGACATCTTTCTCCACAAAGCTTGGCAGGCTCGTGGGCCATCAGCCCAGGCTGACACTTCAAGGCAGGAAGGACTTGGAGGGGCAAAGCAGGCACTGGGGCATCATTTCATGGGCACCTTGGTCTGCCCCAACTCATCAGGGAGAGGGAAAAGAAGCTGCCCTGCAGAGCTCCAGCGCCTTACACCCTTTCTTTCTGGGCCCTTTCTTTCTTATTGGATATCATAGCCTTCTGGTAAACATTATAGTGAAAGCCAAATGATAAAAACTTTGCCCTTGGGCTACTACTGAAGGTACCAGCTCTTCTTAAGGCAACACAAAAGTCCAGGCATGTTACATTATTAATTTCCACTTTGTGTTTTTAAGTGAATAACTCATTTTTAACCCTTGCCCACGGGAAATTAAGTCCTTTCCACAATGCATCCACCACCACTTCAACAGGTGAAAAGACATCCCTCTGTTGGCCTGTGGAGCTCAGCACTGGTGGATTCTGCCCTGCAGTTGAATAATCACAAAAAAAGATTGAATAAAAAAACCTCCTGGTTTTGCTGCACATTAAGGGGTCTCACTGGGTAATCTGAGTTATCTGAAGTATTCATAGCACGTTCTCAGTCAGCAGACCTTTGGAAGCATAAGAACTTTATCTAAAAAAAAACAAACACTGTGCTTTTTTTTAATATATATGCCTGTTTTCCTGGTTCTGAGGAGTAAATTGGATATACACTCAATTTACAGTTCAGCTCTGAAAGTCTTCTCCATGAGGAAATGATTTTGGGCTTTAATAGGAGCCCTCCATACGCTGGGAGAGCAAGAAACATACCTGCTCACATTCCTGCATTGCAGCAGGAGGAATAGTGCAAAGCAGAGTAGCTAAAGGGGAAAAAAAATGTGCTTTTTCAGTACTGTTTCATTTTCAGTGAAGTTAATTCTCAGATGACAGGAAAAGACCCTGAACCATCCAACAGGAATTAAGAAATAATTACTCTTACCATCCAACAGGAATTAAGACATAATTACTCCTAGCTGTTGAGATTATTAAATTTTTTTTTTTTTTGTTACCAAGAGGTTGTTAAATATTTCAAAAGAAATGTTTGCTTCAATTCATAATTTGTAACCATCTCAAATCTGGAACACTGGCATTATGAACAGCCAACACTGCTTTATACTCAAAGTACACTGAAAAAAAGTAGTATCTGTGCACTGCTACAGGACCCCAGCTTCCACTTATTTAAATTCCATTATATTTATTTCCTTTAAAGTAAGAAGAGACCTCAGGCTACAGCATGGTTAGAGTACTTTTTGAGAAATGTTTGTCCTTGTTTTTGTAATTTAAAATCATGCCATCTAATAAAGACCAAAGGAAAAAAATCTCAGTCCATTATTCCTGCCCTTTCCATTTATTTTCTAAAGTGGAAAAAAGAAATTAGGGAGCTTGAACAATGAGTGTGGTAGCAATAAATGACAGAGGTGGATTATAAACATGCAGTACATATATATTAATTCTGCTTATGTTAATCACCCACTTCCAGTCTGTCAACCTCCTCTGACATTCCAAAGCCCTGAGCAGTGTCAGATAATAACAAAAAATTCATTCTTTCCCCCAAAAATTGCTTAAGGCCAAGGCCCCAGGCAATCAAAACTCAGTTCTCCACAACAACAAGTTTAGTTGTGTAATACTGAATTACCAAGACAAGAAATTTTAGGATACTAAAAAATGGTTTTGTTACCTTCCAAAACCAAGAAACTCAAGCACTCCCTAACACCACCACCATGGGAATTTATCCTAATCTTACAGATCCCAAGATACCAACATTATGGCAACTCCTAAGAGTGAGGGAAAGTAAAAACAAATTACTTATCTCCATAGTGAAGCTGTTACACTTTAACTCAAGGCATTTAGCTTTACGACAAAGCAATATAAAAAGTGTGTGCAACACCACTTCCAAAACCTCATTAATAAAGAGGGCAGACTTTACAGAAACTTTGTGTTTGTGTTATTCTTCAAGCTCACAGACTCATTTTCCACAGAACCCCTGGCAAGACTAATGTGGCCACTCCAAATCAATACCTTTAAAGCTGCTTTTCATCTCATCGATCCTCAGCACAAACTCCTCTGCTTACTTTATCTCCCCTATAACCTCAGAGGGAGGGGAACTCAGAACTGAGCCCACACACAGACCCAAATACAAAACAAGGGAACAAAAGGAGGTACACAGAGGGGCAGGTGGGTTTTCCTACAGCCATTTAAGAACATTTCTCGCCTCTCTCAGGACTAGAAAATTGAAAATGCCTTAGTGAGGAGTGGGGGAACAGAGAGCAAACAGAGGCTGACCTGTAGCTGCATTTTAGCAAAAGTCAGCAGGTTTTAAATGGATGCTTTGCATAAGCTATTCGTAAAAATGCAATCATTTCTTCAACGATTTCCCCCACTTCTTCCTCCTGGCTCCCTCTAGTGCTCTTCAACACATACTGCCTTTTTCTTCCTGTTCCATTTAATGCAAAGATAAATAAATGCTAGGATGATTTTTTTTTTAAACACCTGCAGTGACTCTTACAAACTGCTTAGGGTTTTTTACTGAAGATATTATTCACCTATACATCACTCCAGTAATCACATACTGACACCAGCCTCTCTACCAGGAACCTTTTGTATTAGACACTTCATGGATGGGCCAAAATATTTAACATTTTTTTCATTTTAAAGGCATCCATCAACTGTATCCTTAGAGAAGTTCAGCTAAAATGAATCCCTTTTCCCTGCACAGTCCCACCCCAAAAAAAGTATTACATCCAAACAGAAGGTTACTAAAGCCCAACAGCTGAAAAATAAAATAGATTAAAATTTTATGCTGTGCCCTAAAGGGTCACTTATAAAATGTTAATCACATGCTTTATCTTCTTCATAAACACAATTAAGAACTGTACCTGCAGTCCCACTTTATGACTGGAGGAACAGTGAACTCATTACAACATTCTAATTTTACCTGTAGACAAATGCAAACAGAAAGTAGTCCTCCAAAATCAGTAACTCCCTGAAGAGCTAAGTGGGTACTTTCAATATAATTAAAGTCTTCTCTTCTTCAAACTGCTTCTGTCCAAACTTTCTATAGTCAACTACGTTGGTGGACATGTCTACTTGTTTAAGGTCTATCCAAAAGGGAAAAAACATGAAAAGGAAAGATCATTTCAGAGGGAACAAGAGCTCTGCTGAACATAAAGAATTTTACCTCTCATCACATGTGTACCAACCTTAGAGTTCATATCGTAGCACACTAAAAAAAACTTATTTACAGTAGCAACAAATAAAAGATAGGCAGAGCCAAGTAAGCCCTGGCTGTTTTATACACTTGAAGATAATCCTTGCATTAGTGCTAGCCTTTTTCTTAATTACATTGTAAAATTCTTTTGTGTGTATTAAAAGCATTCGTCTGCTATCTCCCATTTCTGAAACAACAATGTATATCCATCACTTGTCACACTGCTAACATATTTGCCTTCATATGACAGGTACATGGTCAGTCAACACAGCACTGGATGCTTGCAGTTTCTGTCCCACAGTAAGGATCAGCAGCTCCGACAGGCTCTGGATACTTGGGAAAAAATGACTCAGCACATGATATAAATGGCAAGCTCTAGATACATTGGTTATATCAAGTCAAACATACTGACAGAAATCTTCTTGGCAAACATCAATCATTTACACATCTCAATAAAATCTGACAGCTCCTTTATTAAATAGGACACAGATCCACATTTATAAGCATTGTCACACCTTCTGGAAATAGTTTAAGAAATGCCTGTTTTCTCATGATAATGGTAGTTTACATCTCTGCCCTCTCCCAGCTGAAGCAACTCATAATTTTTCTCCTGTTTGTTTGTTTTTGCAGTCTGCAGTCACAAAACAACTTCATCTGCCATCAAAATCTGTATTTCTAAAAAAGACTTCTACTGCACTGTAACAAAAAAAAATTATTAGCTCTGAAAGTGATTAAGGTGTACCCACTCACAAATGAAAAAGGAGTCTCAAGCTCTATTACCTGACATGAAAAGTTATCCAGTGGCTTTGCAAAAAAACCAATGCTCATAGCAGTCAGAGGGTACCCAAGTCTGAACACCAACAGAACACATTTTCTAATCCCAAATATACATTCAAGACCTTGGATCTTTTTCTCACAGATATTCCTCAATGTCATGTCAAAGCCTAATATCACGAGGAGACAAAAATTCATATCTAATAAATTGAGCAGAGATTCCCAAACCCAAAGAGTCAGACTAGCAGGCCTGAGAGCAGAACTGAGAGAGAAAAGTCCTGACAACATTTATTTCAAACAGCAGTGCCTGTAAGGACATAAAATTATCTCTGGCATTACTGCCCATTTTGAAATTTCCACCCAAGTGCCAGGGAAAAGCAATGGTTTGTTTTCTGAGAGCTGATCCTGTGAGAAGGTCACCTAGTAAGGCTCATACCTGTTTAACTTTCCATGAGCACAGCACAACAGTCTCTGCTAGCTGTCAGCATGGGATGAAATTACTTTCACAGGCTTAAGAACTTCCACTGAAACATTTCAGCACACAAAGACCTGTGCATATTAGCCAAGTAACTAAAGACATAAACCTAAGCTATTTAACACCTTGTAATTTAATCCATCAGTCACACTAATTATTTTTAGTTTTTTTCTATTTAAAAATAATACAGACAACATGGTTAGGATGTTTAAAAGTAACACATAATGAGGATCTGTAACAATTTACACAAAAAACTAATTGCAAAGAGGTCTAATACTTCCTATAGACTTATGAAATAAGACCTTATTTGCAAGAAAAAGCTTGAAACATTTTTTTCCTCATCTCAAAACAAGAAATAAATGTGTTACTACCAGCAAGGGAATCTAAAAATGCAAAGATCTACTCTGGTTCTCACAAAGCATGAATGATTGTTTGACGTAGCCCAACAGCTTGCTGTTCAAGAGCAGTTTTTTAGAAGATCTGTGATCTTGACATTAATTTCAAGCATTGTAGAATATATGAAGTCCATCAATAAGTGCAAGCACATAAAATATTTTTTTCTTTTATGGAGGTTTATATTCTTTTTTCTTACTGCTTCTTACTGCATTTGCAAATGTATGGTCTTTGAAAGTTCTCCATTTTGTTGGTGGGTAGGTACATAATCAAGTCACTCCAACAAACTGAGTTTAATTCTTTATTGCTATCTACATTCTGCATAGATATGTTTTTCCAACACCTACAACCAATACTGACTTTGATTTAAAAATAGGTCTTCAAGTGAATCCACCACACCAGACTATATTCCAGAAGTGGAGAGATTAACATTAGATGGAAAATTTTATATTCTGCATTCAGTGTGCTTGACTACTGTCAGCTTTTGACTGCCACTTCACCACACAGAGTGTCCTGTCTGCTGGCTCTTCCCTGTGAGCCCTGATACCTTGCACTGCTGGGTTTTAGGACAGTGTTCCTTTTCCTGAAGGTGAATCCAGCCTTCTTTCAGTGTAATTAACTTGTCTTTCAATAGAGTCTGTTAATGTGCCCTTTAATTCAAATACATGAGGCCTTGCCATCATTTGTCATCTACATGACCTAGATAAGGTCAGGGAAGATTTTGCATTTTCTTCCAACTGTGTGTTCATTTGGGCTTCGTTTTTTTTGCAAACACACAACTGAATACCACAAAATTTTATCTTAATTCAATGATTCTTCATTTCGGGAGCCAGTTTCTTAGGCAGATGAGATCAAACCTTAATCTGACAGTCACCTGCATGTCAGTCCTTAAGATTTTGGACGGGTTTTTATCAGCCATTAAAAAAAATATTCCTCTGTCTCCATAGATTTGTAGTACAGATTTTCAAAAGTAGTTGTTAAGTCTTTATTTATTGTGGTAATATGATGGATTTGTTCACTGCTGTATGTCTATTTGCAATGTTCAGCTTCATTCTCACTACAGATGTCTAGTTTTGTCTTTTCAGCATTGTTGTTGACAGCTTTAGAGCAGCCATCAGAGATGTCACTGTTCTTTTTGTTCCTGGTATTTTTAGAACTTCTCATTAGGCCTAAATACTGAAGAAAATCTGAAGCATTTTTTTTAGTTCATTTTCATAAAAAATACTCCTTGCTTCCCCTGAACCACTTCTAAACCAAGATGGGACTCTTCCTTTGCTTAAACTGTCTTTTAGTATTTGGTTTTGCAAATACTAAATATAACATACTCTAGATAGCCTCAAGTTCTCAAACTTTAAGAGAGACTCTTGTGAACAACGTTAGAAATATATTAGTGATGTAACAGCACATCACATCATGCAGAAACAAAGATTTGCTTATTACCCCATGTTTTCTTTCCTCAAAGACAGGAATGTCACAGACTTCTGCAACCTTCTTCTCCCATGACCTTATGAACTGCGACGAGGAGATACTCAGTTTACAGGGCAGGGAGAGTTCAGTGAGAGAGGAAGAACAATGGCCAACATTTCTCTGCATGTTTTCTTAGCATTTAGCTGCTGCCCAAGAAACTGGAATAGCATGAGGGTATCTTGGGAAATCCTCTGGCAACATCTCCCTGTCCCTGACAAAAGGGGTGGAACACAGATAACTCTAGGAGCATGTATGTCCCTATATAGATTGGTTTTTGTGAAGGGAAAACCCTTTTCCAAACAGCACATATTCCAAAGACTTCCAAGCCAATCTGACTTCGGAGTTCAATCAAATCTGGCTTCATTCAAACTGCCTTTGACCAAAAGAAATTTTTCTTTTCCTTTTGTGTTTCATCCAAGGCTGCATGTGATGCTTGCAAGAGAGGAGTACAGAGGTCACAGCAGTTACAGACCTAAACATGGATTGTAATGTAAAAGACAAGACCTATTAATGGACTGCAGATGAGGAGGAGTAGGACTAAAGGTCAATGCAATTTCTATATAGTAAGCTTCAGAAGTAAGTGTTCAGAAGGTTCAGCTTTACTTAGCTTGTTTGCTGAGACACATTAATCAATTTGTCAAAAAAACCTTATCAAAAACTCCAATCAACAATAAACAAAAAACCTCAGACCCACACTTTTATCAGCGACTGATCGTGCGATATACATGATATTTACCCTAACAGATCACTACAGCCACCCTGCAGTCCTGCCCTTATAAATTTCACACATATATACAATATTTAAATAATTTGTTGCAGATAGCTTATCCTGTACCAAAGCAAACATGTAGTGAATGACCACCATGAACTGGTAGTTTTTTGCTTATATGCAGAAGTGCAGAACAGCTGCTTGACTGCCAATGAACTGCAGAAGGTGAGAATACACAATTAAGAGGTATATCTGAGAAGGGAAACTTGATAGAGTCATGCCTCCCTGCTGACATGTGGAGAAAAAAGAAAAAAAAAAAAGAAAAAAGAAAGCACTAAGAGCTCAATGTTACATGTTCCTGGGATCACTACAGATGTTGGACCTGAACTCTGTTTCCACATTATTTTAATCCCTGCATTCAGTAATCTCCAGTGCCCTTACTTAAAAAGCCCCAAACGTTCTCTTTCAAACACGTAAGAGCAACAGCACTGCATTCTTTGCTGCAGTAAAGTGGTACATATAAATATGTACAAGTGCCTTTGTGCTAAATTGACACAGGGACTTTAACAAAGATCACCCAATCCAGTAGCTGTCACTCAAGTGTCCCCACATTTCCACACCCACATTTCAACACCCAATTATGCAGCATCACTTTCTTCCTCCTTCATTATCACCTCTTGCAACAGGAAACACAGGGTACATCAGAAGGTGTTTTTTTTAAACTCGTGCTGTAAAATAATTTAAAGATGTTACTTCACAAGTGATAAAGTTGCTCTAAGATTACATTGCTGCCAAAAAGGGAAGTCATGCCCTGGCTGCCCTCGCTTCCTTTGTACCAGTTCTAGGAATAGCACAACTGCAGAGAGAGACAGATCAGTCTGATGGGCACCCTGAAAACTTTACAGGTGGAAACAACAAACCTCTCACTTCCCTGAAAAATGCAGCTTCTAGAGAAGTTAGAGAAACTGTGGAGGGGCTTACTACATGTAACTTGTGTGAAATTTTTGGATCTTTATCAGTCATTTCCAAAATGTACGAGCCAAGCTACAATACTAAGAGAACAAAAGAAAAGAAAAAATCCACCCACCCAGGAGCACAGGGGAGTATGTGGCATTTTAAAATATTTCTACAATACTTGGTGGTAAAAATAGTTTCAAGGAAAAAAAAAAATCCTGTCCCTTTTTCCTCATTCCTATATCCAGGCTACAATCACACATTTTGATCTGCTAATGCAAGGGTTGTAGCACCTTCCTGGGAATTCATCAAATGAAATAAATTCATCTTAAAAATAAACCTTTACTTAAAACTTATGCTAACAAACCACAGCTCCCTTAACTGGTTCATCACAAACTTGACAGAAACCAAATCTGCACACTCAGCTAAGATAACTGGATAACCAGCAGTATTTGGTTGGTTTTCTTTTTGTTTTTTCAGTTACACCTGAAATATCTTTGTCTGGCATCCTTATGTCTTATGAAAGAGGATTACAAAGGTTTGGACCACAGTGTGCTTTGCTTATGCAGTGCTGCTGAGAGAATGTCTCACATTTTCAACATAGCTTCTTTGCTTCCAGTCCTTCAAGAATTTTACAGAAAAAATAATGAAGAAGTTAAATTCTCTTGCCTCCCAAAGAACTCCATTCATCTCCACTGTCTGCAAAAATGCAGGAAGGGGTTTTGATCTAGCAAAAGTAGAGAACATAGCAAGGTCCAGGCTTAGGAAAAGCTCTGCTGTGTGATGAAGATCAGCTGCAATAACCTGGATGCTGTAAGTGTTCTGTCCATCCCAGGGCTTTGCTCATAGTAAAGAAACAGTTGCACAAAGACTTCAAACTGGGATAAACAGCACCAATGATGAATTCAGAAAGCAATTCACCTATCTCCAGATGCTCATTTTGCCCCGAGGTCACCCCCAGTTACCCGAGAGAAGCAGCAACACCAAAGTGGCTCCACAGCAAATTAGACAGGGAAAGCTATTCAGATAAAATGAGCTGAGCCAAATAAGTAATAGTTCCCTCAGCAATGACACCAATGAAGAGGGGAGGGCTGAGAGGCTCAGGGACAACAGAACTGTTTCTTTCTTGGCCAGTGCCAGTTTCAAATGTTCAGAGGACTGTGGTTTCCCTGACCCTCCGTGATGCTCATTAAAAAAGCAAATGCAATAAATACTAACAGGACACCACTGCTTCTCCTCCTTGCTTCTCCTGTTCTCCCCATTTTACAGCCTCACCTCTCCACACCTCTCCAAAGTTAGGCCAAACCACCTGCTGATGCAGGACAGTGAAGTGGATCAGGAAAAAGAATCAATTAAAAAAGTAGTATTTTCTTCAGCTAAATTATTTTTCTCACAGGAGGCCATGACTGAGGACTACTTAGTCCAGAATGCTCTTTTTCAGAGTCCTGTGGTAGAGCCCCAGCAGACGACATGGATTTACTGTTTTCTACAGCTGTAATCAAATTCTTATTAGTATATTTGAAATCCTAGAGGTTTTAGTTTTATTTAAACATGGTTATTCCACATAGAAACAAAAATGACCAGGTTTTGCCATATGCTGCCTCTCCATGGGTTTTATTGGCAAGTCCATGCCAGGCACTCACTCCTTTACCTTTTGTAGCACTGCTACCAAGACCAGCACTCACTGATCAGCCCAGCGTCAATGGGCATCACAAGGGCAGTTTCCTAGAATCATAGAACCATAGAATCATAGAATTGGCTGGGTAGGAAGGGACCTCAGAGATCATCAAGTCCAACCCTTGATCCACTCCCGCTGCAGTTACCAGCCCATGACACTGAGTGCCACATCCAGTCTCTTTTTAAATATCTCCAGGGATGGAGAATCCACCACTTCCCTGGGCAGCCCATTCCAATGTCTGATCACCCTCTCTGTAAAGAAATTCTTTCTAATGTCCAACCTAAACCTCCCCTGGCACAACTTGAGACCGTGCCCTCTTGTCTTGCTGAGAGTTGCCTGGGAAAAGAGACCAACCCCCCCCTGGCTACCCCCTCCTTTCAGGGAGTTGTAGAGAGTGATGAGGTCTCCCCTGAGCCTCCTCTTCTCCAGGCTGAACAGCCCCAGCTCCCTCAGCCTCTCCTCATAGGATCTGTGCTCAAGTCCCTTCACCAGCCTGGTTGCCCTCCTTTGGACCTGCTCCAGGACCTCAATATCCTTCCTGAACTGAGGGGCCCAGAACTGGACACAGTATTCAAGGTGTACTCTGCACTTTGATTCAAAAAATAAAAGCCAAATCAAAAAGAAGTTGTGGAGCACCCACAGAACATTTTTTAAGAGTGGGAACACTGCAAATTCACTGAATCTTGAGGACTGCTTAAAAATATTTGTCTGCCACATCTTCATTTCAGATTTGTCATTAAGATTTGTCTGCCACAGCTTCTTCATCTTATTCTTTCATTTGTGCCCATACTTTAATCTGCATGCAAACCCATGGACAGAACCCATCAAAAGGGTCAGGATGCTTTACAACCACTACTTCAAAAAATACCAGAGAAAATTTATTTCTGTTGAAGAGAGAATAAATACCTAGTCATGTTCACATGGAGAAATTGAAATTAAAAGGGTTTTAGGCATTCATTTCTTTTAAGTTCTTTTCATCATATACAACTACTACCTGGTTCCCAGAGATCTCAGGCCCTTTCAAATGGAACTGTAATCACAAGCTTCCAGATCTTGTTCATTTGTCCATCTCACACAAAATTAGAGGACCCACTTATATGTCTTGACCCATATACTGTGGTGGGGCTGTGGCACAGCAAAGACAATGCATGCTCCTTGACCTAGTCCAGCATTATCTAACATTTAAACCAGTCCTTTCTTTCTGTCTTCATGCAATTGTCTGGAATCTATTTTGGCAACGAATACTGAGGCTGCAAGGCAGAAATGTAGCTAAAAATGAAAATGTTTCTACTACATAAACGGTCTATAGATGGAATCCATTATATTACCAGTCTCCAAATGCAGACCTTGAAGGATATGCCAGCTAGTGGATGGTTAAGAGTTCCAGCATATTGGGCCACACTCCAAAACCCTCAAGCCAGTTGGTAATTAACAGACATCCACGTCCTCCACATGAAAGAAGTCTATTGTTTATAGAGTGACACAAATTTTTCCTTTCCTTTTCATAGCCAGAATCTGCCTGTGTTTTTAAATTCCCTTAGGACCATAACAGTCTATGATTTTAGAAGTTCCACTGCTCAAATAGAAAATTTGACTTTCAGTTGCCAGGAATGCAAACATGTATACATCACAGGTAGAACAAAATAATTTTAGAGGCTTCTCAAAGATCCCATGTATCTTTTATTTTAGTTAATAGCTGGAAAAATTAATATCCAAAAAACCTAACTGAAACCCACCATCTACAATGGCAGCAGAATTACAAAACACAGTAACAAAAGATACTGAGGGCCTGTAAATAGGGAATATTAATTGGTGTCATCATAAATAATGATGTATTACAGCAAAACTTCTAAGATAAACCACAGGATGCCCCACTCAATATGCTTTGTAAAGTAGTAATGATCTAGACCTGTATGAAATTACCTGTCCTCTGATCTGTTACCTAACTCAAGGTAAATTAGATGTTACAAAATCAAAGAGTACACATAAAGCATACTTGAATCAATTAATGTAATTAATGAGAACATTATGTTAAAATTGCATTTTGAATGAATGAAGTGTGGACACTTATCTATACGGGTGTGAGTTAAATCACTAGGATAACAGGGAGGATGTGGCAGAAAAGGAGCTGGTGAAAATACTCAGTTGGTATGAAGATATGATAAGAGTCAATAAAACAAAGAGCCAAAACTACCAAAAGAGGACAATAAGCTAAATGAGAATTAGATAACATTTTCTGAAACCTGTGGCTTTCCAAAGTCTATACTTTGACTGCTTTTCTTTTTTCTGGAGTCTGACATGGCTCTGTACCTCACCCAAGCCTATCTGGCCATATGGATACACCCAAATCCCCACTGCTTTCAAGATGATAACAACATCCACAGGGAACTGGAGGAGACAGTTCTGTTTGGACCATCCTCTCCTCCCACTCAAAAGGAGCTTTTTGCAGTCTGCCTGTCTATGCAGTCCTTCATCAGAAGTCTCTAAAAATATGATCTATGTTACAGAACTATGTAACACAGAAGCTTAATTCAGCAGCTCAATCAACAGCACCATTCACCAGGACAATCAGCCCTTTCATTGTCACCCAAAGCGAGGTGCTAGCAAAAATGGAAGGGGTTGTCCTCACCTCTAGATGCAGTCAGTCAGCCCAGGTCGAGATTGCAGAAGGTGCTGGAGAGCCCCAGGGTGAGTCCCCTGCTGCTGGAGGAGTGCTGTGGGCAGGTTACTGGGATGTCAGGTCAGCAGTGCTCTGAGTGTCTGACACCTAACAAGTTCAGGAAGAGCTGAGCTCACTGGCAGAATTCACTGCTCTGTTGCAGAAAGCCTAACTTCCAGCTCCACATAAAAGCAAACCCAAGGAAACTCAGGTGTGTTTCAAAAATGACTCGGAGTAATTAACCTTTGTTTAAAGAAAAGTGTATTTCCCAGTTGTTTTGCTTCAAACAACAAGCAAATTGTATTGCTAATTTCTCTTTTGTCTGAGAGGTATGCAGTCACGTGCCTTCAGCTTCTTCCATCACTCCCAGTTGCTAATAAAAGCTTTCGAGTGCTCCCAACACTTCGTAGGGAATAACACAGATTACACCAGTGTTAGCTCTTCACTTCATGTCCTCTGCATTCACTTCCTGAAATCACAGAATGATTTGGGCTGGAAGGGACCTTAAAGGGGAAGGGTTCCAACCCCCTGCATGGCAGGGACACCTCCCACCACACCAGGTTGCTCCAAGCCCCATCCAACCTGGCCTTGAACACTGCCAGGGAGGGCGCAGCCACAGCTTCTCTGGGCAACCTGTGCCAGGGTCTCACCACCCTCAAATGATTTCTTCCTGTATATATAGGAATACAGAAAACTGCATTTTAAAGACTGAGTGACTTAAAACACTTTTATATGTGTGTGAATTCTGCAAAATTTGATTTTAATCAGTCCTACATTTCATTTTAGTGGACTCCTCAGGTTCATCTCCAGCTCAGCCTTGGCACTTCCCTGCTCCCTTCCCTGGGGCTGGGTCTCTCTCTGTCAGTGCCCACCACAGCAGTGCCCTCTGACAGGCACCAGGCTAAAGACCCCACTGTGGCAGCTGCAATAAGCAAAGGGGCTGCACTCCTCAGTGCTGCAGGACAAGGACACTGTGATTGCTCCCCAGTAAAACCATCACTGGGGGGCAGATTCCTAATACTTACATTTCAGTGAACTGGGAGAGGGCTCACCTGCTGCTTGTGACCATGAAGCGAATGGCAACTTCATAATCACCAAACCCCAACCATTTCCTAACCCTACCAGGCAAGCAGAAACATACAGTCAGGTTATCCAACCATAAATACAATTATTTAACAACATTCATTTTGTATGAAATCAACATGCAACCCCCCTATCAGTGATTAATCACAGAGTTTTAAAGCATGCAGGCAAACACAGAAGGCCTTTTAGGAGATGCTTAAGGAAAACTTTACGAGGAAATATTTTTAATAACTTCTAATTAATACAATGACTATGATGCTAGGCTTCATCTTCTTTGTATTTGGTATATTATTCATGTACAATTTATAACACAAGTGTTTCATAACTCTCAGTATTCACTTGCTTCTTAGTATTTCAGTAGAATGAAATTACTTAATCTACAATTGTCATCTTTTAATGCTGTGTATTCCAAAAGCAATAAATGCTTGTGCTTAATTTTAAAATAAACTCTCATAAAAGTTCCCCTGTTTATGTTTTAAACCACTCTTTTTATTAGATTGTCAGCATGTTAGTGAAGTTGAGCCACCTTGGTAACAACGTTACTGTTAAGTTGTCTCATTTTAAGTTGTTTACTGTCAAGTTGCCTCATTTTTCTCTGTAGACTTAGGTGGTACTCATGGGAAAACCACCAAACTTCAGTCAGAAATGTAAGCATGCCTAAACATACAAAAGGTTTTATAAAGTACAAAGCAAATGCCGGGTATCAAAATCTCCTGGAATTCAAAGTCTTCAAAGGCAAAAGGCAGTGGCCAGCAGCGGAGCTTATTTATTCACTCACCAAAACTTGGTAGCCTGGAATCAAAGTCCCACACACCCCTCAGTAACTTGCTCTTCTTCCCTGCTAGCAACCTGTGTGCCTACAGCCCCGCTGAGCTCAGCCAGCTGCCTGGAACTCTTCAGCCAAGACAACTTCCTTCCCTCAGGGGCCTCGCCACTGGAATAGGCTGCACAGGGGGGTGGCTGGGTCACCATCCCTAGACGCGTTTAAGGGCCGTCTGGATGTGCCGTTGGGGGGCTGTAACTTAGGGGAGAAGTGTATGTAGAGTACTGATGATGCTTGGACTCTGTGATCCAAAGGGTCTTTTCCAACCTGAAAAATTCTACGAACTGCCCGGAGACACCAGGCCAGCTGCGGGAAGCCCGACAGGACTGGGGGGTCACAGCAGGCTGCCTCATCCCGCACCACACTGAGAGAGACGACATCCCCCAGCTCCTCAGATCGGGGGGGGGGTTTGCCCGCAAGGCCCAAAGCAACGGTCGGGGCCATCCCGGCGGCCTAACGCTTACCCAGGCGGATCAGCACCTTTCCCCCTTGCATCCCAGACCGCGCACTGCTGTCCCAAGACAGCAGTAACCTCCCAATCCACCTCCCCATCACCATCATCACCAACCACCTCCAGAGCGTTACGACACCGCCCCGCCCCAAGATGGCGGACGCTCCTCCTCCCCCGCGGCTCCGCCCCCGCTGCCCCCCGCCCCGCCCCTCTCCGGCGCAGCCCCATTGGCTCCCGTGCCGCAGCCAATAGCAAGAAAGGAAAAGTGAGCGTCCCGCCTTCTGCGCCCTGCTATTGGGTCCCTGGGGGCTCGGCCCCGCCCCGCGCATGCGTAGTAGCGAGAAAGCGCCGGCACCAGGCCATAACCCGGAAGGTTCCTCTCCCAATCATCATGGACGCCCTTACCCCTCCTCTGCGCCGCTCGGCTCTGCGCATGCGCATCCGCACAACAGGCGGAGAGCAGAGAAGGGACGTGTGGTGCTCCTGCGCATGCGCAGTGCTCGCTGTGGTGGGGGGGAGGTGACCTCGCAGATGACGGGCGGGGGTGTAGGGAAAGCGCCCCCTGGCGGGTGGTGGATCCGTTTCAGTGCGCGCTCCGGTACCGGGCAGGGTCAGTGCTGCCCGGCCCGGCCCTGCCCTCCGCCGCCCCCAGGTACTGGCAAGCTGGGGCAGGCTGGGGGGTGGTGGCGAAGGAGGAGAAGAAGGAGGGCGGCGAGTCGGAGCCCAGCTCGTGGCTCCTTCGGGGTTGCGCCGTTGGTTAGCAAAGCCGTATGGGACCGTCTGGGGCCCCTTCATCCGGTACCGGGAGACGGCCCGGCACCCCCTCCCCGCCACCGGGGAACGCGGGTCTGAGGGTGTCCCGGGGGTCAGGGTCACCGTCACCGCCGCGCCTCAGCGGGTCTCTCTGACAGCGCCGCATCACCTGAATCCTTCACCCCTTTCCGCTCTTTCCTCCCCAGGTGAGCTGACAGGGGAAGGGGCTTGGGGGGCGACTGGCCCAGCGTGTGTCCCCCCCCTCCGCCAGCCGCTCGCCCCATGTCGGGCGTTGGCGAGCGCCGGTGCGGCCCTCGTAGCCTGGCAGGCAGCCCGGGCCCCGGCCGCAAGCTCCCGGCCCTCGCCCCGCAGCCCTGCCGGAGGACGCACCGCGCTCCCACCTCCCCCGAGCTCCGCGCCGGTGATACCCCCGCGAGTGGTACAGCCCCCCAGCCCTACAGCCGCCCCGGAAGATGGAAGAGAAAAAAAGTAAGCCATAAAAAAAAAAAAAACCACAACCAAACCAAGCAAAACAAAAAACAAAAAAATCCAACCCCAAAACCCGAAACAACAGTCTTCATTTAACCTGTTTACCTAGGGAGCCAACTGACGTTTCTATGCCATATTGAATGGAAATGTTTTTTTCTGTTATAGGGTAGAAAAAATTAAGTAGCTAGCTTAAAAAGTAAGGTGTGCTGTCTTGAGGCCATGAGTGGTGATAGGAATTGCAGGCTGGCGAGTTGGGCAGGGAGAAACTTAGTGAATTACAACAAGGGCAAGTGTAGAGTCTTGCGTCTGGGAAGGACCAGCCCCCAGTACCAGTGCTGGGGACTGAGCTGATGGAGAGCAGCAAAGGGAAAGGGACCTGGGGGTCCCGGTGCACAGGGAGACCATGAGCCAGCAATGTGCCCTTGTGGCCGAGAAGGCCAATGGCATCCTGGGGTGCATTAGAAGGGGGGGTGGTTAGGAGGTCGAGAGGGGCTCTTCTTCCCCTCTACTTTGTCCTGGTGAGGCTGCATCTGAAATATTGTGTCCAGTTCTGTGTCCTTCAGCTCCAGAAGGACAGGGAACTGCTTGAGTGAGTCCAGCACAGAGCAACCAAGGTGATTAAGGGAGTGGAACATCTCCCTTATGAGGAAAGGCTGAGGGAGCTGGGGCTCTTCAGCTTGGAGAAGAGGAGACTGAGGGGTGACCTCATTCATGTTCATAAATATGTGAAGGGTGAGTGCCAGGAAGATAGAACTGGGCTCTTCTCAGTTATGATCAGTGATAGGAAAAGGGGCATTGGGTACAATCTGGAGTTTAGGAGTTTCCACATAAATATAAGGAAAAAAAAATTCACTGTGGGGGTGACAGAGCACTGACACAGGCTGCCCAGGGAGGTTGTGGAGGCTCCATCTCTGGAGACTTTCAAACCCCACCTGGACACATCCCTGTGTGACCTGCTGTAGGTGACCCTGCTCTGGCAGGGGGGTTGGACTCAACGATCTCTCCAGGTCCTTCCTAACCACTAACTTTCTGTGATTCTGTGAAAGTTGGTATTCAGTGTTGCTGAAGACTGCTGCCTTACTTCTTATTGTTTTCCCACTGAAGATATCTTGCATCTATTGAGACACTAATTCAGTGAATCTTTACCTAAAAAGCCTTCATTTTTTTCCTAAGTAAATTAGTTTATTTGCAGTACTGCTATAGTGACAACAGTAATATATAAAAAAAGAGTCAATAGGAAGTGGGGATTATGTAGGCTTGGCTGAATGTGCTGGAAAATGAGGGCTGTCTCGTGACAGCTTCATGCTTGAGGGATTCTGAGAAATGACATACATAAAAAAAAAATTCCTTGCACAGCTTGTTTTTGTTTAAGGTTTTTTTCAGTTGTGTCTTCACAAGATGTGGGACAGTTGTTTCACTGCAGGGCTTTCTCACAGTGCTCTCACTGATGGCTGCTGTAGTATTTACTTGCATAAGTTTTGAAAAATGAAGCAGATATAACTATTTCAGTTTATCACCTGATATCTTACTTGTCAATTCTGCACCTCTTGCAGTGCTGTACGAGTGCTCTGAAGTGGAGAACCTTACCAGTTCCAGAGTGGAGAGTTCTGAAGGTAGTATAATTTGGATTTCTGGAGGGAAAATAAAAAATATTATATAATTGGCACCACTTCTGTTGTGAAAATGATAATGAGAAGACAGTAGTTTTGCCTTTTATGGTGTATGTGTGAGATGTTAGTCAGCAGCACTACAGGTCCTTCATAGGATAAATACCTAAATATTTTTTCTGGTAGTTGGCATAAGTAGCCCTGGCTTTGGCTGCTTGTTTCTTGCTCTAGCAGCATTCCCCTCTATAATTCTGAAAAAAGGAGATATATGGCCACAAGGGTCCTGTAGAGGGAACAGAAAATCCCTCCAGAGGTGATGGCCTCAGCCAGGTTTAGAACTTGTGCTGCCAGATGTCACCAGGTGGTGAGATCATTGTGACTGCTGGCAAGGTAGGTGCATTCTGTGTCTGTTCATTCTCTGTTTTCTTGGCTGGGGTTGATAATAACACCACTAACACTGGAGAGGAAATTAATGATGTGGACATCTGTCCTTTTTTGAAATTAAAATTATACTCTGAACTTTGTATGTGATCTTTGCTTCTCCGTGCAAAACCCAAGTTTTTGCTGCCAGAGTTTTGGGGCACTCCAGTGAGAGAACTGGAGAAGCATTTTCAAGGGGAAATGGTTTGAGCATTACATGCAGTAGTCTGTATTTTATTTCCTTTTGGCCTGTGCAAGGTTATAATTGATGACCCAGAAATGAAAAAGTGTCCAGTTGCCCATCCTCTGAAGTAATCTATCCATCAGTGCTGTCCTGACTTAGTAAGTGTATAGAAATATCTGTAAACAGATGAGAAATGAGGACAGCAGTTCCATCTGTGATGGTGGAACTTCTGACTAGAATTCCTGAATGTGTATTTTTAAACATGAATAATATACTTATTTCTCAGTATTTTAAATTTGTGATACTGCAATGCACAGCGAAAGGATGGGAATGGCACAGGGCAGATGTTGTCTCTTTAAGCAGTAGTGTAGGTTTCCAAAAAGTGTTGTGGGCATTTTTTGTAATAGGATTTTGACCTTTCCACACTTTTCTTTAAATGCCTGTGAATATAAAAGCTCATAGGATTATGGTGAGAGTTGGTGCCAGATCAGTTGTTTAACAACATAATTTTAACATTCTTTGTTGATATATTGCATATTATGCTCTTGGATGCTGGTGGCATAAGCAGCTGGGATTGAGATGGCAAAATATTGTTACTTTCTTCACTGCTGTCATGATTCCCTTGAGAATAACCATAGACTCTCTACTGCCATAGCATTACTTAGGTCCAGGTGTTTTGGGCAGCAGAAGTCAAAAATTAAGGAAATACTTTTTTACTAGCCATACAAGAATGCAAAACTTCATGACTGCTGGGGAGGTGTCACCCGAGCACATTTGCCAACTCTGATTTGCTGTCTGAAAGTGGAATGTAAAGCTGGTGTGGTGACAGTGGACTCTACCACTAGAAATGATGTAAACAGATTTCCTTATTCTTTTGTTCTTGATCATTGAAGAAAAGAAATATTAACCCTGAGACAGGGCCTGTTCTCTTTTCTGGCATTGTCTGTTGACAGACCTGAGCAAATTCCCTTTTCAGAGTCCTTGCCAAAGATGCACCACTAATGTTCAGTTAATTCAGCTGGAAATATTTGCCTGTGTCACTTAGATGTGTTTCAGTGGGGACAGTGAGACTAATATGATGTTGTTTGGAGGGTCTTCCACAGCAGCCTTTGTAGACAGGCTTGAAAATTTACTTGAAATTTTAGAATTTGATTTTACTTGAAATTTTTTACTTGAGTTTACATCATGCACCACTTTCTGATGATGCCACTCCAGTTTGTTTGTCACTGTTTCACTTTCCTGGTTATATTTAGGATTAGACTCTTAAAGGTTTAAGCCTGCAGAAGAAGTCAGTTGTCCTGGCTGCTTTTTCAGAAGTGCCACAGAAATGAGTGGGAGCTCTTGAAAAGCCCACTGGGAGCTACTTGTGGTTTTAGACTTGGGAGCTGTGCAGGCTTTTAAACTGAAGTTTGCATTTCAGGTGATTTGAAGATGTTTTGGACACAACTGGGAGGTAGAAGAGTGGATGCCATATTTGAGCAGGTGCAAAATGTGCTCCTCTTGCTAAAGAAAAAGATCAAGAATGGAACTGCTACAAACGAAGGTTTGAAATCCTTGTAACCATTTTGCTGGACCACAGGGCAGCTCTGGACTGGTTTGTGTGGGGCTGTGTGATACTTGCCATGGTTCAGATATCTCTGAATTTTATTATTTAGTAGTTGGCTTCTTTAAGCACTTTGAAAAAATACACCTGTTTTGGTTTTTTGTTTTAAGATAAACAAGTTTCCTTTATCTACATCAAAATCAAAAGTTCCAAAAGCTTGGAGCAGTACAGAGATTTTTTTTTACTGGTTTAACTATAAAATAATTATAAAAATATTATTTTAAACAGATTCAGCTACACACTCTGCATTTGTACTGTTTGCTCTCTATTGGTAATACAGCTTTTTGCATACTCAAAGTTGCACATTTTGATTTTTATGACAAAATATTACAGCAGTGCATAGGTAAAAGTTGAACTTGAATCCTCAGATGATACAGTGAACCTGCAACATAGTTTAATTTGATCTTTTCTATGCTTTTTTTCTGTAAAGATTTCAAACTAAAATATTAACATGGATTTTGCTGACGTGTGTCTGCCACTGTGTAATATTTTATTGCATAGGGTAGGAGGCTGAGACTGGTGTCCTCTTCATGGTGTTTTTACTATCTGAAGGCCATTTATACCAATTTAGATATAGTATTAATTTGGTCTGCCAAGATACAGCCCTTCTTAGCATAAAGATGACAAGTCTCAGGACAAAATGAAGAGAGAAACTTACTAAATTGTGTTTGTGTACTAATGCCACTGGAGGCTACTGATTTATATGGATTTGGAAACATTCCAGCAGCTTTCCAAAAGCTGGAGAATACTTGGTGCTGATTCACAGTGATTAATATGAGCTGTAGTTTTATTGTAATTTGTAGATGTGTCTCTTAAGGACTGTGGAGCAAAATGTTTCTGATCATATCAGTCTTGTGTTGCTCTAGATTAACATAGGAAACAAATATCTCTGGAGGACTTGCACCTTGTTTTCTCCATTATCAGTGTCCCTATTATAATAACTTAAATTATACTTCCTATCTGTTTTGTTTTGGTTTTTGCATAGAATACTGGCAGGCTTGGACACTTGTGAATGAAGCTAACCTAGGTGATCTCTTAACCTTGGCAAATGGTATGTACATCTTGGTTGTATTTATTTGGTACGTGGATTTAATGTCTTGTTTTACTCCCTAGGAGCCTATTTTTCCATTTCTCAGAGAAATCTGTATATATGCTGCATATATGTGTTGTCTTGATGTACTGTGAAACCTACCTGAAAAATTTTAATGTGCAGGTCACCTGGTGGTCTGCAGAAGGTGGTGAATCTTCATGATTTGCTTCTGCCTCAGGTTTGTCAATGCACACAAGTTTTTCCCCCTTGAGGAAGGGGAGGAAGAGGAGAAGCAGAGAAGATGTGAGAGTGTTGTGTGTCAGCTCACTGGCACACCTATGTGCAAACACATGGCTTTTGCATAAGTTATGAAAAGCTCATTTTTTTAGTAGAGCCTTTGCTGGCACACTCTTTGTTAGCTGAAGTTCATAACAATGCATAATTTTTAATGTCTTTTCACAATTATCTCTTCAGTAACAATTATCTCTTCAATTATAAATTGAAATGTGGATTGCTGAAGATCTTGCTTGTGTTCAAATATTTTTCAGTAAGTAGTGTATTTGATGGAGATGACACACAGGAAACCAAAGTGCAGCATCTTCTTACAGATGACAACGCTGCAAACGTTGTAGAAGGTTCCTACAGGTCAGTGTAATTTTATTTCAGTTTCTTATTTGACATATTCCCTGGAGCATTTGAGAGATTGTAACCTCTTTCACGTATTTCTAAGTTCAATGTTTTAAATCCAGGTTTGAATTCTACTAGTTTTCAAAGTGAAAATATTTTTAATGTGACTTGCATGGAAAACCTGAGGTATTGAGTAGCTGTGGCTAATTGACTATGTGAGAAAATTGCAGAATAAAACAGAGCATTAGATTGTGAATAAAGATGCATGAGGACTACCACAATTAGCAGAGTTAGGAATTAATTATTTTTTAGTTCAGTTCTCAGGCTTTCACAAATGACTGAATCTCAACCAGGCACATGACTTAGGCTCTCTGTTTTTGGCCTCAGGAACTGATTTGGAAGATGGGAGTAAAGTTATCATTCTTTTTGGTCTGTTTTTTTCTGGGAAGAAGCTGTTGCTTTTTTTTTTTTTTTTTAAATGCTGCAGAATGTGTCTTCATGTCGTGGTAGGATGGTAACACAATGCAAACAGTAATGCAGTGAAACCCTTGGCCTTCTAGCAAGGGGCTGTTTCTTTTCTGCACTAATAATATTGAACCACTACAAAAGTGAGCATTTTACTGCTTTGTCTAAGATGCTGCTCTTTTTTCTTTTTTTTTATTCCAATAGCAAAAAGGAAGAGATGGAAGAAACGGGGCTGGGGAGTGAAGAAGCATCCAGTCAAATTCTCAATTTGCCTTTAAACCTGCAGTATCAGAACCACAAGTGTTCTAGTGCCTGTCTTGCCAACAGAGCAGTGGGCTCCTACAAGGGTGAAAATCCTCTTAAGATACCAATCCTGTTTCACTTCCAGAGACGCCATGCAAAAGCAGACTGCCTTTCAAAATCACTGGATGTGAGTTACAAAGCTCCTTGTGGTCGAAGTCTGAGAAGCTTCCAAGATGTGCAAAACTATCTTTTTGAGACAGAGTGCAATTTCTTATTTGTTGATCACTTCTCCTTCAACACATACGTGCTGTTGGGCAGGAACACTGTAAATCCTGAACCCCTTGTGTTTGATTTTGATATTAGCAATGGAGCTGAGTCTGTGCCCATTTCCTTCTGTAATGATCTTGACCGTGCAAGGTTACCTTATTTCAAATACCGGACGGCATCGTGGCCACGTGGATATTACCTTAACAATTTCTCCAGCATCTTTGTTGATTCATGTGACTGCACAGATGGTTGCATTGATAGGTAGGTAGAAAAATCTTATCCAGGACAAGTGACCTGTGATGCTTCAGGGTGGTGGTGTAAGTGGGAAGTTCCACAGCGCCAAACAGTGCCAAATAACAGAAGACGATGCTGCTGGAATATCTGTGGTAATGGTCTTGTGCCATGCACTGTGTTGACTGGTCCCACTGTGTCTGTCTTCTCCAGAAATTGGGTGCTCCTACTGAAGCCCAAAAAGGCCTAATAAAACTGTTTAGAGACAGAGTTTTAAGCCTTTAAACAGTAAAAGGTATTTATTTGCAGATCGTGGGAACTCCCAGCTCTCGCTGGACAAAGAGTTCCAAGGGTTAAGGGAAAGGGTTAGGGTATTTATACAGTTAAAAGGGGAGGTTACATCATCCTGACATACGTAGTCATAAGATTGCAACATGTAATCATAATATTCATAACAGGCAGAGTCTGCATGGAGTCATCTTTTGGGGATATGTCTCGGGGTCTCTGGGGGTCTTCAGATGAAGTAACGAAGTCTTCCTCAGGGTTGAACTTTTTATCTTTCTTGATTCTGGCTGACTTCATTATATTGTTACAAGGTGATATCAGACCCTAGCCATAACTTTCTCCTTAGCTCCTGGTTGTGACACCTTTATGTTCTTTTTGCACAGATGTTCACATTCCTTGGTGCCCAGCTGGCGCCTAAATGGCCTTGGCAGTGTCAAGACTTACACTTTTAATTATCTCCCAGACAGAAGTTAATCCTGTTAGGGGCCTTGTATTGGTTACATTGTTCTAGTGGAAAATGACATGTCTCAGCTGCTTTGTTCACTTCTTTCTCAGTTTAACCCTGAATTTTACTGGTTATGAATACAAATTCATTAACACATATTACAAGTTTTAATTCTACATAAAGTAAATTCACACAAACAGCTTGGCCTGATCTCCTCTCCTTACAGCAGTTAATTCTGTTAGGATCTTTCTCTTTTTCACTACCTGTCAGCCTCTGTTGTAGGGAAAAAAGTGATCAACAGGTAGATTATTGTGTTCCTTTCCTTCTCTTCCCAAACTGGCTGTGCTTCTCCTGGTGGAGCTGGCAAGCGTATCTCTTGGCTTTGGGAAAGGAGTGGGGAAAAGAGATTCTTGTGCCAGCACAGGAGGGCTCATTTTCCTGGCAGACAGGGAAAGATCCTGAATCACAACTTCCTGAATCAAATCTCCTGCAGCTGCTGCTGTGGGATGGGATGAGACAGCCTGGAGATACTGGATCATCTGGATCTACAAAGGTTACTGAGGGCAGAGGAAGAAACAACCTTGTTCACAATCTCTACATCCCATCCTTCCCCAGAAGCTATGGAACCCTGTGGTCACAGAACACATCTATGTTCTGAGCAGTTTAAGTCGTGCTGCTCACTCCTGTCTCTTTCTAAAGCCCAGTAACTCTGGGTTATGTGTTACTCTGTGGGAACCTGCCACACACTTAACATGCTAATCTGGTAATAATTTTGTCCATTTTCTTGAAGGGTGTTTTTCTTTGGTCTGTTCTCTGCCTACTGGTGGTGTTTGGTGTTGAATCCATTTTGTGTTACAGATAGCTAGGGCAGCTGCATGTGCTGGTGTCCAGTGCAGTTGCCCATAACCCAACAAAACTTTGAAATCACACTATAATCATATAATAGTTTGGATTTGAAGGGATTTTAAAGATCATCTCTGCATAGGCAGAGATACCTCCCATTGGATGGGGCTTTGAGCAACCTTGTCTAACCTGGCCTTGAACACTTCAGGGATGAGGCAGTCACAACCTCTCGTGCCAGTTTCCCACCACCCTTACACTAAAGAGTTTCTTCCTAATATCTAACTTATATCTACCCTCTTCCATCTTAAAACCATTCCTCCTTGTCCTATCACTCACTACACACTCTTGAGAAAAGTCCCTCCCCCTTCAGTAGGCCCCTTCAGGTACTGGGAGACTGCTAAAAGGTCTCCTTGGAGCCTTCTCCAGGATGAACAACCCCAACTTGCTCATCCTGTCCTTCAGTAATGAAGCTTCAGTAATTGATAGGATGAGAGCATATTACACTAGGGCAGGTTTAGATTGGATATTAAAAGCAACTTCTTCACTGAAGGGGTTATCAAACACAGGAACAGGGAGGTGGTTGAATCATCATCCCTGGAGGTGTTTAAAAAACATTTAGAAACATGCTCAAAACCAGGGTTTAGCCCAGACTCTACTGGTAGAGTTAGGTTAATGGTGGGACTTGATCTTAAAGACTTAAAGATCTTTTCCAACCAAAATGATTTTAGGATTCTATGGTTACTTAGTAGTTACTTAGTTTTATCTAAGGCACACAACATGCTGCTTCTTTACTCTAGACTCCTCCAAAAGCAGCGATGCATTCGATGTGAGGTTTTGGAGTTCAGGATGTGATCTGTTGCTGTGTGCACAAAGATTGGGGGTCTTTGGGGTTCTCATGACATGAGAGGTTGAGGACCAGCATTGTTTCTTGAGTTCTCCAGTCCACAGTGACTGAAGAACTGGACTGAAGAACTTCTGGGGCCTAGGGAGGGAGGAAGGTAACACAGTAGTGGCTAACAGGCCAGGATACTGTGCCAGAACAGGTGGTTTTCATTCATTCTAGTCAACCTAGACAGTGTCCTCTTTTAATCTATTTCTGTTGCACTTCAGTTGTTTACAGAGCTTGGCCTAAGAATGGTGTTAGGGTGGAAAGAGCAGGATTATGGTAAAGCACCAGTAACTAGATGAAACAAAGAGAAGGACAGGGTGCCTGAAATGGTCTTGTGGAGTAAAAGCGGGGGGTGGGGGAAATACAGATGTATATATAAAAGTGTATAGTCAAGTGCATTTTAATTTATCTAGATTTATGTTTGATTTATTCTGCCACAAATGTATTCTAAGATGTTGTACTATTATTTTCTAGGTCAAAATGTGCATGTCTACAGCTAACTGCAAGAGGCTGTAGCAAAATTTCTCAATCTACAAATACTAAAGTATCCCATGGATACAGTTACAAAAGACTGGAGGGTCCTGTTCCTACAGGGTAAGGAAGACCAAACTATTGATTTTTACTTTATTTAAGTGTTCTTTTTTTTATATGTATGTATATATGTATAAAATATATATAACTGCTATCTTATATATAGATATAAGTATATATAGCAGAAGAGCGACAGGGCTAAAATAACTGCAGTTTGTGGATACTGAAACCTTCTGGTTTTGTCACAACTTTAATGACAGAGCAGGATGATTAAAAAAAGCAATTAATGTGACCTGAGTAACAGGAGGAAAAAAACAACTTTTGTATGGCAGATGCTGCAATTTTCACAGCTTAGTTCGATTTCCAAGTGTGTAAAGTAACATAGCTGGTCTGGGAGCTCAGACCGTATCTGGTCTGTCTCCTGGTACATTGATGCATGCCAAGGGGAGAATACAGAGGGGAAGGAAACCTGCCACAAGGGAAGGAGGTCTATCATGAGACCTAACAGCACTTAGCAGCCAAAGAAGTGGAAAACAGCAGCCACCCATGGTTTTTGCTTTGTATCTTTTCCACACATTTGTTCTGTAGGAACAGAGTCCTAAAGAAATACCAGACAGTTGTTGCCAGACTTTTCTATGTATGACTCTTCCAGTAATTTCCAAAACTGTCACAGTGCTGCCTTCTTGTTCAGCTCCCATGGATTAATATGTGGTCTGGGAAAGGTGCCAGTAACCTCAGGTGTTTAGGAGAGGAGTTGTGCAAGGCAGCTTTCTGCACTAGCCCAGGGCTGAAACCTGCAGGCTTATGGAGCCCCTTTCAGTCCTTTGTTGCTGTGTGATGTTAGTTTATGGTTGGCATGCAGAATTAAAACTGTGAGTGAAACCAGAAACAAATGCAAAAAAACCCACAATTATGAATTCTTTAAAAATATTTTGATAAATCCTAAGCTCATGACAGCTACAGTTATATCCAGGCAGACAGATTGTTTCGCTACAATCAGTTTCAGCATCGAGTGAGGTGCTTCATAAGGAGTCCTGTTTCTGTGTGATTTACTCCTATAAAATAAAAAGACAGCATTTTTTTTGTCTATTTATACCAAAATCTGGCTGATGGTTCCTTAAAAATAATAAATCAGTCAAGAAAGTTGTGAGTTTTAGAGCACTGCTGCATAGTCAGTTTTAGTCTTTATCTTTTCAGTCAACTGCCTTGTTAATGCGCAGCAAGGAAATTAATAATAGCAACTTTGTTTTGGTAATACAGTCTTTTATGTTTTGTTTTGCTTCCTCTTGACAGGATTTATGAGTGTAGTGTGTTGTGCAGGTGTGACAAGATGATGTGTCAGAACAGAGTTGTACAGCATGGCATTCAAGTCAGGTTGCAAGTGTTCAACACAGAGAAGAAAGGCTGGGGCGTCCGCTGCCTAGATGATATCGACAAGGGGACATTTGTTTGTACTTACTCAGGTAACAGAAGATGTGGAAGATGTATAGGATAATTCTCCCTCTCTTGTGGCCTGTGCCCTGGGATTTTTGTGAGAATCAAACGGGGAAATGTGGCGTTGGAAGAGAAGTGAGTCAATATGATCTTAACTTGCAAGATGATCAAATGGATGAAGAACCTTGAGGAGCTCTGCAGTGCGAATGTGCCAGACAAACAATTAAAACATTCTGGAGCAAAGCCTATCTCAGACTATTTCCCCCCCAGAGGTCTGTGCATCCTGTTCAAGGGCTAGTTTCCTTCAGTATAAATGCATTAATTTTTTGCTGTCTCAAATAATGTTCTTTTTTTTTTTAATGTGACTTCAAACTGCAATAGTGAGTGTGACACATCTTAGCAAGCAAACAATTTAAAAAAAATCTTTTTGTTTTCTTCCAGGCAGATTAATGAGCAGAGCTGAAGCTCAGGTATTGGGAGATGCTTGTCAAGAGCTAAAAGAGAAGAGTGCTGGTAATAATGGAGTCCATGGGGTTCTTTCCAAAAAAAGAAAACTTGACACCAAATATTCGGGCTCTGTGATTGAAGTAGTGCGGACTGGCAAAAATGACGTTCTTGAGAAGCAGGGATCTTTGTCTCAGATTGCAGATAACCAAAATAAAACAATTCTGTAAGTCCACCAAACCAAACTTAAGCAGGACAAAACTAATATTCCCCTATTCTAGAAAGTGCTTCATAAAACTTGAAGTAGAACTGAATGTTCTCAGCTTAGGGTGTTTTCATTTCTTTATCAACTTTTTTGTTAGTTCCTGATTATTTCTTATAGTGGGAGAGTTTTCCTCTATATTCTACTTACTGTGTGTATCACTTTGCATTTTCTAGAAATTTAATTGGGTGCCCTTGATCTGTTCAGGGCACCCAATCATTATTCATATTTGAAAGGACTTATTCCTGAGTAAATTATTTAAACACTCTTGAGGACACTGAAAGATTTGATAACAAATTAACCACTAACTGTCCCATCCTTTGCTCCCAGTCTCTAACCCTCTTGTTCTTTACAGCATAACTTTTCTTGCTAGGATTCTGCTAGTTTACCTCTTAGGAGTCTGACAACACCTTGCTTTTGCAACTATGTCAAAGTTGTGGTCCTGTTTTCATTTTACAGTCAGTCTCATAGCTTACCAGTATTTCTAAAATAAAATTACTGCAAAGTAACCATGTGGTTTTGTCAGTAGCATGTTGTAGTCTTTTCAGAAGGAGTTGAGAGTTTGTTTTCCCACACTGAATTCCTTGTTCTGCCACACTCTTTCTAGTAGTATAAAGAAAGCAATTACAAAAAAATCCTGCTCGTTTCATAGTAGATGATTATTGTGGATCTTTGAGAAGCACCATAAAATTGCAAATGGAAGCTTTTTTAGATACCTGCCACTATATTCTCCCTTGAATTTCAGTATCTTGGAAACCTAATGAATTCATAGTTTTGTAAATTAG
This sequence comes from Heliangelus exortis, assembly GCF_036169615.1. Classification (NCBI taxonomy): domain Eukaryota; kingdom Metazoa; phylum Chordata; class Aves; order Apodiformes; family Trochilidae; genus Heliangelus; species Heliangelus exortis. The sequence continues at coordinate 27,557,793 of NC_092422.1, read as the reverse complement.
TTAATTATCAGCAATCAGCTAGGTTTTACTTCTAAGTGCTGTTACTAAAAATTGCAACGAAGCACAGTTTTAAAATTCTGTTTATTGCACTGCTGCCTTAATCTCAAATTTCCTTTCCTGAGAATAAAAATATTTCCCATTTGGGCTGTATAAAAAGTGTGGAAAACAAATAGATTTTGCTAGTCTGCCTCTTAAGAAATGTCAGTCTGGGTGATCTGAGAAATCTTCAAGAGGACATCAGTGTGCTAAGCCTGAGATGCAATTCACTCAGATTGCCTTGAAAAGAACAGTGTAATCATATAACAGGGTCACAGCTACTTGTGGCTGCTGCACCTTTTGAATTTACAAAAGGATCTAAATCCTAAGAAAGCCTTAAAGAGTAGCATTTGTTGCCATTATTTGTTGGCAAAGAAGTACCATGATTTTTTTTTCTTTTTTTGTGACAAGAAAACCCATAAATATTTTGTGTTGAAAATTTTCTTGAATAAGAGCTGTTACTTGTTGCTAGATGTTGTTCAGATACTAAGATTAATTTTGAAAGGGATGTTTTTAATGTATATGCCAGTTAATTGCTTCACATCCTTCTTCTACCTCCTGGTGTGCAGGAGAGAGGTTCTTTTGTGGGTATTTTCTACATCTGGTTTACATTGCCTCTCTCCCTCCCTATTGCTTCTCCCCACAAGCTTTCCTGTCTGAAAGCTGTACTGTCAAAATTGTTGAAAGTGGTAGCAGGGAAAAGGCAAAATTCTGTCTCTAAGTCCTCTATTTTTTAAATTATCTGATATAATAGTAAAACAACAGAGACCTTGTTCCTCAGCAGGAGAACTGGGAAAAGATGTAAAAGCAGCTGCTAATCTTTTAAAAAAGGATGAGCAAGTGTTTTAGGGTTTTTTACAATTACTATTGAGAATCTAATCTAGGTCTTCAATTCTTAAAGGCAAAATAGTCACAGAACCTGGGGTGAGGCCAGACTGCAGGCTCTGGTGTAGTCTGTTGTTTATGAACTAGAGACTCTTAAAGAGATGTGTGTTGTGACAGTTACTTAAGTATCTTTTTGCCTTTTATAATTTCATTTTGTCCTTTCTGTACAGAGTTCATCCAAGGAATTTAAGTATTGCAACAGTCAGAAGGCCTGGAACTGGAACAGTTGTTTTTCATACTCAGCAGCTAAAAAGGGTAATACTAATAAGTAGATTTAATAGGTTCATGTTTTACTATGATGAATATGTATGTTATTTTTGACCTTTTTATCTTATATGATTACATAGTTCTAATAATCTTTCTTCATGAGATTGTTTCACACTGTGAGCTAAGCTTGCGCTCTGGAAGTTGTACCCCATCCCTTCTCCATTTTCAGTCCTTCAGCATGTTCCCTGAGATGAGCACTTACTAACTCTCACAGCCTTCCCTTCACTCTTTACTTACACTCCAGCCTTGAGAGTCTTAAGAAATCATTCTCCCCCACACCCCTGCAACCCTGAGTTGTAACTAATTGCAGGATTAGGTCATAAGAGTAACAATATTTTTGTGATGTCTCACCAAATAATGCCACAGCAGAGTGAGAAGAAAATCTCAGGAGCTGAGCACAGTTGGGAGAATTTCATCTGACTTGGGAGTGAAGTGTTGCCTGCAAATACATGCAAAGAAGGGAAATTGGGGTAAACTTGCTCTGTAGGTTTCATTGATTTTGTTGCACTTAAGAAATGCATGTGGGATTTTCATGCTAACACTTGGCAATGCTGTCCATTCTGGAGCTCCCATAACAAATTGCCTTTTTGTGATGGGAGAAGAGAAATCCTGACACATCTTTTCATTTTATTCTAATTGTATAGAAAGCATGCTTACCCAAACGTGTTTAAATTATGTTGAAATTGTTGGGACTCAAGTACTTATTTAAAATTTTTATTAAGTGGAGAGCAGAGGTTATTCTGAAGGATAATCTGAAATTAAGGTAAATGTATTGCATAAAGTGTGTGAACCTTTCCTGCAAGTCAGCCATAGCCATGCATTACAATGGGTTTGAAACTTCAACCCTAGAGTCCTAAAAGTCATTTGCTATCCTGTGTTGACCCAGAGTTTCATACATCATAGCCTTTTCATTATGTTTTATTCTGTTTAAAGGGAGTTGACAGTGCCAGCTCAGATGAAGAGAATAGTTCTCAGATTCATCAGTCAAGCAAAACAAAACTACCCAGTGGACCAAAAGAAGGAAAAGAAAGTAGGTTTGCAGAGCTGTAAATACTGCACTCTCAGTACACTTGTGCCCCTGTCAAGGTGACAGCCTTTAAATGTAGAAAGTGATCTTTGGATGCAAGCAAGTATTTTCAAAGTAGAATGCTGTTGTATGCAGAATGCCCAGGCTGTCTTAAGAGAGCTCAGCAGTATGGAAATTATTGCTACCTTGCTCATTTCAGTGCATTAATCTTGGGACATATTCCACTGTCCTGACAGCAGCTTCTGAAATTGGGCAATTGTGGAAAACTCAGTCTGGAAAATCTTACTGTGTCACAGCCAATACGTGTTCCATTCAATAAAAATGGAGCAGGATATAATGCAGAGGTTGAAGCTGGAGAGGCAGCATGAAATTGATGCTATTGCATGTGCATCTTGTTTCTGTCTTAATTGCAGTTTGTGATTCAGGTTTTAAGGTGGAGAATGATGATAAAATGGTTATGTGGAAGAAATAATTTGTACTAGGCATTGCAGCAGGAAACAGTCATTTGTGGGAGGATTGGTGAGAATTATGGCAAAATAGCAAGGAAGCTCAATACATTTTGGATAACAAAGAAGGGTGGGTGGCCAAGAGTTCAGGGCTGAAAAAGGGAAAGGTTTTGGCTTTAAACTGGCATTGAAAAATAACTTTCATGTCCATTGACAGTATCTGCACAGCAGCAAGAGGAAGAACACTCAATGGAAGTTGATCTTTCTGATGTGGACAGTGCAGAATGCAAAAACAAGAGTCTGTCTCTGGATGGTGTTGATGGTGGCAAGTCAGGTGTGCTGGGTGACACGTGTGTTTTGAGGCCATCCAGAAAGGTAGCACTAAAAGCCGACTGCAAAGAGGACAACAACAGGCATTCAAAACAGGATGCATTTTGTGAGGAGGCCAGTGGTGACAGGACACTTCTGAATTGTGGTAATGAAGAAAATGTCTATGTACTGGATGCTACAAAAGAAGGAAATGTGGGTCGTTTTCTTAATGTAAGTAAAAAGTTTCATGTGTTCTTTTAGTTATCTTGGCTTAAATAATAAATCATGTATTTGCATAACTATGAGGCTTTTGCACATAAACCATCTATGTGGTAGATGCACAACAAGGCAGACTGTGTGGCTCTTGCTGCACTCTTGAAGTGACAGAACAGCAGATTGGGTCAAACTGGCTGTTAGTGCCTCCATAGGATGATGTATTCTGTCTATTAGTTGTATGTTTCGGGGGCAACTAAACTAGGGTCCTGAGTGAAATCTTCCCAAATAATGCATGACATCTTTCTTCTGATTTTTATCGGGGGTCCAGAAAGCATATGGCACATTTTGTTGAACCACAGGCCTGCTTTCAACCATTGTAAAGTCTAGCTTATGCTAACTTAAGGTAACTGGTGTGATATTGTAGGAAATTTCTTAACTATTCAATGATAGGCTCAGAAAGTGGTCTGTCATATTGTGTACAGGTATGCTAAATAAGTCTCAATTTCGACTTGCCAAGAAATAGTAAAGAATTACCAAATACTTCCAACTAAGATTGATGTTTCATAGTGTTACCAGGTGTTGAAGATCCTTTTGCATAAATACACTCCAGACTACTTAAGTCTGATACAAAACCAAACAGTTAATTGTTAAAGCAGTAAGTGCTTGATTCTGCTATAGGACTTTATTGTCAAGGCAAAGAGTGAGTGAGCAAAGTCAGACAGCAGCTTTATGCAGACAGTGCATTTAAAGAGTCTTACCAGCCCACATATTCCTGAAATACTGCTGAGCAGAAGAATAATCAGGGATGGTATCGAGAAGGAGAGGGGGGTAGACACAGCACCTTCAGGGCATCCCCTGGGTATTCTTTGGTGTGCAGATGCTGTCTCTCTCCTCCCCCCCCAAGTGCCCCCTCTTGTACCCTCATCAGAGCCAGTGAAGTAACCACTGGCCAATTGTTGCCACAAGCATGGCCAGGGCTCCCAGTGAGGACTCCAGGCTATGACCCTGGTGGCTAACAGCAGTTCTTTCTTTGTGCAGGTCAGCTCTTTGCCACTTTTCCTGGGCAAGTTCCCACCCCTTGTAACAATTTTGTAGCAACATCTGTTCTTGTTCCCTTCTTGTTGTCACATAGACCTTTGTGCAAATACTCAGTACTTTCCCATGGGCAGCGAGACCACGGATCAGTCACAGACACGTCTGCATGTACTCTGCAAGTAGCATGCAGTGCTACAGGCTGGGGACAGAGTGGTTGGAGAGCAGCCAGGCAGAAAGGGACCTGGGAGTCTGGATTGACAGGAAGCTGAACATGAGCCAGCAGTGTGCCCAGGTGGCCAAGAAGGCCAATGGCATCCTGGCCTGTATCAGGAACAGTGTGGCCAGCAGGTCCAGGGAAGTGATTCTGCCCCTGTACTCAGCACTGGTGAGGCCACACCTCGAGTCCTGTGTCCAGTTCTGGGCCCCTCAGTTCAGGAAGGAGATTGAGGTCCTGGAGCAGGTCCAAAGGAGGGCAACCAGGCTGGTGAAGGGACTCGAGCACAGATCCTATGAGGAGAGGCTGAGGGAGCTGGGGCTGTTCAGCCTGGAGAAGAGGAGGCTCAGGGGAGACCTCATCACTCTCTACAACTCCCTGAAAGGAGGGAGTAGCCAGGGGGGGGTTGGGCTCTTTTCCCAGACGACTTTCAACAAGACAAGAGGGCACGGTCTTAAGTTGTGCCAGGGGAAGTTTAGGTTAGATATTAGAAAGAATTTCTTTACAGAGAGGGTGATCAAGCATTGGAATGGGCTGCCCAGGAGAGAGACTGGATGGATTTTAATCTATTGCTTGCTCACTAGCACTGCTACCCTGAATGACAGCAGGGTACATCTGCCACATTACTCATTATTGGTGCATCATGAATCAAAGATGAATTTTACCACAATTTTTTTCGAGAACAGCTTCATAAAATAAATGAGTTTTCATAGGCAAAAGTGTTTTTCTAATACAAGGGAAATGATACTTTAAAGGGGCATAGTTACTGCAAAAATAAGTGGCTATGGCACTGAGTAAGAGAGGTTCTGTGGGTAGGAGAAGGGAGGGAAAAAACTACCTTTACTAGTGAAAGTTACCTCACACAAACTAGGTTCTTCAACCAATAATGAGGTGTTTTGTTGTTTCCAACTCAAATATTCTGTTTTACAGCACAGCTGCTGCCCAAATCTCTTTGCACAGAGCGTGTTTGTGGAGACTCACAACAGAAGTTTCCCATGGGTGGCATTCTTCACAAACAGGTGATTTTTTTTAAGTTTAACATTGTTCATTCAAGTCATTCAAGGGAATGATAGTGATTAGTTATCAGAAAATAATTATGCAAAGGAGGGACAGATTCTTAGATTGTGATACTGCAACACTACCTTCTTATTAAGCTGCCTGTGTGATGCTCCCTGCCCCCTCTGGTTCTGGGGTTTATGTGTGAGTGGTTGGTGACAAGTAATATTTCACTTTCACAATAATATTTCACTTTGAAGCCATGAAAGGCCAAATAAAGACTCAATAGCCCAGGGAGACTACTAAGCAAGTATTCTTTATTGCAGCACTGGGCACACAGGGGATTGCTCCTCCTAATGTGTATGTCAGTAGTAGTCAGTTACATAGCTTTTATGCAAGTGTGATGTACATATTCATACAATTTCCACAAAATTATTAGCATATTCATAAATTTTCCAGGAACTCATTAACATACATTGCCACCCATTCCAACATGTGTATTACATCCTCCCAGTGGTCTCTGTCCTCTGGTGGTCAGTTCTTCATCATCTTCCTCTTCATTACCATTACCCTTGGATGACCTGCTGCATTCTTTTTCCTTATCTGGCAGTCCAAAACCACAAGAACTGATTTTACCTATTTTTGGTGCTTTTGCCAACCTTGAGACATCTCATTTTCTGTTCTCAGAGATAAGTTTCCCATAGCAACTACATTCCATTATTACATATATGATGGCCATGTATGTATCCTCTGTAGCAATTACATTCCACTACGAATGCCACACATGTATTTTATTATCTTTATTATTATTATTTTATCTTTATTATTATTATTTTATTATCTTTATCATTTGCATTATATTAATTTAAACTGCTGTTTCAACTTAGTTCAGACAAACTGACTGAGTGTTTTATTTCTTAGGCATGTGAAAGCTGGAACCGAACTCACGTGGGATTATGGTTATGAAGCTGGAAGCATGCCAGAGACAGAGATTTCCTGTCAGTGTGGTGTTCAGAAGTGCAGGAAAAAAACTTTATAGGCAAAGCTTTCCTACAGTCAACACATCATAAAATTGGAGATTTATATGCTGGAAGGGACTACTACACAGTGAACAGTGCACTTAACTCTGTGGTGCTAATTAGATTCAATTAAAATGCCTTTCACCTGAGCATTTTTAAAATTTACATTTAAACATGACTTTTGTAGTTTACAGAATTAGAACTGTTTGTCATCAGAACAGCCATCAAACAGTTCCTAGGTAAATTTTCTGCTCCTAGTCTCAACACCCCCTTTTCATTTGCGAGCAAACTCACAGTGCACTGGAAGAACTGCTCCTTCTGTGCCATCTGCAGCAGACACATTCCCAAGTCTCAACAACAGTGAGCTGATGTTTTCCTGTGCACTTCCACAATGCTGAATTAGCAAAGCTCAATTTTCTGATTCTTACTATGAATGCAAGGCTGCCTGTTTGAGGGTTAGGAATTATTAAAATATACCAAAACACGATGGATCTGGTGGGACAGGTAGTCTTGAACAGAGAGGAGATTAATCAGAACAGTTGTGCAGAGCTGCTTGTCGTGCTGCAAAGTGAGCTGGGCAAGTCCTGCTGCTGCAGGAGAGAAATCACTGGCTTTGGTTGAGTTTCCTCCCTTTCTGTTTTTCTGAAACACAGAAATCCCTGAGAAATCCCGTGTGCTTCATTTCAGTGCCACATTGTGTAGTGTGGGACAGGTGGGCCACTGTCGTGGTTTAGGCCCAGCCAGTGACAACCAGGCCACTGCTCACTTATCCCCAGCCCCACTGCAGAGTAGGGAGGAGAAAGTCCACCAAAAGATTCATTAATCACAAGGACAGGGAGAATTTTCACTCCCCTCTTCCTGGGCCCAAAATGTTTCACTGCTTCCTCCCCCTCAGGGCACAGGGAGGGGCAGGGGGGGTTTAGGGTCAGTTCCCCACACGGTGTTTCTGCCTCTCCTTCCTCCTCAGGGGGAGGACTCCTCACATTCCTCCCCTGCTCCAACACGGGGTCCCTCTCATGGCAGAGAGTCCTTCAGGAACCCCTCCGCCATGAGTCCCTCCCACAGGTGCAGTCCTTCCCTCAGGCACAGACTGCTCCAGCCCGGGCTGCACACAGAGTGGTGGCCTGCTTTGGAAACAGTCACATTCCCTGGTACAAGGTCCTCCACAGCTGCGTGTTTATGTTGGCCCCACCACGGTCTTCCATGGCTGCAGATCCCTATCTACCCCACCCTGGTCCTTAAGGAACTTTTCCACTGTGGTTCTCCGTGGGCTGCAGGGGTAGGACCTGTCATCTCACCATGGGCTGCAGGGAAATCTCTGCCTTCCTTTCTCACTGACCTTGGTATCTCTGCTCCAGCACTGATCTCCCCTCCTCCCCTCCTCTGCCCTGCAGGTCTTTTTGCTGTTTTCTTTTTTCCCATCTTGGATATGTTACAGAGGGGCAACCATCTTCCCTAATCAGCTCAGCCTTGGCCAGAGGCAGGGCCAGAGTTGGAGCTGGGAGAGCTTCCAGCACCTTCTCACAGGAACCTCCCTTGTTGCCCTTCCATTTACAGATCCCTTCCACACAGACCAAAACCAGCCACAGAAGTCCTTGCTATGTGATTTTTTTGAGAGAAACAGACTACATGAGGTGACACAGATACAGGAGGCTGCTCTGAAATGCAGCAAGGGATGGGTGTGAGGTGTGTGGTGTTTGCACGCGTTGGGGCCTTGTGCAAATAAGGTGGTGTCACATACAGGTGAATTGGACCACTTGAACCACCACTAAAGTTATCAGCAGAAGTCGTTTTATTTAAGACTTCAAATAAAGGTGAGACTTATCGGAGTTCAATGGCAGGGTTCACTCTGTTATTACTGCAGAGAATATAATGATTCAAAGTTACCAACAAAAAGTCAAACTTATCAATACAAAATCTAGCACGCAATAGTACAAGGTTATGTGCAATATCTGCTGTTGATAAGGGGTCTCTCAGCCTCAAGGAGTAACCTTGAGAGGCATTCCAGCTTGGGGAGATGCCTGCCATGCAGCCAGAGGCTTAGCAGGGTGACCTCAAAGGTGGAGTGTTCGGGCTGTCAAATGTTTAGAATAAAGTAGTTGCTTGTATTCAAATTACCTGCAACGGAGAAGGTAAGCACAAGACTCCTTGTACTCACAACTTTCTTTCTTGGTAGGTGAGTCCTGGAAGAGCCACCCTGCTATTCATCATGTGTTAATCCCATGATGGATGCTCCAGTTTCCAAGCCCATACGCATCAATGCTGACCATGTCACCCTGTTCCTGTGTGGGTTTTCAGGGGATAGGTTAAAACAAGCTGTTCTTGGCCTACTTACAGCTGAAGCTTTCCTTGCTTTGGAAATTGAGCCAGACTACCACAAGTTTAGTGAGGAGTTGATTGCATTAGTCACAGGTGGATTTAAAGCTGTCCCCATGGTTCATCTTATCTTCAGTTCCTGGACTTGTGGGAGGCAGTGCATGGAAGATCATGCAGAATTGTCTGCTGGTATTTGCTTTACCATTAGCAGATTTGTCATTGGATTTCCTGTTTAAGAGCAGAAGTACTGTTTGCAAGAGTTAGTGGTGATTTAGGCAATCTGTGGGAATGTAACATGCCTGCAAGAGATTGGCATAGCCACAGGATAAAGGTTTCAAGCTTACAACTGTACAGCAGAATGAAAAAGAAGCAGGAACCAGTTCTGAGCTCTGAGGCCAAGAGGCAACAGATGATTTATGTCCACACAGCCACCAAGCAAACACTCTTCAGCTTTTGTCCTACTCATTCCACTACAATTTTGTGAGTGGTTTCCCCAGCCATCTCCAGGGTTAAATGCAGAAGAGCAGGGATCAATTCCCTATCACCCCTCTGTCATTGGGCTGTACCATCATGTTAGCAACAGTCAGCATTCAGCTTGGTTGTTTTTTGCTTCACTGAAGCCCTGTCCCTACTCAGAGGGAATATGCCTCATGCAATGTGAAAACCTCCAGAAAAATGACCAACTGTGTAGCAAGTCCAGTACTGGTGTAAGTCTGCCATGCAGTGTGGACATTGCTGAGATTCTCATGGTGAGTGTAACAGTGAGCAGGACTATTCTTATGGAGGGACAGTTGGGATGTGAGATGGTATAAGGGCTCCATGACCTGAAGGAAAATAAATATTAGCTCCCAAGGTAACTATAGCACTCCCAAGACAGCTGAAGATCACCTGTGGAATAGGTATGAAAGAAAATGGATTGGAGTACATTACACTGACCTCTTTTTTTTATGCCAAAGAAATACTGATTTCCAGCTTCACCTGTTTCAGCAGAACTATATGGCTCTGTAGAGCAGGGGTTTGGAAGACAGGATCACATGGGATTTGCAATGCATTTTTCTCCACATAATCCTGTTTTTGTATGTGAGAACAGACTTGTATTAGGGAAGTTTTCCTAATTTTAAGACTAATGCACCTGCAAGGGCCCTTGAAACCAGGTAACTCATTCAATGACCATCTAGATTTTAGATTCAGGAATTTGATATTGTATGGCAATGTCTGGCTAATAGATACAATCTGTTTGCTAGCCTGGATACAGGAGCTGACCTGAGCTCTGGAAGGCTGCATCTGGGTTGGTGGCAAGAGATTTAGGAAACCAGCTGGAATAATGCCAGCAGTGCTGAAAAACCAAGGCTGTCCTAGCCAGTAAAGGTAACTGATTGAAAAACAGTCTGTGTTGTGTGCACATTGCCTTGCCTCAGCCTTTCCTGCCCATCTTTTGAAACAGAACCACACAACTGCCTTAGTTGGAAATGCCTTTCAGGATTACCCAGTCCAACCAATAACCCAACACTGACAGAATCACAGAATGTCTTTGATTGGAAGAGACCTTCAGGATCATCCAGTCCAATCATTAACCAGCACTGTAAGCTCATCACTAAACCAGGTCCACGTGCTGTTTAAATGCCTCCAGGGATGCTGACTCCTCCACTGCCCTGGGCAGAATATTCCAATGTTTGACAGTGAAAAAATATTTCCTAATATCCAGCCTAAGACCTGACCTTAACTAAAATAAGTTGGTTAAATATCCCTAAGTACTATGTCTATACAACCCTTAAATACCTTTCAGGGATGATGACTCCATCGCTGTCCTGGGCAGCCTGTTCCAATGACTGATAATCCTTTCAATGAAGAAATTCTTCCTAATATCCACTCTAAACCTTCCCTGGCACAACTTGAGGCCATTACCTCTTCCCCTATCACTTGTAACTCCACCAAACAGCCTGATAAATCAGCTTGGTCAGACCTCACCTCGCCAGCCCCAGGTTGGGCACCCATCACAACTTCCCCATTACACTGGGCACCTTGCGTGCTGTCCCTGCCACTCCTACCTACGGCGTGTGGAAAAAAAAAAAAAGGGGGGGGGGGGGGGGGGAAAGGTGGGAGAACCCGGGATGTCCCCATGAGTAACCGGCTGCCCTACAGCGGGCACCGGGACTGTCGGGCGCGGGTATCGAACCCTCAACCCACCGGCCCCAGGCACGCCCAAAGGCGCGGGAGGCGGTCGGATGGGCTGAGCGCCTCTCCCTTACCACGTGACCGCCTCTACGTCATCACGCCCCCGCCCCCTCCCTCCGCCCTTTCCGCATCCGCAGCCTCAGCCAATCGGCGCTGAGGAAGGCGGGGCGGGAGGCGGAGCCCGCGCTGGGCACGCCCACTCCCTCGCGGGAGGGTGGGGACGGGGGAGGGGCGGCGGGGAGCGGCAGTCGGGGCGGTGCGGGGCGGAGCGGTGCGTGAGGACGGGGGGTGGATGGATGGATGGTTCCCGACGCCCCGCGGTAAGTTCCGCTGCCCACACGGGACGGGATAGGGTCGGTACGTGCGTGAAAGCTGGGGAGAGGCTGTGTGAGCGGCCCCCCGGGATTCGCTCAGCGGTGGCCTTCGGCTTGGAGGCCACGCAGCGGCTGGGCCTTGTCTCGGCCCTCGGCCTCCCGGGGGGCAAGGCCCAACCAGGTAGGGACTAGTCCTGCTAGGCCTCGAAGCATAGGGGCCTGAGGGTAAAAATCATCTCCCAGCCCTCCCTTAGGCTCCCCGGTGTTCAGGTCGGTGGAGGGGCAGTCTGTGTCCTTCTCCTTCAGGCTTGTAACCCAAATGGGAATTGTTCATCTCTTAAAAATGACACCGCTGTGTTTAAAATGCTGAAAGAGACTTTGTCGGTAAAGGGTTGGATGTTTGTGAAGGGTCAGGGGCGTTCACGTCAGGGTGAAACTGTGGGCCTCTTAACATCCAAACCTCTCCCACAGTGCCCTGAGGTCAGGAAAGCTATGGGCCTGTTGAAGTGGGTCCAGAAGAGGGCCATGAAGATGGTTTGGAGCACCTTTCCTGTGAAGCCAAGCTGAGAGAGCTGGGGTTGTTCAGCCTGGAGAAGGCTCCAGGGAGACCCTGTGGAGTCCTTTTAATGCTTGAAGGGTGCTTAGAATAAAAAGACTCTACCAAGGCAGGTGGTGACATGACAAGGAATAGCAGTTCTAAACTGAAACAAGGTAGGTTTAGATAGGATATAATGAAGAAATTCTTTACTGTATCCTTACTGTAAGGTGGTAGTGGGACACTGGGCAAGCTGCCCAGAGAAGTTGTGGATGTCCCCTCCTTGGAAGTGGTCAGGTAAGGTTGGATGGAGCTTTGAGTAACTTGGTCTAGTGACACCACATATCCCTGCCATGGCAGGGGCTTTTGAACTATATGGTTTTTAAAGGTCCCTTCCATCTCCAGCTCGTGATCTTGCAAGTGGGTGGGAGCTTAGATGAGATAAGAAACCCTCCATCACTTGGATCAGATATTTTAATATATACCTTTCTAAAAGAGATAATTTTTAGATCTTTAAAAAGATCCCTGCTGTAGCAAGTGAAAGGTGATCAGAAAGATGGATTTCTTTTTTGAATTGAGAGCTTTGCAAAGGCTGGGTGTGTTTGTGATGCTAATGACTTGGTGAAGAGCAAAGGAGTGCTCGTGCAGATCACACCTGGCTAATACATGACCAGCAGGCAGTGCATCTTTCCCCACACAGTGCAAAATGGAGGACACAACAAGTATAGGGAAATAGTTGCATAATTTCCTTCCTTTTCCCCACTTCAGTAAATAACTCCTTCACTCTACTGAGGTGAAGAGGAGAACAGAGCAGGAGCAAGGGCAGGGGGTTTAGGTGGTGCACTGAAAGTTGGGGGCACTTGGGTTCTTCTTACATCCCTACAGACATTTTAAATGACATTCAGTGCCTCGGTTTCCCTCTGTTCAAAATGTGTGTATTTGTGTGAAATGATGCTTTCGAAATTTGTCTTTGGAGAGGAAATACTTAGGCAAGGTTTCAGCAAAGTGTATTTGCAAGTAGCACATTCCCTTTGCACTGCCAGCAGTGGTCTCCTCCCTTTTTACTTTCTGTTTCAGTTTCTGGCAGTGGCACAGTCCCTGTGTAGGTGCAGCAGTGGTTTCATGCCTTTTTACTTCCTGCTTTCTTTTTTTTCCTGATTTTTAAAATAAAAATAAAACCCAAACCCCTGCTTGTAGAAAATGGCACAGGTACCAGAGCAGCAGCCAGAGGCACTGCTTTGTTCCATTAGCTGCTTCTGCTCCCTCTTCTGCTCTGCAGCTTTGTTTGCTCTGTCAGTAGTGGAGGGCAGTGGAAAGGCCTCCAGCTGCTACAGATGAATTTACCACCTTGGGTTCCTACAGTTTGCCTCTGTGGCAATGAAAGTGAAACCTGGCAACAAAGGGGTGCAGAAGGAGTTTGTGACAGCACGTTATTTGACTAAAATAACAGATGAAAATCTAAAATAAGTGGAAAATGGGGCATGTCGGAGCAACAGTCATAATGCTGATGTCCTCAGTACTACCTGATGCCATTTTGGAAAGAGATCTGGGGGACTATAATATGTAGTTCTGTGATAGTGGCAGGTATGTGTTCCAAAGCAGTCCAACATGTGATTAAAATCTTAAGAATTATTTAGAAAAAAAAAAAGAGGAAATTACATAATTCCACTGTGACTTTGTGTTGTAAATGGTAGCCCACTCTTTCTGAAGGTCGTTGGTTCCTCTTGGAACAGAACAGGAGTAGAGAAGAGAAGTGACAGGGATGATAAAAAGTGCAGAGCAACTTCTGTACAAGCATCAACTGAACAGTTTCAGGTTCTCCAACATGAAAAAGGACAGGATGAGGAAGAATAAGTTCTGTGCTGTCATGGGTGTTACTGGAGGAGCTGAGCACAGAACAATGATTCAGGCAGATCCTGGGATGTCAACGGAATTTGTGAGCAGCAGGCTTAAGATCTGTGAAAGGAAGGGGTTGTTTAGGCAAAATGTAATTAAACAATGGAGGTGGAACCATGCCCTGAGCCTCTGCCAGCTTGAGAGCAGCCAGCTGGATCCCTTGCCCTCTTGAGCTCAGTGTCACATCCCTGGCAGTAACCTGTAGCAGAAGGGTGGGGAAGAGCACAGGGCCAAGGCAGTGCTGCTGTGGGGGAGAGGAAACTGAGCTGAACAGGGCAGCAGATCTGGCTGGCTGCTCCTGCACTGGGGAATGTCCTCACAGTGCTCCAGAGTTCCTGGAAAGGCACTGTAGTAACCCAAAGTCTGACCTTGACTGAGTGTTTTATCCGTTCCCCTGCAGCACCAGGATTTCTCCTGAGCCAGTAAGAACACTTGGGACTGGAGTCCCCACCTTTAGGGTCTTCCTCACGAAATTCCCAGAGCCCCTGGAGCTGGATCCTCTGACTAGGCCTGAGCAGGGCCTATGTATCTACGTCGATTCCAGGTATTAGTTTGCTGCAGAGAACTTTTGCTGAATTCTAGACCATTCAAATTCTATCTTGTTCTGCTTTTTAATATCTTTCTATCTTTTTTTTCTGTTTTATTCTTTTCTTATACTGCTATTTCTCTACATTCCTCTTTGTTCCTGTTGTATTTATGTAATGCTTAACTTCTGAGACTGAAGTGATAATTGCGGTATGGATGGATATTGGAAATCAGTCTCTACCTTGCCTTGTTCACAAGAGATAGAAGGACAGGGAGGGAGAAATCCTAGATATGTGTAGACTCAGAAGTGTCTTTCTGTAATGAAGTAAATTCTTGTTGGCAGAGTCAGAGGAAAAAAAATGCCCCTGTGCTCTAGTCTTCTCACTTGAGACTACCTGCTCCATTTTATGGAGGGAGATGGGAACTCATGGAAACAGTTGAAAGGCACAGCAAGATGTGCATAATTTGCTGGACTGTGGGATTTCCTTCCTGTATTGTATTTGGACCTTACTGCCTCTCCCTCACTAGAATAATTTTAACTTCAAATGTTCCTACTTCTTGGTAATGAAAGCAGACTTTCTCGCCCTTATCCTACAGGAGTTTGTGCTGTCAGAGGTGACAAATCCAGCAAAAAGGCAGTTTGGAGAACCACAGTTAGTAGGAGTGGGAAATTGCTGAAGATTTCTGCAGTGGACTTGCACAGAAACCACAGACAAAGTAAGCCTTCTGCTGTGATGTGTGTGGTGTGATGTGGGGGATGTGGGTAAAGGCTTATCTAGAAGCATTTAGACTGTTTGGTGAAATAAGTAGCTGTCCTTAAAATTTTGGAGCTGCTGGGGAAAAGACTGGAGAAGAAGAATTAAGACTTGAGTGTATATTGCCAGAAAAAGAGAACAGATGTCCATGGGGCAAAACAGGGTACAGAGAAAATTATTTCACTTTTGTTATTGCTCCACCTCATTGAGAATGTTCAGATCTCTCATTTCCATTGTTGTCATCTGCCTCCTTTTACTTGCCAGCCTCTCCACTCTTCTTTGCTACATCATTTTTATAGACAGGAATTAGTGTTTCTTGCTTGATTTTTGTGAACTCCTGCAAGGCTCTGGTTGACTTCTCACTTGACCTCTAGAGCTGGATTAAGGAAAGCCCCACTATGAATGATTCGTCTCCTCCAAATAAAAGGAGTTTCACATCCTGCATGTCTTGTGAGTTGTTGACTCACTCTTGGGCCTGTTGTTATAGCAGATACTGTAAAGAAAGCTTAAAAGCTCTTGTATCAGCACCCTTGTCTTGTGATTTTTCAAGAGTAATAAAACAGTTTTCCTCCTCTGCTGGCTGCTGGACCTGCTGGGAGCTGGTTTCCATCTCACTGCTATCCCAAGAGCAGGCTCTGCCTATTCTACTGGTGCTTGTTCCTGGAGGAACAAAGCACCAAGGTTCAGGGGGATGTAGATGGAGGAACAGTTAGAGGACAAGTGCTAGGAAGCTCTTATTTCCTATTTTCATCCTGCCTGGATGGTTGCATCAATTGCTTTGTGCTTTGTCCCAGTTTTCCTGCTTTAGGTATTTTCTGGATAATGGCGAAGATGGTGAGAAGAACGTGTGCCTTTTGCCCAGAAGGGGAGGCTGGGTCTGTCATGTATATTGCCAAGGAGAGAAATATTGCTGCTCATCAGCATTGTCTGGTGAGTGACAGAAAGGCTAAAGGGGAAATTTCCACTGCTTCTCTGTTTTATGACTCTGCAATGGTGTCTGAATTAAAAGATGTGTTACCCAAGCCAGCAAGCTTATATTAGACTGAAAAACAATAGGGCATGGCCAGAATTTTGGAGAGGAGGAGGAGAACATGTCTGCATAGCTGGACGTGTTGATTTCTGGTGTTTTCATGCAGGTCTGTTCCTGCTCAGTGGTTCTAGACAGTAGGAACTAGAACTTAAATAAGCTGTGTACTTAAACCTTTTGCAGGATGTGAAGATGTTCACACCACTTGATACATGAAGGAAAAAAAAAAGTTCTCAGTCTGTCCATTATATAAAATAAGGAATAAATATATAAAAAATACCTGTGAAGCTCTAAGCATGCTGTGACCCTAGAACATAATTGCAATTGTTGCTGTCAAAATGCCTCCTTTATTCCAAATTCCTAGTGGAGCTGGTTCTTGGTGTGTAGAATTAACTACAGATGCTATATTCTTGTTGCATTGAGGGCTGCTTATTGCAGGAGATGCATCTCTTGCTACAACACATCCTGGCTCTCATGGTTCCAGCCTTCTTACTCTTGCAGGTTCTCTGTTTACATCTTTATTTTGTTCTACTTTTTTTTTTTTTTTTTTCTTGGATGTACTTGGAATTTTTTCTTGTAGCTGGTTTTCTTATGGGTATAATATTCCTTCAGTTGTTGAAACTTTTACTTTTTTTTCCCCCTCCCTTTCAACAGCTAAACTAATTTTTCTGCCTTAGGCTTCTCTGTACTGTTTGGCTTTTTTGCAGTTGGCTATCTGTCACCTTCTGAGCAGACAGACTGTGCCTGCCAGTTGGCAAAAGAGTAGCTTTTGTAGTTGGGTACTAGCTATATATAATGATTACAAAAAAGCTGCTGAGAACCTCCCCTTCCATGCTTAATGTAATGACTCAGCACTTCTATAGGAAGTGACCTGAATGTGCACATATACTTTTTTTTTTTTTTTTTGAGTTTTGCCCAGGCTCTGTACAACGTTCTAATATTTCTCATGTAGTCAACTGTTGCCAATATTGGACTGTATGGAAATTTTATTATGGAGAAATGTTGCATCCAGCTGTAAGGCTGAACAATGGGGCAGATAATAAGATGTTCAAAGTATGGGGGTCTGTTGGCTGAAGAGCTTCTTCTCTTTGCTCTGGACAGCCTGGGCTTCCAGACTTTAATTCATTCCCACTTACTAAGTTCACTTTCTCACCTTGTTATCTTTTTGTAGTTCACCTTTGGGTTATGTGAAATCTCAGACAGAGGAACTTCTTTTGACTGGGGAAAAGGTTTACACACAGCTTCTTGTTCATTGTAGTTGAAAACTCTTAAAAAACAGAAAAATCTACCTTCTTAGCTGGGCAAGTGTAAGAGTCTTCTCTGCATTGATGACCAAGTCCCTCAATTAATTAATTATATTATGTCTTTTGTCTTAAGTTATTTTCCTCAGGATTTGTGGAATCTGAAGAGTATAACCCAGATAATCTGGATATTAGGTTTGATGTGGCATCTGTGTTGAAAGAACTCAAGAGAGGAAAGAGGCTGGTAAGGAGTTTCTGAATCTGCACTTTAGTCTTATCTCATGGTGTTGACAGCCATCTGGCCTGGTTTATCCTTGGAAAAAAAGGCAGAAAAACACCTTGTCCTTCTGTTCTACTAAGATTCGGGGAATTACAGATTTAGAGATAGAAATATTGACTTCACTTTATATTTGCTGAAATTCAGTTAATTTTGTATTAAAATGTGTGTTTTTCTGGCCTCTAAATCCTTGATTGAGGTCTCCTAAGAAACTTTGGTGAAGGACTAAGTCGTTGCCTGAGACAAAATTATGCAATTCGTATGTGTCAAGGGAAACACCTTTTTTTAGCAGAAGGAGAGTTGTCAAGATGAGTTTTTTCTTACTGGCTTTGTCCTCAGCTGTCCTCCTCCCTTGCCAGCTGGGTGGAATTCTTTACAATGTTAATTTTGCCTAGAAAGCATAAATACAAGTACTAATACCAATAGGTGCTGAAATAAGTTGAGCAAGATTTAGAGGAGGAAGCTGCCCGGTGTCCTCACATGGCTTTTGGCGTTGTTTTACAAATTGATCAGTGTGAAATAGAGGCAGGACTTTAAAAAAGTTAACGAAATAACCTGCCAGATCAGTTACACAGAGGCAACTTGCAACAAAAGATTTGGTTTTCCCATAGAGGAGAGTATTTGTATGACAGGATTTTCAGTGTCTGTTTGCAGTGCTTACCTGCTGAACCTCATCCTGTTCCAGGTGTGTAACTTCTGCCGCAAGAAAGGAGCCACTGTGGGCTGTGAGGAAAGGGCCTGCCGCAGGAGCTACCACTACTTCTGTGCACTCTGTGATGATGCAGCAATAGAAACAGATGAAGTAAATGGAGTCTACCGGTATTTAACCAAATTTTTTCCTCATTCTTGTCAAGGTTTTGGTGGTGGTGTCAGAAAAAGAGACGTAACAATTGGGTGTTTTTTTAAAAAGTACTGTTATGCTCTCCTAAGTGATGCCTGAGCCTCTGTTCACAAGCAACAGGGGAAGTGTTTTCCTTTCACAGGAAAACGTCACAGCACTGGGAAGGAATCTGTTCAGTGTTTGAGGCTGCAACACACCTGAAAGGTTGCTAGACCAAAAAAAAAAAAAAAAAACCAGTAAAGTCAGTCCTTACTGGCTATCCAGCTAGTCTTCAAGGATCAGGATTTTTATTACTGTCACTCAAATTATCAATTTCTGTTTGTTCAGAAGTTTCAGTGAATGTAGTCCAAGCACAGAGAGGCTACAGCACTTCTGGATCTATTCATATTAGGCAAATTCTGGTAGTTTTGCCTTCATATTCTAGGAGAGAACAATTTATTCCCACTGAAGACCTTCTGCATTTCAAGTACGTTGCTGGCATTAACACAATTAGAAGACCTTAAGTGAATTTTCTGTTCTGATCATGCTGGCCCTGGTATCTGCTGCTGTCAGGCTGCCTGTGTTGCCATTGGTAGATGATCTGAATTCTTTAGACTGCACAGACCAAGGAGTTGAGAAATTGGGCCTTTAGGGACTTTTTGGAACGCTGAAGTTAGAGTAAAGTCTGAGTTGCATAGAACTCTTGCTGTCTATTTCTTTGCAAGGCCAGAGAGACCATGTTAGTGTTAGATTAATTTATCTGACCATCTATTAACTATTTTTTTCAGGAAGAGGTGAACTAGTGCAACACTTAGCAGTAGAGATGGATCTGTCTGTGTCTAAAGACTTGCACTCCACTCTGCTGCACTAGGCCTCTCAGTCCAAATCAAATAACATCATTGTTCAAGGCTGTAGGCCCAGCTGTAGCAAAGATGAAATATTTAATTTATGCTGATAAAAGTCTTTTGGAATCTGCAAAGCTTATGAAAGAGTGTAGCTGGGAAGAGGGAAAGCTTCTGTGATCACAGAATAAATGGCTTTCATATCATAGAGCTTTAGAAAGGGTACCTCAGGCTGAATAAGTCTGAACTTCTCAAGATACTGAGAAATAAATAAGACTGATAAAATCTAGATACAAACTGGTGAAGAAGTCATTAAATGTTATTGTTTCATTTGTTGGTTTTCTGACACAGTGACCTTAGAGGTTTGGAAGAGGAACCCTTTAAAATGCCTTGTGTTAAGTCACTGTGTGAGACCAGTTGCTTGTCCTCTATAGAAATATAGGCTATAGCAACCTGAACTGAAGGGATGAAAAAAGAACTGGATTAGAAAATGATGGTGAGGTGGGTTTCAGGGATTTGAACCCAAAGACTTCTGCACAGAATCAGTGGCATAAATAAAGCACAAAATTTATAGCTAACTTGTAAGTGTTGGAGAGAAAATGAACAGGACTTGAAAAGCAGTGGATGTGGATTGACAGCCCCCTGCACTTCTCTTGCAAAAGTAGTAGTAAGGAAGTGGTTCCAAGCAAAGGGGTCTGAGTAGTGTAAGGTATTGTCTGTTATTTATAAGATGCTCTTATACTTAAGAAAGTTGTTTTTTTAACACTGGAAAAGAATAGGATTAAAGGGAGGGAAGGAAAGAACCAACCACCAGAGGGCAATATTAGAAAATCAGGGATGTAAATAAGGTGCCTCTAGTACTTGGGTTTCTGATTCCATTGTTAGGTGTGCATATATATATGGGGCATCAAAATTAATTTCATGCCAAAAAGCTGTCTCATCAAGGAAACAGACTATTTCTAAGGTCAGTACTTCTGTTTTTGTTAAAATAAAAGAATGACTATAATTAGAATATGTTCTACAAGATGCACTTCCCTTTAAAAATTGTTTCCAAACACTTGTGCATTAGTTTTGGCACAAAGATTCGTAATGAAGAGATCAGCTAAACCACATTCTTGGCAAGGCCATTTTGCTGAAAAAGTGATTTGGGATCCTTCTGTAAGAAAGGCATATTATGGAAGCTGGTTCATGTTCTTCAGATATTATTGTGTCCAGAAGATAAGGAAAGTTTCTACTGTATTTCTTATAATCTGCCTTTTCTGAGGAATTCACATTGCTCTCCTAGAACCAGAGAAAATATTTCCACCTCATGTATGGCTGAAGTCTTTAAGGAATGAATGGATTGAGCAGCTTTAAGCTACTGGATCTCAAACTGGGTGGCACCTTCCTTCCTTATGATATGGGAATCACCTCATCAGCACTGGGCACAGTGGAAAGGGAGGGGCACAGACATCTCTGCTGTGTGTGCAGTGCAGTGCCACGTGGCCCTGCCACCACATCATGCAGGGCTTGTACATTCAAGCTGACTGATAAGCAGATATCTCTAAAGAGGTTCTGGACCTGGCCAGGACAAGGGGGCACAACTGCAGTAGCTACAGTCAAGTGATATTAGTACTGGAGTATTTAATCTTGACAGCATTAATCTAATTTTAATAAGGCACTTCAGGAGGAGTCCTTCTACCACAGTGGTGGGCACACAAGGTGAAATGTGTCTGACTCAGTGTTTGAACAGTGAGCAGGTCCAGGCAGAGTGGGATAATGGAGCTGATGAATCACAGCTTTCAGTGTTCAGAGTCCACTGAGACTGTAATAGTACCAACACAAGCTTCTGCATGTATGACTTTACAGTAGGTGCTTTCCTAGGTGAATAATGATGAACAAAAGTCCTGATAGGTTTTTAAACATCTTTCAGCTTAGGTTCATTGAAAAGAGGGGAAAGTATCTGTTAAAGTCAGCCAGCATAATTCTGTTTACATATTTATTAATGCTTTTTCTCTTTTTCTTAAAATTGAACTTAAATTTTAGAGTGTTCTGCACAAAACATGACCCAGGCAATAGGACCAATCACTATGGTGAGTTTCTTTAATGGCTTCATTGATGTAATTTGTTTTAAAAATTTTCATCCTACAGTCAATAACTCATTTGAACAGAATAAATATTACTGCACCTTTAAAACAGCAGTGGATTTCTAATCCTCTAGAGAGTGGTGTGGTTGAGATCCATGTGTATGCACATCAATCAAGTTTTTATTTTTTTTAAGTAGGAAATGTTTATATTTGATCTTCCCTGGACTTTCCTCAAAACACTGTGGACCTGATCCTTTCTGGAATTATTCTGACTGTGCAGGCAATAGGCCCAAGCAGCTTGTAAAATCCATGTGAGATGGATTGCACCTGATTAGCAAAGAGAGGGCTGTTAGAATAGTGGTCACCTTGGGATTTTTATCTGTAGTTACATTAAAATGTTCATATTTGCATCTTCTGTATTCACTGCAGTAGTTTTTAAATAGAACCTTTCATTCTGGAGGATCCCAAAATGCTTTTTAAATGTAATGAAAGGGTTAAACACTGTCTCTTTAAGGACTGCTTCCTTTGCTGTGGAAACACAGCTTAATTTGGGAGTCCTGGTCCTTGCTGATTCAGTGGTAGTCAGGAATCTCACTTAATTAGCTGTGACTTTGTTAGCCTAATGCAAACGATTGCACTCAATTGCACAAGAGTGTGTTCTAGACTGGCCACTGTGCTGAAATGTCAGAGCTTTGCTGCATGATCTGAAGAGGACAGAGTGTGCCTAAGGACCCAAGCAGGGATGGGAGGGCATTTTGGACTTGGAAGCAGGCTTCAAGCCTCAGCTTAACTGGAAAAGTTGGATGTACCTAGAGCAAAGGCTATCAAACGTAAAAAAATGAAATAATGCTGTGCAGGAAGAGTTGGGCTGATCTTCAGACTGTGTTGCTCCTGTTTTGTAAGGCAAACATCAGGAAAAACCGAGATCCTACCACAGAGCAAAGATGCCCTGCTAGACAGCAAGCAGCCTGTTGTACCTCTTCTAAACTGCTCCAAATTAGGGTACCCAGCTTTATTTTGGATGAAGTGAGAGGCTATGATTTCCTTTCAGGCCATGAAAATTGCAAATGTTCAGCACCATACTTAAAGAATACCCCAAACCCAATGTGTTTCAACCACCTTCCTCCTGTACCAACTGCAGCTCCTCATTCCTCTTAAAAGGATGATTTCTATGAGGAAAATCTGTCTAAGTGGTGCCCAGAGGATGTTGAGTTAAACAGGAAGGGAATATACTGCCCCACAGAGGTTTTTGTGGGTGGTTGAACTCTTCTCCAGCTTTCTCTGCTCCTGCAATGTCTTCCTTGCCAGAGCTGTCCTCTGGTTGTGATGCTTTTTCTGTTTTCAGCAGCTGCAGTTACAGTGTTGGAGAGGGGCTGGTGCATGCTGATAACAGTGTGACAGGGTGAAAACAAATGATCTCGTGGAGATCTCACTAAATGTCACTAAAAACACTTGGTAGCATAAATAATACTAAACTTGGAAGTCAGATTGGTCTGGAGGCTTTCTAGGAGGGCATCATGCCAACTGAAAATCCTAATACCATTGATATGTCTTTGGGACACTTAAAATAATTCTTTATGTGGTCTTAACTTTCAGGATGTATTAACATAAACAAGGTTTGACTAAAAAAAAACCCAAACAGTAATCATTCATAAATCTGTGTGAAGTCTGTACTGTGTAAAGGTAATGCTGCTGCTGGGGACAATCAGTTCACTTTGCCACAATCAAAAATCTGATGTTAAAAACTGGAGTTTTGCTTCATACTGAATTTAAAAGGCAAAGTGATACCTAATGCTATAGTAATTTGCACTTCTTAATGGTTCAGGCTTGTAATTTTTCTAATATGAAAATAATAGGAATTTCACTGAAATGTCAGGCATTTGGGGAAGCTGAAGCATACTCTTGCCTTGCATTCCAAAGGGCCTCACTTTTGTATCTTTTGGGGATAAGAGAGAATTTGAGTGATGTGCTGAGGCTGATGCATTTTTTCCTTTGTTGTTTCTTGATTCCTAGATAGAGCTAGTAAGAGGAGAAGACATGCACTGAAATCTTCCACCATCACACAACAAATGGTAATTCTGACTTTAAGTCTTTCTAACAGTGAGCCCACATCTGCTGCAGCAAAGGACTTTTTGAGTGCAGTATTTTGACAGTGTATTCAATATGAGATTTCCTCATAGAAACAGTAACTTTTTCAGCTGCCTTGCTTGACGTTCTGTCTGAACAGAACTGTTTGCATTTGGAGCTGCTTCAGGCAGAGCCAAGGCTGCCCTCTGGTGACATGGCACGAACAGAGCAGGAACCTCTGAACCAGGCTGACTCAGTGGCTGTGATGTTGACATGACTGAAAGAGCTGCCCTTGGGGGCTTCTTTTCTTCAGAGTACTTCAGCCCTCAGATTGTTGCTTAGGGCTTGACACAGTTTGCATGAAAAACTGATTTTGATGGGTTACTTGGTCTCTTAAACTACGGTTTGTAAACCCATAGTAAATGTGGCAAATTTTCTTTGCTCTGCTTTGGCTTTCCCAAGGTTTTGGGAGCTATGAAGCTGAGCATCCCTCTGGTTGCTGGGGAAGTTGTTTTAGAGGCTGTTGTTAGGAAGCCTGTGAATGCAGCTTATTTTATGTTTGAGGTGATTTGCTCAGCTCCGTGGAAGTATGTGTGGGAATTCCCTTTGACTCTTGGGAGGTCAGGGCTTCTCTTTTTTAGAGGAGTTAGCATTCAGCTTTCCTTGGGAAAAACTTGCTTTTCTCAGGCCTGGAGATCAAATGGAGGTTGTGTGAGGGAACGTGAACAATCTTTGCAGCTTTTATGTAGCACTTTCATAAGGGTCAGTTATTTGTCTCCAGGTATTTCTCAGCTGTAATTCCACTTACGTTCAAGGTGTTAGGACAGACCTGTGACCCAGGTAATAGAATCATAGAATCATAGAATTGGCTGGGTTGGAAGGGACCTCAGAGATCATCAAGTCCAACCCTTGATCCACTCCCACTGCAGTTACCAGCCCATGGCACTGAGTGCCACATCCAGTCTCTTTTTAAATATCTCCAGGGATGGAGAATCCACCACTTCCCTGGGCAGCCCATTCCAATGCCTGATCACCCTCTCAGTAAAGAAATTCTTTCTAATGTCCAACCTAAACCTCCCCTGGCACAACTTGAGACCGTGCCCTCTTGTCTTGCTGAGAGTTGCCTGGGAAAAGAGACCAACCCCCCCTGGCTACCCCCTCCTTTCAGGGAGTTGTAGAGAGTGATGAGGTCTCCCCTGAGCCTCCTCTTCTCCAGGATGAACAGCCCCAGCTCCCTCAGCCTCTCCTCATAGGATCTGTGCTGGAGTCCCTTCACCAGCCTGGTTGCCTAATGTGCTGCTCTTGCTGCTCTCCAGAGCTAGCAATCTCAGATTCAGCACAAACACTGCAAGTAAGCTGAGGGCCTCCAGGGTCTGTAACTTCAGGATAAATTGATTACATGATGCATTTTTACACTGATGGTTCTGTGGCAGAGCTTAAGTACTTGTGGTGCTGTGGTATGATGTGGAATAGCAGCGAATGACTGCATCTTGTCCAAAGAAAAAGGAAAAAATATTCCCCCTCTCCTCTCAGATCCTTCCTGGTCTAGGAAGCAAAGCAGCATTTGCACCAGGAATTAACAGTAGGTATTTGTTAGTATCTGTGCTATCTGCAAATGCAGTAATAATTAAGGGGGGTGGTGCTCCAGATGTTGGACTTTTTGAGTTTTGCTTTGAAGCAGTTTTTGTTTCCCACTTTAAAAGCAATGTCCAGAGAGGAATATTGTTAACTGGGCAGAAAAATTGACTGTGTTCACAGAAAATGGGCTGCTTCTTATCTTTCTGATGATGTAGAG
Organism: Heliangelus exortis; assembly: GCF_036169615.1. Lineage (NCBI taxonomy): Eukaryota > Metazoa > Chordata > Aves > Apodiformes > Trochilidae > Heliangelus > Heliangelus exortis. The sequence continues at coordinate 27,532,692 of NC_092422.1, read as the reverse complement.
GTAAGATAATGATAACAGAGCAGTAAATGTCAATGATGTTGTTTTGATTTTCTTACAGAGCGCAGAAGAGGCAACAGAAGAAAACAGTTTAGAGATACTAAAAAGAAAAAACAACAGGCATAAAGGTGTGACTCGTTTATAGAACCCCTGGGAGATCCTGTGATCTGTCATGCTGAAGCCCAGAGCTTGGAGAAGGTTGATAGCAGCAGTGCTGCAAAGATATTTTGTATTCTCCTGAGACAAGTGGCTCTCCAAGATCTGGCAAGGGAGCAGAAGTCTGATTTGCAGAATGACTGTGCAGTTTTAATAATTGTGCAGCACACAAATCTGTGCTTTTGCAAGACTTGCTATGTGATGTGAGCTGGTGAATTCAGCTGGAATTTTTATAACCCCCTGCTGTGGCTGGGTGCTGTGTTCAGCAGTGTGTGTGTGTCTCCAGCAAACAGGTGTCTCAGCCTGACCCCCCTCCACTCTTATCAGTGCAGTTAAATTTAAAATGTAATAATTTCTCCTTCACCTCAGTCTCCTTGTGCTGAGCCCCTCTTGAAGGAGGGGTGCAGTTCTGCCAGGGGGGGTGGGTGAGCAGAGGGAGGGTGTGTTGTGAGGAGAGGGCTTGAGCAGTAACCCAGCAGCACGAGGGGAGTTCAGGGAACATTGCAGAGGAGCTCTGGAGTGGGGCCAGCTGAACACTGCCACAGGGCCACTGAGTGCTTATCAATAATTTGAACTATTGGTGTACATAGGGTGCTTAACAGGACAGTATATTTCTTAACTAATATGATATTACAGCAGTGAAACCAACCAGTGGACCAATTCTTTGGTTCTGGGGTTTTCATGGTTCTGGGAGACCCCAGAAGTCCTGTAGCCAGTTGTTTTATCACCATGATGCTGTTGCTCTGTAGTGTGGAAAGTGTTAGTGGTGAATATTCAGCATATATGGCTATGCTTGCTACACAGGGCATGATTTGTAACAGGAGATGGCTGCCTAATGTTTTTCCTGAATTTTTAGTAACAAAGAATCCTGGAATACTATTAGGTCATGTTAGTGAAATGACATTGCTTTTGTCACTGATGTCTCAAATAAAAAATAACATTGTTTATAATGGAGACTGGCAGACTTCTGTGGGCTGTCCTTTTGAACAGGCCAGTAAATAGGTCTTACTGAAACTTGTCTCTGACCTGCTGCTCTGAAATAAAGAAAAAAAAATTATTTCCCTAGGAATCCAAATTTGACAAAGTAGGCATGTAAAATGGGCTGTAATAAGTGAGTTTAATGCCTGGATCACTTTAGAGTAAAAGTAGCTTTAATTTTCTTATCAAATCAATACTGATTCACTTTGTGCTGCTTTTTATCTTCTAGCCTGTTCAGTCTTACGGTGTGATCCTGAGGACTGGAATTAAAATAAAAACAAGGCAAATCCCTTGCTTTTCCTGTATTAGGAGGTGTCAAAAGACCTTAGGAGTGGTGCATTTAGGGTTGTGGAAGAATTTGCTTTTGATAAATGAAGCCAAATCTAGAGCTTAGGTTATTTTACACCCAGTGCAGAGCTTATGTTTACCTGACCACACTTTTGTTCCCACTGAAAAGAGCTGAGTGGGTACCTGCAGGAGCCAGGGATTTACACAAATATTGGTTATTCAAAGGGGGTCTTAAGCCAAAGTTTTACTTTTTGAAGCAAGTAAAGCCCACTGTACAGATCACTCCTGTGTAAGAGTGTGGTTTTTGTGTTTTTAACAGTCCGAATAGACTTCGTTAGGAAATGCAAGCAAGCTGGGCTTCTGGATGACATATTTGAAGAGATGCTGGACACACTTCACCTGGCACAGGAAAAACTGATGGATGACAACACTTCAGAAACAGGTATGGACACCCATGGTGAGGACTCTGCTCTTAGAGCAGAAATGCTGACCTGAATGCCAGGTTTTATTTGTCAGGTTTATCTGTATTTTATAGGTCTGTGTTGTTCTTATAGCTTCAAAGAGGGACCAGCTATCTCTTAATATCAGCACTCTCCTTTGAAGGAAAAATCCCTGAGTATGTATGTTTTAAGTCTTTGGATGATTAGTTAGAACTTCATTATCAGCTGTTAGTGTGTAATTTGGGAGTTTCATCAGTTGAAGGATCAGCTTGTACGAAGCACTTTTGTTCTTAAAGGGTTCCAGTCTAATGTTGCTTTGTCCACAACACCATTAAAAAAAATAAAATTAACTCTTCCTCTCCTATAGTGCTCCCACCTTTACAAACTTCTGAATAATACCATTTGAAAAGAATGCTGATTTATGTGAAGTAACATGTAGAAAATGAAATATTCCACCTGGCTAAACCTTCCTTATAAGCAGCTTGCATGTAACATGACCTCAGCTGCTAGAAACAGTGCAGTTCAGGACCCATTAGGGTTTTAAAGATATTTCCCATTAAACAAACCTCTTAACGGGCACATGATCTCTGGAGGTGTTCCCTATTTTTTCATTTGCAGCCTGAGGCACAATGAAACTGAGGCACAATTCCTGAGGTTTTTTACACTGAACAGTGATAGCACCATCCCACCTATCATGTGAACTGTCAAGAGGAGTTGGTGTGGGCAGCCCTGCCATTACACGTGCAGTCCTGACACATTCCCTGGAATGAAATATGATTAAGTGTGTTCCTCATTTTTAAACAGACTGTTCAGGTGGTGCAGACCCAAGAAAGGACAATCAGTAGGTCCGTCCCCTCTCCTGGTTTCTTTTTGGAACTATAAAAAATGCTGTAGAATTGACAAATTGATCCTTCTTTCTCAATATAGACCATATGAGAAGGAAGACGTCTTAAAGTCTCAAGTGATTGGTATGACAGAAAATAAGTAATTACTGTTTTGTGCTTCTTGTAATATAGGGCTTTGCATTAATGTAAGGGTTCTGTAAACCTCGATTCAGTAATACTAAATCAAATTATCTCTTTCCCCAGAGTATGAAGAGACAGTGATCTCACTCTTTGACTGTGGACTGTTTGAAAATATACTGACAAATACTCACTCAGGTATGTGGAAAATGTTTTCAGAGCAGTAGCAGTTGTTATGGTTTTTGACATTGAGAGATTTCTTCTGAGCATTTTGATAGAGCAGCCATTTGAAATGAAAATTCTGAGGAACTTTTTTCAGCATTCCATAACTAATTGCATGGAAGCCCTTGCTACCTGAATCTTTAGAAATACAGTATATTAAATTTGTCTGGCTGACCTGAAGGGGGAAGCAAGTGACAGTTTCACGAAGGGTTTCCACCAGAGAGGAGCTTCCCTCTCCAGCAGGGTGCAGTGCTGTTCTGCTTCGGTTATTTCCCCTCTCTGCAGCCTCCCTCCAGCAGCTTGCCTGCCCCTCAGCTCTGCTCCTCTCTGAGGAATGCTGTTCAGCTGGTTAAAAGCATTAAATGCTATGATGGCAGTTGTAATGTGCTTTGAAAAGCCAGCTGAGTGCTCTCAGAGTGAAACGAAAACAAGGGCTGGAGCCATTTCTTGGGAGCACTGATACGGAAGGAAACTCTGTGGCTTGGACTCCAGTCTGGGCTATTGTAAATGACAATGTTAAAGCTGCTTTTCAGACAGGCAAGTCTCTTGCTCCCCATGCCTCCCTCTAGCAATAAGCAGCTTTGCTCTAACATCTGCTTCAGTTTATCCCAGTGAAAAGGGAAATGGGTTTAATTAGCTAATGCTGAGGTTCAGTGCATGAAAGTGATGTTTGCTAATGTGTTCCCTTCACTTGACTGAAAGTGCCAGGCTCCTCTCTTCTGTCTCTTGTTCTCACACTTAAATTCCTCTTTTTGGATTGGGACTGACTGTTGTGGCAGAGTTTTCCAGCACAGGGTTCCACCAGTGCTTCATCTGAGGGCATGAAAACATCTCTGGTCAGAACTCCTCATGTGACACAACCTTGGGTCACACTTGTTTCTTTCACAGCTGCATTGATTATTTAATCCTCTTCTCAGCTTACAGGAGACATTCTTGATGTTGGCACCTACCAACCACAACCATGTGACTCTCATGTGTAGAAGTTGTCCCCTTTCCAGGTTCCTAATACTTGAGCAGCTCAGTTCTTCCTGTGGCACTGAACTCTCTGATACCATTGGCCTACTTTTAACATCAAGGTCAGCAATGAAAAAACACATCAGGGTTGGTTCCAAAACTGATCCAAGCTCTTAAAGTGAACCAGTCAGAGAGGAATGAAAACAATGTTAGTTACAGTAAGGGAAACTGTAGGGACAGAAGGAAATCACCAGATTTTTTTTCTTTTTCTTTTTTTTCTTTTTATTTTTTTTCAGTCCTAATCTGTTTTCCAGTCTCTAGCAAGCAAGTCTCTCTGTGCAAAGTTTAGGACTAAATAAAATAGGACTAATATAAATACTGTGTCTTTGACCTTCTCCCGCAACTGGTGATTTTTGGGTCATTTTGATAGGCTTTACTTTCAATCCATTTTTCCATTTTATATTTTTTTTTTTTACTTCCCGGGTCATCAGGCAAAACCTGTCCTAAAGCCTTATATGTCAGCACAGTGAGGTTACTCTGTAACTGTACTTGCTGATGCTGCTTTTAAAAATCTCTTTTATATACAGGGATGAACAGTTCTCCAGCATGCAACTTTACTGCAAACTCAACTGCTTTTAAAACTTTTGATGTGGGACCTGCCATCCTCTCATCAGTAATTTCAAGTTTTTAGATTGGAGGTTCTCATTCTCTCCTCCAAGGAAAAGTGTCTAAAGGTTTTGCTTTACACCCTGGTGTCGTGTGTCCTGCTTGGAGCAAAACCTCCATCAGCTTTCATCTGCTCTCTGTGGGTCTGCAGTCTGTCCAGTAGCTTCTGAGCTCCCTTGCAGGGTTTGTTTCCAGGGGCTCTGTAGCAGTGAGTTCTGCAGTTCAGTTGTGCAGACACAGGCAGCAATACTTTGTTTTAAAACCTGCCCTGTATGTTCACCAAGAGCCTCTTAGCACTTGGCTTAGGGAGGAGCGAGTGCAGTCATTCCAAGTCCACATTCCTCAAACCATTCCCAGTTTTATAGAAATTCATGGTTTTCCCTTTGGGTCATATCCTGCACGAGGTGGAAGGTTCCCAGTCTGCTATCTGCCCTGCTATGGAAGCACTCCCATAGGACTGGCATTCCCATCACTGACCTCTTTCTCTAGGCTGGTTCTGTTTCTGCCACATCATTTCACAAGAGAAATGGAGCCACATCTCTTCCTTTCATCTTTAGGTCCCCTGTACACTGAATACAGGAACACAGTTGTCGTGTTTGCTGTTTGTTCTGTCATATCCAGATATTCTCTGAGAGTGTTTTCTCCAGCTCCCACTTGGACATGTCCAGCTTTTCCTTCACAGGTGGTGCCTATCAGTTCTTTTAACCACACAGACTTGGTACCAAATGGAAATGCCAGAGAGGCTGCCTGTGGCAAGCTGTGAAGAGAGCTGCAGAGTGAAACAGTGGCACAGGCTGGGGTGGGACAGTGATGGATGCAGTGTCCTATGTGACTCCTGACTGCAGAGGGAGGTGGAGAGAAGTGAGGTCCCCTCCCCTTTCTCTGTCGGATCAAGGGTGAGGCATCAAGTTTCTTTCTCCCTGATGAGCAGCTCCCAGACTGTTCAGCAGGCAGTGGACACTACCAGTGTCCTGCCTGTCCCCTTTCAACATCCATAGAATCATAGAATTGGCTGGGTAGGAAGGGACCTCAGAGATCATCAAGTCCAACCCTTGATCCACTACTGCTGCAGTTCCCAGCCCATGGCACTGAGTGCCACATCCAGTCTCTTTTTAAATATCTCCAGGGATGGAGAATCCACCACTTCCCTGGGCAGCCCATTCCAATGTCTGATCACCCTCTCAGTAAAGAAATTCTTTCTAATGTCCAACCTAAACCTCCCCAGGCACAACTTGAGACTGTGCCCTCTTGTCTTGCTGATAGGAAAAGAGACCAACCCCCACCATGTTCAACCTCACTGGGTAATAGAATTGAAAATGCATTATAAAAGAGTTCATGTGCACAGTCTTCCATGTACACACACAAACAGCACCAGGGAGGGGCTTTCTGAACCAACAGGAAGAAGCAGGGGGCAGGCTGAAGGCCAAAAGCCTTCTAAAAAAATCTATAGTTAAGAATGGTTCAGGCTCTGTAATTCAGAACAAACATGGGTGAATGTCTGGAGCTACTTTCCTCACTAACCATTACAACTTTGAAGGCCTCCTTCAGTATCTTCCCCCTGCCGCCTAAAAAAGTATATTCAGGTTTGTACAAAACACCTTTTTTTGCTTGTAACTAAAATCTTAACTCTGGAATTCTTGCACACTGTGAGGGAAACTTTTGTTGTTCACTGAGTAACTCTGCTGCTTGGAGGTCACTGACACTTCTGCATGCTTTATGGGATCATAGAATTGTTGATGAGTTGAATTACCTGGGAAAAGAGACCAACCCCCACCTCTCCACAATCTCTTTCCAGGTCGTTGTAGAGAGCAATAAGGTCTCTCCTCAACCTCCTATTCTGCAAACTAAACAACCCCAGTTCCCTCAGCCACTCCTCTTAAGAGTTGTTCTCCAGACCCTTCACCAGTTTTATTGCTCTTCTCTGGACTTGCTCAAGCAATTCACAGAATCACAGAAATGTCACAGTTGGAAAAGACCTCTAAGATCACCTTGTCCAACTCTCAACATCCCCCTCACAATAAAATTTCTATATATCAATTCTATATATCAATCTATATATCAATTTCAATATCACCCACTAGAGCATGCCCTGAAGTGCCACAGCTGCATGGTTTTTAAATACTTCCAGGGATGGTGATTCCACCACCTCCTGGGCAGCCTGTTCCAGCACCTAACTACTCTCTCAGCTCAGACATTTCTTCCCATATTCCATGTCCTGTTTCTAGTCAGGGGACCTCAACTGAACACAGTGCTTGCAGTGTGGCCTCACCAGTTCCCCAGTACAGGGGCACCATCACTTCCCTTCTCCTGCTGGCCACACTACTGCTGATACAGGCCAGGATGCTGGTGGCCTTCTTGGCCACCTGGGCACTCTGCTGGCTCATGTTCAGCCAGGTGTTGACCAGCACCCCCCCAGGTCCTTTTCCTCTGGGCAGCTTGACAGCCACTTCTCCCCAAGCCTACAGCATTGCCTGGGGTTGTTGTAGCCAAGTGCAGGGGTACAGCAAGTGCCTAATTTAAAACTTGTAATTAACAATGCAAGGTTATAGTAACGCTTCTGAATTCCAGCAGGGCCTGTTACTGAGCTTTCCCTCTTTTCAGTTTTTAGCACTGGGGAAAGAGAAGCAGTAGAGAGAAGTGGAAACCCTGTCAGGCAGCACTTTGCAAATAAGGCAAAGAACTTGGTTAACCTGGTCAGCATACTGGCAGTAAATATTTTGCCTAAAGCAGGAACATTAAGTGCTCTTGACTGTGTTTCTGGGAATGTGGCTGTTGAATGCAGTTGTCCAAACCATCTCTTTCTAGGTTTAATTTTGTTGTTGGCTAAAATCCATTAGGCTTGTGACTCTTAAGTGTGTAATTCAGAGATGTTATCTTTAAAGACTTAAAATACATTTCTGTTGGAGGATTTCACAAGTGGATTCTGAAAGTGGAACAGTTAAAGTTCATATGCAAAGTAATTGAGTTGGCAACTAAACAAATAATTTTTACATTTGCTGTGATGGTTTAACATAAAACCCACAATGCAGCCAGTTTTGAGATCACAATATATAAATGACAAAGTATGCAGCTCTCCTGTGGGATGTCCTTGGCTTCTTCATCTGCTCTCTTTCATACACCCCCCAGCCCATGACTGCAGGGTTTCAGGCTAAAGGCAGAGGCTTTATTGTAGGTTAAATTAAGCATAAGTAGCCTCTGCAGTGTTAGTGCGTGTTAAACATGTATTTTAAATGAGCAGTAGTTACATTTATTAATAAAAAACTTTTGTACCTTTCTTTATAGGAACAGAGGAAAAACTCCAGGAACTTCTGGAAAGCAGGAAAAAACTGGATAACAAAATTGAGCTACTTCAGGACTTGAAGGAAGTTGTCCTTCCCACCGAAGAGAACACTGCTAGTACTTCTAGTACAATGTCTGAATAACCCTTCTGTCTGTCTGTGATGGTGTCAGTATTTAGGATTTTTTAATGATAGAAAACATAGAGCACATCCAGTCAGCTTCTAAGTAATTCCCACCCCCTGTCCTGCCCCCCCAAAGCAGGGACACAAGCAAGAACTGGGTGTTTACTTGTTTTTATACCTCACTGTTGCAATAATGTTAAGTTGTCCCTTAAATTTTGCCATGGATCAATGAGTGTTACAGACCACACTTGGCTTTTCTAAAGCTCAACACAACGCTCCAATGAAGACTTTTCTCAAAGACAAGGGAGCATCAGCTGCCACAGAACACTTGGTGAGGGTCACTTTACCTGTGGGAGCCTGGTCCTGCCTCTGGTAGCTGCCTCACTGTCTGCATTGAGACAATGACAGCTAAAGGATCATCTTGCTGCTTTGGCTTGCCAAAGAAGATAAAGGAACAGAACTTGCACTTAAAGAAGCCTTCTGAGTGATAAACAGGTGTACTTTTGTTGTCTGGGGTTTTTTTTAGTGAAATGATTCTTGGTTGACTGCTTTATGTGTAGCTGGGTCTGCTGTAATGGCAGTGGTGAAACTGCATTGATGGGCAACTAGAAAAGGTTTGGCATCATACTCTAAACACGTACGGTGTAAAATGGATCAAAAAATGGTCTGTATCTTCCTTTCTCCATTAAGAAAGGATACAACTTCCACATGTTTTATCTTAAAAAAATTTGAATACAAAAAAGCATTGTTTAGTAACAAAAGATTAAGTTAATCAAATAAAATGTTTTTAAGAAAGCTGTGTGTTTAGTCATGCTGCCCAGGAGGTGGTGAGGAGGGGTAATGCTGTCACCCCATGGCTTAACTACACCTTGCTCCTCAGCCGCAGAGCTGGCCAGAGGGACCCACTGCCCTTAGGAGCTGTCAAACACCACTTGTTGGGACAGGCTGCAGCATGGTCCTGTGACAGCAGCTGTACTCCCTCCATAACCAGTAAAAATCTGTAACTGGAGGTTGTTCTGTACCAAGGTGGGAATCAGCAAACACAGAATAACAGCTTTCAAAACATAATCTCTTGGGGCAGAGCTACAAGCTGTGCCTGACAGCAACACAAGACTGGCCCTTTCCCTCGCTTCTGCAGCTCAGGCCTGGCTGCCCAGCACTGGAAACAAGCAGCTCACTGCCTGACTCAGGCTGCACTCAGCTCCTCTGCCTGGAGGGCTCCAGAGGGCAGAAGTGTTAACACAGAGCATGGGTCTGTCTGTTATTGGGAAACAAAAAGTGAAAATCCAGTCACAGGAAAGACATGAAAGGTCACGTGAGTTCTTTTTTTCCCTTTAGGAGCAATCTGAATTACTGACAAGCTTCAGGGCAGCTTAGAGGAGAAGTCAACTCCCCCCCCCCACAAAGCAGACCTTCAGTCCAGAGTTTGTAATTGAAAACAAGTTATTAGAAACATTTCCCACACAGGTGGAAGTATTTTGTCACCCTGTCCTGGACTGAACAGCCATTGTCATGCCACACAAACTTATCAACAACAAGATTCCAGACTTTGCAAAACTTACCATACCAAAGACTGGGGATGGGTTTAGGTTTAGTTTTTGTTTTGTTGTTTGTTTGGTGTGGGGTGTTTTTGTTTGTTTGTTTTGATTTTGTTCTGTTTTGGGTTTTGTTTATTTTTAAATGAAAAAACTTGTATGCTGCATGTAAAACAAAACCTTGCAAATTTCATCAAAGCCCAAAGAACTTTGCTAATGAAGAGGTACAAAAAGGTTAATTTTATTACATGTAGTTTATACAACACTTAAATGCAAAACCCCCACTTTCAGAACAGCGTATCCCCCCCTCCAAGGGAACCAACATAACCTGAACTAGGGAAAGGGAATTCATGGTTCCATTAACCATTATAAATATTGCTTGAACAGATTACACAAAGTACACATTACAAGGTATACGTATCAAGGTATGCCTGAATATAGAGATTTACTTCCAATTAGATTAGCTAGTTACCCATTCCTTCAAAGTCACTTGCATAGGCTTTGAGGGTACATTATTTCTGCACTTTTCTAAGCACCGGATGCACTCAGTTAATTACACACAGCAAATGGCAAATTGATTCGCAATCATGCAAATACAGCAAGAGATAGCCCTGCCATTTGCTTCTCTATAATCCCAAAGAATTAATGATTTAAGTGACATAATTCAGTGGCTCAGGTCAGACTATTTTCCAACCCCAAAAAGTAAATTAAAAATATTAACAGGTGATGCTAGCATTGAAATTTCCTAGCCTAGAAAGGTTAAGTCCTTAACCTCAGCTGGTATCCTTTGCACACCACAGCGTTCCTGACATCTTGAGCTGGTTCCACCGTCTGGGTTTGCAGTAAATGCTTTGCTTGACAGTGAATACTGTGTAACAGTTCATCATTTGCTTGACATCTTGCAACAGTTCAGTCTTGAGCACAGAAGACATTTGTTTTCACTGTGGCCTTTCACATCTTCTGGTACAACATTCTCTTACCAATACAGTCAGGACATCCCGCTGGAACTGCAAAACACCCCTACAAACACCCGAAACTTAAAACCTCACTTCAGTTCTTAAAAGCTCCACATTTACTGGCTTTAGCAATGAATTCCTTTAGCAGGGGACCGTCCATTTGCCAAAATGCTGCAGTTTGGGTCACTTCTGTCAAATGATTGACACAAAACTTAAAGCAGAATTCCTCTAAGTCCTAAACAAATGAAAAAAGAAAAATATTTCATTATTTTTGCTTCCACCACAGAAAATTACAGTCAGACACAAGTGCCCGTTATATGCTTATTTTTGCAGAGAACTAGACAAATACATTAACCCAGAGGTTCTCAATGTTTCCCCCACACAGTGAGCATGTAAATACAGTGGAAAACAGTAATTCTACCCATATTACATGGCTACAGCTGCAATTTGGCTGCAGTCACAAAAAAACAGCTGTTCTGAGTAATATATATTTTTAAAGTTTTTCCACTTGAAGAGTTTCATCATCTGCATTCACCAACAGCTATCAAAACCCAATAAAAATAGGAGATCTTGGGGTAATGATATATAACCAAGACTGTGGATTAAAAAAAAAAAAATCAGCTCTTTTGTTCCATAATATAAATACCAATCTATAGGTAAGGCTGCTTGACTTCCTGCATAGTTAAGGGTGTAACTGAAGCCAGTCACATGTCAGCAGGCTCCATGTGAGCACACAGTAACTGGAGAGTTTTACAGCACAGCTTAGGCAACAGGTCCCTGTGCAACAGGAACAGACTCGTGTTGCAGAGTATTTCACAGATGTCCTAAAGATTATCCCAAAGAAGTGCTGTGGCACAATACAGTGTAGCAATTCTAGCAGAAAGTGGACTCTGGGTATTTTGAGTCTACTTGGAAGTGCTTTCCATATAAGGACTAGAAAAGCCTCCTAGAACAACCATAACTGCACCCACATGATGTCAGACAGAAAGGATGTCTGAAAACACAAGACAGTTGATACAAGGTTGACCACAGAACACTTCCCACTCAGATTATTTGTTTCCAAATCCTCTTCTAATGAGGAAATCTACTCTTTATGGTGCAGATCTAAGCTGCTATAGGGGAGGATACTGCAGCCCTTACAAAAGGGCAACTCCCCACCCTGTTCTAATTTCTTTATGGTGAGTTTGTAGAACTACTACTTTACAGGTGAGAACACACCCTTCTTTAGCTGCTCAGCAGCCTGGGTTCTGCAGTAGGGCATAACAAATCTGCAGAGCTCTTTAACCCACACGAGGTTTGAAAGACTGATTAATATTCCTGTTTTCACTTAAGGCCAATACTGAAAGCTAGAGCAGCTGTGTGCCAGTGAGAGTCCTCAACACAACAGTAAATAAAAATATATCCTAGCCTAAAACCAGGCATTCTGAAGCTGCAGATCTTGACTTGTGTGGCATCTGTGCAACAAAAAAAGACAAGCTTATTAGAACCGAACACTGAGGGTTTTCTTTTTAAAAAATTACAGAACAAAGTGGCATTTCAAACAAAATTACATCATACACATTACAATATTTTGCACTGCTTTATTAAATCATATTCCAAGTCAATGAAATAAAAGCATACAATAAACAGAATTTCTGTAGTATTAGTACGTAACTTGGAAAATTTAAAGTTCTGTATATAAAAAAAAAAAGTTGAATTTCATTTCATGATGGATGCACAGCCAGCAAACTGTACATAGACTTATGTAACAGCATGGACTTAGTGAATAAAGACACAAGGTACACCCAATGATTATTTTAAAAGCTACATTATTTTAAAATTATTATTTTAAAAGCTAAGAAGCCAGACCTCCCCTAATGCTAGAAACTTCAATTCAGTCATTCTCTGAATGTATAGGAAAGCTTCATGTCATGGAGGTATTTTAAATTAGGGAAGCAGCTTCTTTTACCTCTTGCCTTACTCTGAGTAAACGACATCACCCAAGCAATTTGAAGCCCCTACCATCAAAAAGTGGTGAAATCCACTTTTTACTAAACCCCAGTCCCTATATACCTACTCTCTCCTTGATGCAGCACTCAAGCCTACCACTGTAACTTCACTTCTAACTTCATTTAGCCAGGGAGGTACAGCCAAGGTATAGTAGTTTTACTTTTTTTATAGTGGATTTCCTCTACCCTCTACAGGAAGAACCAATCATATACTAAAGACCCATCCTGCAAAAATATCTTTTAAGGCTAAAACATGGAAATCTTGCATCAAAGAAATCATTATTCACAGTAGAGCTGAAGCCACACGTTGCTCACTATCACAGCTCTTTGGGTAAGGCATATAGATAGAGCAAGCCACATACTACAAGGCTCTGAAATAAATTAAGGTACCTGGCATGCTAATTGCTGGATACTGAGTATGAGAAAAAGCAATGAGTTAATGTACCAAGTACCAATACTGCTTTATAAGCACAAGTAGCAAGTTAAAAGTGAACCAACTGCAAAGTTGGAAGCACGATACACAGATACAATGCTGAACACAAACAGCTGAGGTGAGCCCAGGAATACTACTGATTAGTTCATGAAGCAGCATGTTAGTCAGCTAGTACTGAAGTCAGGCATTATGCAGGAGAGAAGTTTTGCTGCCCTTCCCCTTCTCCACACACTGCTTTTCTGACTTCAAAAATTATTAGGTCAGTGAAGCAGTTCTTATCCTGCTGTTTCACTAGCATACTGTGGAGACTGAAAGTGTATTTGAGTGTATCTAAGCAAAACAACCAAAAGAGCCAACAAAGAAAGCACCCTGCCAACCAACCAATCCCAAGCACACTCACTCCCTGAACCTACCACATTGTCATAGAATAATAGGACTTGAGGTTGGAAGGGACTCAAGGATTGTCTGGTCCAACCCTTCCAATATATATATATTTTTATATAATGTGTCTCAGCACGCTGTCGAGCTGAGACTTAAACATCACACATACCACACAACCATACAACTAAGTAAATTAAGGCTTATAAGCTTGCTTTGCATAATGTCACAGGTTTTGCTTTATATTTAAACCATTCCCTTGTTTCAGAGTTACTGTTTTCATCCTCAGAAATGTTTTGTTATTTGTCTTTTTCCCACACAGAAATAGTAACTCATGGAGCTTGGCACAGCATCATAACCTTTTACCATGAAATCAAGCAGTCCAAGCATCTACAGATAGTCTCAGCCTGGGACTCCTCTCATCTTTAGGTATCTGTGTACCAGTTCACCTTCCCACTACTGATTTATGGGAAAAAAAAAAAAAAAAAAAAAAAAGAAAAATGAAAGAGAGACATCTCTCATCACAAATATACAGCTTTTTTCAAGTCCAAATTCTGAAAATGGCAAATAGTGTTATCTGATAGTGAGAGTTTATATGAAAATATAACTGGTTTGCTCCATAGTTAAGTCAGAAAGCAGCCACCAATTTAAGAGACTGAAGTTTAGAAGTTTACCTCTGCATCATATCTGACAGCAGCAGAAAGCAATGAAAATGCATTTTCCACAGTAATTCCTCTCTTGATAATGTGTTGACACAGTTTTTTCAGTCTATTTTCACAGTATGAAGTAGCCAAATCCAAAAGTCCTGCAATTATAATACCACTGTATTAGTCAGCTGAAAAGATCTCTGCTCCTGCAACAACAGGTCATGGGGTACAGGTTACATCTGTATTCTGTATGCAATACTCTATGTCTATAAATCCTTTTTACAAGTAGGTCAATATTGAGAAAAATGTTTTTTACCATTACAAAGGAAAAAAGGTCTTTTATTACCTTGTGCCACAATCCTATTAATCTCTGTAAATACACAAGCTGTTCCACTGATTTGCATACCTAACTGTTTGCAAGAGTGGAACTGCCACAAAACAAGCACCACAACACAAGCAAAGCCCTAACAGCCTAAAAATCTGTGCCTGAATTACAGCTTGCTCTTCCTTTGCTCTGCCATCCATGTTTTCCCCTATTAGATCTACCAAGATTCTTCTATATTATCCTAAACAATACCTGGCTGAATCTAGTAAAATATGAAAGAATTTCAATTCAGAGAAATAATTTCTCTCTCAACCTTGAAAAAACTGCCCACAGTTTATTTCTAAACATGCATTGCTTCTGCTTCAGCAAGTTTGTTACAATAGTATTTTAAAGACAGATTAATTAATCACCAGTGAAATGCACTGTGGGCTAAACTAGAATCCTATATTAATACATGTATTCTGCACCCCTTGTCTCAGCTTTTCTGAATGGTGCTTTCTAATGTGGTTGGACTATAAGCAATACCTATTGCATCTTCAGGTGGAAGGTCAACACTGTCTGTGTACAAGTATTCAAGAAAGGCACGATACACAGGGTAAGAAAACTGGTCTATTTCTATTACTTCCTTCATATCCTCATTCCAATATGACTGGAACATGGTTCTGAAGTGTTCACACCTAAGAGACAAAGACACCATCTGGAAAACTGATATGAACAAATAAAAGTTATATTATAATCCCCTTGAAATACATATTTGGTAGAGTTTTCATCCTTTGCCATAACCCACCACAGCCACTACAGCCCACATTTTAGTTCCTGATACTGTGGCCTTGGTCATACTTATGCACCAAGATAAAACTTTTATTTGATTCACGCTACAGAGACATCTGTGTACACATTGCAAACTCTGAAACTTAACAGAATTTATTATCCTAGAAACATAAATAGGCTTAGTAAAAATTGAGTACAAACCATTGTAGGACAAAGTTGAAGATGAAGCATTTTAAGAGAGACTTTTGATCCACGTCCTTTTACAATCACTTTAAATAAAGTTATTATGGATACATACATTACAGGTTGAGAAATCCCTCCCTTCCCCTTACACTTCCCCCTCTCCCTTACCTGCAATACTAAGAGGTTATTCTGTATAAACAAGAGCTGTTAAACATGACCACTACCTGATTTTCAGAAAAACTTTGTGTACATGGATGTATTTTCCATCCACATGGAACTTCAGGTCTGAGGTTTCTGGGCTATCAAACTCTTTCTTCAGAGATTCTGCTACAGTTAAAAAGTCTTCATGCTCTACAGAAACAAACAAAACAAACACATTAAGCATCTTAAGCAGAACATGTACATTGTTAACTAAAGCCAGCAACTCAACTAAGTGCATGTCAAGGAAAACAGGCCAGTATTGGCTCTATTGGCTTAAGTGGTGAAATAGGAAGAATTAATCCAAAACCATTTCCTGCTGGCAAGGACTGCTCCTCAACAGCTACAGGCAGCAGTCACCAGCAGTTCCTGTTCTAGCTGAGGGAAAGCTAGACAACACTTATTAAAAGGTGTTAGATACCAAAATAAAGAAAAACAGAAGCAGTCTTCCAGGAAGAGTCTTCCCTAGCCCTAAACTGGAGCTCAGAACATACAAATGTAGGACATACACAATATTCACAGTGAAACAGTGTTCTCCTCCAGATGCATGCCAGCAAAACAATCTTGCTAACCCTGCTCTGGACCCTCACCTGCTGACGTAGACTTTTTTCTTTTTGTCTTCTTTGGAAGACAAAAAACAACCCAAAGAAAAACTAGCTAAAAACTCATTTTAATTGCTGGTTCTCCTTAAAGCAGGAACCACCCTGCCATGGAAGTGGCATCCTGTACCAACCACTACAAACGTACACAGAGATTACAGCACTGCCTGTCAGACTGGAGATTGTTCTCACCTACTGACAGAAGGCGCCACATAACAGCAGGGGTAGCAAAGCAAGCAAAGACATCATCAGTGCAGGCAAAGTGAGTGAGGTGGGGAAGGATCACTGACTGCCCACGGCACTGGCCCCACATGTACACCTGCCCACTCTGGGTCTTGGCAGCCGAGGTGTGAGCAGAGTGGCAGGCTGCAATCTCCACAACCCTGCAAACAGAAGAAACCTTGTGAGATAACTGCAGGTACAGGATATCAAGTTATTTTCATAATACCTCACCAAAGTAACAGCCAACCAAACTGCATTGACATTTCTGTACTTCTTTCTTTATCCTGCATGAATGTGATGCTGTTTGAATGGATCAGTTTAAAACCTGAAATGGCATTTTCACATTGCTTGTAGATTTTATTATAATCAGATATACTTGCACTATGTCATTCTCATTAGTTGACATTTCTCCTTTTAGTCCATACCCATGGGAAAGGGGTGAAGAAAAACAAAGTTTGTTTTTTTCTCTTTAAAACCAATGCACATCAGACACTTTCAAGAAGAAATGTTTATGGAGCTTATGAAACTTCCAGTTGGGGAACAGGCAGGAAAGTTATCCCACTAAGATTTTTGCAAAGCAGTTTTCAGAACATTTTTCTACAAGATATTGTAAAAATTCTCATTTTGACATAAATGTCCAATGTATTTTTCAATAAATCTTTGTTAAGAAACTGCTCTACCCTGCCTTTAATCTGGTTTTGGTTTTTTTTTTTTTTGCATGTAGACAGAAATTTTACCTACTGCCACTATTTTCTGACTTCTTTGTTGTTAGCTTCCCTTCCTCAACACTGAGGAACATGGACAATGCTTTGTTTGAGGAGAGGTGAACAAAGGCACTTAATTCCACATTCTTGAAGAGCTATGGTTATTTTTTAAATCAAGTCTGTGTAGTACTTTTATCAACTTCACATAGTTCTTTAGCTTATTGGAGCTGTTGATGCACACATCTACCTATTCCATTCTCCTATTGCTCACACAATCCCTATGCTGCAATCTAAAACATTACAAGAACTGAGAAAAATCATGCTTCCATTAACAGGACCACAAGGACATTTCCAGTGTCTCTGTTGACAAGATAAGCAAAAACCAGGGGAAGTTTCAGTTCAAGTTAGTTCAAAATAAAAGCTACGCTTTCCTGTTTTTTCTCCATGCTAAAAATGCATCAGAGGATTTTGTGCTTTTGTGCCAGAAACAGAACAACCGTGACAAATAAATGTCTTCCAAAGCAGTCTAAGAATATCCATGTCAAAATGTTTATTCCTTTACAGAACAATATCTGTGAAGAGTTAGGCTTTTAGGCAAAAAGCATTTTTAGCACAAAGCCCACATTTTAAGTGCAAAAATTATTTCAAGGCAAAACACAGAAAAATCTGCAATTACTTTCAGTATATGAATCAATTTTTTCTGGAAGACAGAAGTCAAATGGGCTTTATTACACCATTATCAACTCATGAACCTCATGCAGCACTGAGGTCTTTCAGCATTTCTGCATCAGACATTATAAAATAATTATTTTAGGGAAAATTTCTCATTTATCATAGCTATCCACCTATATGGCTTCTTTCCCCAAACTTTCTTTCCTTAGCAGAACGAATTCTTATATTTAGAGTAACTATACTGTAAATAAAAAGCATGGTACAACATGGACTGTAACACCTACCTATCTAGTACCTAAACAGTACACTTACAGTATACACACAGATCAGCATGTTAAGCATATACTTAACATCAAAAATCAGCCAGCTGATCTTCATGACCACTCCTCTGAGCTAAAACAAAATCAAGCCTGACAGTTCTTTACAAGCTATCGGTGCAATATTCTTCAAGAAGGCATCAAATGCCACCTCCTAAGGAACTGTCACCAGCATTACATATAAAAATGACAAGAGTTATATGAATTAGAAGTCCAGGGGAAGGAGCAGTAATATGGGAAATGGGAAAATGACAGCTCATCCATTTATAGCACTGTTTCCAAGGCAGCTAAGTCAAGCAAGATGAGTAAGTTCAAGTGACTTATCTCTCTCTATGATTCCAAGCAGAAGTTCCACGATATTTTGTTCCTCTCCTTTAGTCACTGAACAAATGCCAGGTTTCCTACAATCCCACGCCTGAGTTCAAATACAGTTCTAAATGCAACAGTTCCCCTTAGTTCAGAAAGGTTGCCCTTAATTCTTAGTCTATTTTAAGAAATAAATCACCAAGAAAAAATTGATCTGTTTGAAAACATATGCATCTCTCATACAGTGCTTTTTAAAAGAATATTTCATTCTGTTTCACTGGTGTCAGTTCCTTCACAGACAATGCAGCCTTACATCACTGGTTTCTATTGTGATCCTTTTTTCTTCCCCCCCCATCCATTTTTTAAATTCTTAAATAATATCAATACTGTGCAACTTTTTCTTTAATGTTGAAGAGTAAGAAACAGGAAAAAATAGGCCAGACTTCCCAGAAAGACAGTTCAGAAATGGAGGAAAAAAACCAACCACAAGTGTTTCTTAGTTAAAAGGAGTGTTTCAAGCTGAGATTTACAGGTTAGGGACTTACAGACTTCGAGGCTTCCAAACTGAGATAGATTAATCTACAGGTATACACAAGGGCCCAGAGAATGGGACTTGAGGTCCAAGGTTGTAGATGAACAGCCATTGCAAACAAGGATGACAAGGATGATGAAAAAGGATGGACAAGGGTTATGGTTATTGTTTTACAAGTCTATGAAACTATGAAACTACAAACTGGCACCACTGAGAAAAAGTGGTACTATTTGCCCTTAGCTCTAGCAACCTTGCATACAGATTTCTATTTTTGTGGTTGGCTATTGGCAGGCTTTCAGAAAATATTTTTTTCCTTACATGTCACTTCTTACAAAGGTGCTTCTTCCCCATCTGTTTGGTTCTGTTTTGTTTTGTTTTCCTCAATAAAAACTTGGCTTATCAGTTTCACAGCTCCAATTTTTTAACCAAAGGAACCATACTTGGAACAGCATAACACAGAGTCATGCCTTATCTTCCAGTATCAGGCAAATACAAAGTATTTTTACTTTCAGTAATCAATACAGATAGCAAAGAGCACTCAATCTACAGTACACAGTAAGTCACCATCCTTTCCTATGCTTTTAACACTTAGCAATAGAAAAACAATCCACGAAGCCCTAACACATGCGTCCTTCCAGTGCTAGGTACTGCATAACACATGCTCAGATTTATCAATCCAGAAACAGCTTCAGCAAGATTACCTTTCTTTTTCCATCATGATCTGCACTGGGCTTAGCTGGTTACTTTTATTGCCCGTTCCCAGCTGCCCATAAGTGTTAGCTCCCCAGGCATAGAGCAAACCCTCATCTGTTAGTGCTAGTGTGTGCGCATAGCCACAGGCAATCTGTAAGTAAATGTATAAGCATTACTAATAAACCAAACAGAGATGAGAAACAGAATTATCACACACATTACTCTAGTCTAGCTGACATTACATATCTCAGGCACTCTTCATTTAGCAGTACAATATGTTATTTCTCAGTACTTATAGCTAACACAAGAAATGTTAACTGTAGGTACTGAAGAAGTCCCAACTTCACTAATTTAGTGTTCATCACTTACTCCTCAACAATTTACTACACTGTTGCAGTCTCCTGAGCTTTCACTTGCTTTCAGTTGCAGACTCTCCACAAAATGAACAATCAGCTCCATCATCACATCTCGCAATTCTGAAATACTTTCAGATTTTGATATTTTGACTACTATGAGTGGCAGTTCAACAACTGTTCAAATCATCACATGAAACTCCATAGTACCTTACTAAAAACTCATGAAATTCCAATATTTAGTTTTATTACCTAGCTGGGAAAAAAAAGATAAGCAAAACCTAAAGTAAACTCAACCACCAAACAATGACACCCACACCCATAACTCCAATTTCCCGACTTCTCTCACTTCTGAAGAGCTAATGAGGTTTCAATATAGAATCTATTTTAACATCTTGTTTCCCTTAATTTCTTGTCTTTGCCTAGAGCATTTCATGTATTCACCTTTATAACAAAGATGTAATTTGTATCCATAGCATAATTTACTTACAGTTACACTAGCTAAAGCAAAGACCTGACAGCTCACTTGCATTTTATAAACCTAATATGATTTATAGGAGCTAAAAAACCCCAGCAGTATTTGAACTGTGAAAACCAGAAGCAGGTACAAGATTCCAAAGATACAGTTTTAGCAGATGCTTGAAACATCAATGTATTTTCATTTCCACATCAGACATACCTGGAGTACACACACACCATGCAATGCTGCCACTCTGCATGGTGTTAGTTGATTGCCATTGTTCCCAAGACCTAGCTGACCATTACCATTGTAACCCCAGCCATAAACCTAATTGCAAAAGGAAAACAAAATTAGGCCACTCCTCTCTAGAAGTATAAAGCATTTAAGACTTATTATTAAGCACAAGTCAAAAAGGTACATCTTATTAAAAACCATACCCTATTTAAAAACTAAAATAAAGAAGGCTGAAAGATATAAAATAGACTGCAATGACTGACTGTATTCAACTTTTCAATTGTACATTTATCTTTTAAAGAAGCTTTCTAGAATAGATTTCTCTTCATAGGACCAGGAATTTTGCAATAAACTTCCTATACACCAAAATCTCTCCCACAGTGTAAATATTTTCGTTGACTCTTATACCTTTATTTCTCCTTTCTACTTTTTCTTAAAGCAAACAAGAAATTACTTATCTTGATGAGCTAATTAGCTATTGGATTAGTTTAAGCTGAAGTCCTCAGTTTAGCTCTACTTTTTTGTTTATTTTTGCTATGGTGGACACATCAAGACAAAAGTCTGTATAATGAAAGCTTATCTCAGACTTTCAAGGTTACTCCAGTCACAAAGAAATACTATGGCTCCAAGTTTGGGAAATGTAATAAAACTGAAAGTTACAGTTTATACCTAGAGGCAAGACAGCACCATAAACTTCTGTGAAACAGAACAGTTGCACAATACTAGGGCAATTTTCAAAAGCTAAGTTTGTTTTTGTTGCTGTCAATTTAGCAAGGTGTTTAAGAACCAGGATCAGTCAGTGTATTCCTGCAAAAAGATTAACTATTTAATTCTGTATGCTTTCAAAAAAATCTAATTAAGTCATATGTTAAACAATCTATTGAAATAAGAAAGACAGATATGCTTAATACAACCATTTGAATTCTTACAGTTGCAGACTCATCAAGAATTATGTTCCGATACAGTCTTTGCCACAACAAGGAATGTTTGGAGTACAGTTGGCACACCCAGTTAATTGCAGAGTTTCCTTTAAATTAGTCTCACAAAAGTTATAAATATAACCTTATATAACTATCACTACAGCTCCCTAACTCATGTCAACATTTCTCCATGTTCACACATTAATTTTTAAGTTTGGGTAACAGAGAAAGCACAGGAGAATGCAGCAATGCTTACCTCACCGTTGTTCACTACAGCCATGGAGGAGGTCTGACCACAAGCAATGCCAACCACCATTTTTGCCTGTAAACAGTTGGAAACTCTGCGTGGAGTTGGCTGGTTTGCTGTAGATCCAGATCCAACCTGACCACAGTTATTATAGCCCCAAGCGTACAGCTGTCCATAAAAACAAATAAAATCATGCAGTTTAAGCCTTTATAACAGTAATAAATTATAATCCTAGTGTAGCCAGCATGATATTGGGTATACTATCCTATTTAATGAGTTAAAATACTAAAAATACATTTTCAACAGCTGAAAATTATAAACAGCACTAGGACTAATGGAGCAAATATGAACATAGACCCTTTTAAGGTTTCTTGCTACAAAACTGGAGCATCTGGCTACAAGTGGAAACAAAAGAAACATGTTTCCTTGTTACATATAAGTCAGACTACAAGACAAAGAGTACAGTGAGTGGATTGTCTCTGTACTTTCCTTTTGGTGGAAAACAGAATACAAGCCAGAATATCATTTGTTTCCCACACAAGCTGAAGCCCCCATTTTACAAGCTATTTAGTTTTCTTCATGGAACTCTCAACCAGGTTGCTGCTGCACATTCATTATACCTCTTTTCTATCTTTTAAGAGCTGCAAAAGGAGACGTTTTATCAGCCCATGTTTTGCAGTAGCAACTCTCCTAAACAATGACATCACCACAAAGCATAACCTCTTGACAGTTCCAAGTTTGCCAGTGACAAACAAATAATAATAAAAACAAATATTTTGGTTCCTTTCATGAAAGGAACCAAATAATAAGAAGTCATTCATTAGTTTTATTGTCATTTCAAGCATGCTACATTTATTACAAGAGGCAGCTACCACACATCAGCTGGCACCATCAGTTTAACTAATATATGAACACCCTTGCCTTCCCCCATGCACACCAAATTGCATGGTCTAATCATGCCACATGAAAACATGAAGTTCTTTCCTAAGCATAGGAAAGAATCTTCCTAAGAATATCTTCCTGGCAAAGATATTACAAAGACCACTTAATTTAACCTTACACTTGAAATACTGATTTGCTATTTTGTATTACTGCCACACTATGACTCCATACTGAACTGTAGCACACACCTGCTCAGAAGATTGTATTTTCTGTTTTCATTGTTAGGAAGGTTTTAAAAGAACTCTTCTTTTTGTTAAAGCTGAAAGCAGGCATTTGCTCTGCCATGCAGTAACATGCACACAGATATACACACCTTGCTCTAATCTGAGTAGAAAATCTGGAAACTAATTGTACCCATTTCCCATGACACATGGCCTTAAGGCATGTAAGCAGATAGCATAAAGTAGACCTGGATATAAACCAAGTGTGTTTTCATTAACTACACACAAAGTTATTCAGAGGTGTGCAGGGCAACATTCTTTCACAGTACCAGTGTGGAAATCACCAAGACCACAAGAAACGAAGTAAATGCTTCCAGAGAATACAAACAACCCAATATACCACTTAAATAACAGAAATACAAGCAAATAACAGTGATACATTTTTACATTTTACAAAAAATTCTTTAACTTTTCAGAGGTACAGCTTTCTGGCCTCATCCCTGTGAGATATACAATAAATGAAAGACACAAAAATTAACTAGTCTTTTATTCAATTGCTTTTTTGGGGTTTCTTTCAGGGGGCTTACGGGTGCTTTTGTGGGGTTTTTTAAAGTTATTTTCAAGTCTGCTCTGAAGAAAAGGATGCCCGCGTTTGAGGAGGCAGGGGGAAAGGATACATTGTAACTACACTGTAGAGAAAGCAGACCGCAAAGTCACCTGCACCATTCACTCAAGAGATCTGAAGAGGTTTCAACTTACATCCCCATCAAATGACAGCGCCATGGAATGATGAGAGCCACAAGCCACTTCCACCACTTTCTTTATTAACAGATTTGTGCAAACTTGAATAGGAGTAATGCCCTGATTGGTTGTGCCATTCCCAAGCTGGCTGTAGCCATTGTGTCCCCAGGCATACACTTCGCCATCTGCAAAAACATTTCAGTTTGTAAAACAAACCAACAAAAACTCCAAAGATACAATAAAATAAAAATTAGAAAATGCCAACATGTCACATTAGCAAATAGTGAAACTATTACAAGAATCATTTGTATGCTAAAAAATTACGTACTTTTGTACAGCTATTTTATATACATATATTACAGTATTTCCTCTAGATTTATTGTGGAAATACACAAAAGAACACAGATAAGACTGAGTATGTCATAAATTATAAGAGTAAAATTCTACAGTTAAAACATAACAAATGTAACAGAAACTTACTTTACCTGGTAGAGAATACATTAAGTTCCACTTAAGACCAATGAGAAGCCCTTACTGTACATCATGCAGTTAACAAGTTAATAGAATTACACTTTAATCCATTCTTGTTAAATGCAAGTGGAAATTAAAATCTGTAATGTTTCTATAGTAATTGTTAATTTCTGACCTTCAGTGCAAAGTACAACATGGGGTCCACTTCCATAACTGAGACTGGAAATCTTCTTTCCACATAAGGCTTCTAATTTCTTTGGTACTATTGTGCTCTGATTATCTCCAGTTCCCAGACAATTACTGCAATTCAGTCCAAAAACAAATACCTGAAAAACAGGGGAATACTAATTTCAAATTATTTATACTTGGGTATGGTAAATGGACTGTGTGGTGGTAACTGTTTCCCCCACATTAAATTAATTGACTTTTGAGCCAGAAAGAGACCTGGA
Source organism: Heliangelus exortis (assembly GCF_036169615.1). NCBI lineage: Eukaryota > Metazoa > Chordata > Aves > Apodiformes > Trochilidae > Heliangelus > Heliangelus exortis. The sequence goes on along the minus strand of NC_092422.1, from coordinate 27,508,191 downwards.
CACACACTGGGGGAGCCACATGGCTCAGTGGAACACTCTGTGCCTTCAGGCCAGGGGGCTAAGCAGGGATGGCCCTGGAGATGGGCTGACCTGCCAAAGATAACAGAGACCAAGAAGAGCCACACAGTACAGTGCACAAAATACTACACAAACCAGGATGTATGCTGACTCAAGAGCCACGGGGTGAAATGTGGTGAACACCCATCAATAAATTCAAAAAAATGTCTCCTGAATCAGCAAAGATAACCAGCCAGCTTGGCATAGGTGCCACTCTATGCTATTCCTGTTTACTCCTTCAAGGATCTGCTTTTCATATGATAAACAGCCATTCTGAAGTAGCAGGCAGATGACATAAAATGCAAATGGTGCAAAGGTGCTCCTGATACAGGTCTGTGCCTGTAGCCATATGGAAGGCCTGCAGCTACAAATTGCAAAATCCCTGACAATGATTTGCTGAAGGCAGGATTTTTTTTGGCAATTAAAAAAAAAAAGAAAAGACAAGAGGAGACACATGCGGCAGCAGAAAAGGACAGACCAAGATGAAAGAAGAAGAAAAGGCTGCCAGAGCATTTTGGAGGGTGACATTGCAAATATCTGTTCCATTTTTTCCCTTTTCTTAAAATTGCATTCCTGGATATTCCATCTCTTAAAAACCTGTTTCTGCACTGTTTACCTAATTATTTACCCCTTCCTGAAACCCCACGCTCTAACTGGATGCTTTCCCTTGAACAAACTATTCATTTCATTTAACTCCTAAGTTGCCTGCTTTGCAATTTGTGGCGCATATGCACAGAGGCCAATTTTTCCTCAAAAACAAAAGTAAAAACAACAATTAATTATTAATAAATAATAACAGTTATGGACCATGACATAGGGTATGCACAGATGTGGTCTTCATAAAGCCAGACAGTCTTGCCACAGACTCTTGAGGACTTGAGACTTCCCTCATGGAAGTTAATAAGCCCAAGAGTCAATATGGGGGCATTTTGGAAGCTAACTGATGAACCTGAATTCTTCAGATCCATCCAGGCCTGATGCGAGGCTTCTCGTTTGCAGGAACTGAATTGTAAAAAGTATTAAACTGGGGAAGTGGAAGACATTACCTTCTCTTAAAAGCAGTTTGCAAAGAGCAGCAACAGCTCGCAGTCTCATCCTACAGGCAGCTGTGATAGAATTTAGGGAAAAAACCCACCATAATCCTACTCTTCCCAGTCCCACAAGAAACCAAGCTGGCTTAGCTTTCTTTCAGCAGCTCAATGCTAATTCACATTGAGTTTCTGAATTATTAAAATCCACAGGTAATTTTCTGCTGTATTGTTACTTAGCAAGCCATAACCTCATTTCATATCTTTACACTTGAGAGTGCTTGCACTTAATTTCAAGCTACCACAACTTCTTCTGAATTCTGTCTTCTGAAGTGCATGTAATCCAACAAGGCGTTTTTAATCTGCAAGCTTCCTAAATATTCCATCTATACTGTTTCTATGCGAGACCAAAAAAAATACTTAAAAGTTACACCCAGTGTGTTTTGAAATAAAGAAATTTCACTCAATAGGTTTTGGAAACTTAAAATACAGGTATTCAGTGGACTCTGGGAACAACTAATTGTAGAGTATATGTTCCATTTTCTTATATCCTTACCTCATCATTGTGCGTTATGTATATAGCTTCATTGGCTGATGTACCAAAGACACAAGCTTTCCGAATAGATGCTATTTCTTGAGGTGACAGTAAAGTAAATATTGGCCACTTTCCTACATCCACCATGATGCTGCTGTGTGTCATGATGCTTCTATAAGAAAGATGACATTGCTGTAATAAAAAACAAAAGCTTATTAAAAGGTGGGGTTTTGCACTTTCATCAACAGGCACTAATTTCTATACTATAATTTCATTTAAATGAAAGATATGTGTTGTGTCTCTGAAAGTATAACATTCTATTCTATATGAAATATGTAACATGTATCTCCATGTTCTCCATTAGGTGAACAAATAGCAAGTCCCCGGTAGGACACTGGAAGACCAGAACTTTTCTGAAGTAAAATTGATTCAGTACAACTGAACATCTGCTATTTTACAAGCAAATTTGTTAAAAGCTTGTGATCTAAGAAACATCTACTTATGGCAGACTGGATTTCTGAGGGCATCCTCAGGGGGACTCCCAGATGAAAATTCCATTTATAAAATTTTGACTTGTGAAATTTTTTTGTAGTCTTACAACTTGTGTATGCCATGTAAGCAAGCTGTTGATATATATGTGAATCCTGCAAATAAAAATAAAGCTGGGGCTGTTGAGCATATGACCCAAATCTGCCATCTCTTGCATAATCAAAAGCTTATTATACTCAAAACCTAATTGTGAGCACCAAAACTCTAGATAAACTAATGAGTTTGTACAATTAAGCAGTGAAATACATCAGAGAAAAGTGATTAAATGAAAGAGTCATAATCTGTTACTTAGAAATAAGCTGAACCACATCAAAAGCTGGAAATACGACTGGATATAGACACCATCTTGCAATGAACACAGATGTGTACAATCCATCTTTCCATAATGCTCCTTACTCCCTGTTTCCTCAGGGCAATTGCACCAGCTCAAGAACAAAGCTGACACAGTCAACACAAGCCTATAGAGCTCATTTAGGCTTTCAATCATGCACATAAAAAACTGTAACACCACTCATGCTCTGAAAGGATTCTGCCACTGGCAATCTACAATCCATGCTCAGAGGTCCCAGCAATTTTTGTGAAATCTGAAAAGCACTGAAATTCCACAGAATGTCAGTGATATGATACAATTCACAATGAACCATAAAACAAACAAACTAACTAAATAACTAAAAAACCATGAAAAGGCAGATACACAACCATTAAATGGGGAAGAAATGCAGTCTCTACACCCTGATGATATCCTTCCATCAAAAGTTAGACCTTTCCTTTCCCTTTGTTTGCTTCATATCTCTCCCAGTCTCCTGTTCTTTGCTCTGTTGCTTTCAAGTCCGGCTGCTTTTTGATGATGCCTGAGTATCAGATATGGACAGCAGTGAGAACACAAAAGAGCCTCTTTGCTTCTGGTGCTTGGTTTTCACCTGTGCTGACAATGAAGACATAGCTTCAGAAAGCTCTTCAAGACCAGCAGCCAATCTTAAAATACAGGCTGTACAGTGCTGATGGTTTTTAGAAGGAAGGGGTTTATAACTATTTGTTTTTTAAGTCTAAGAAACAATGAGGTCACAGTGGAAATTTGTGTACAAAAACCCCACAATCCAAAACCAAACCAGGCTTGTCAAATGCTGTAACCTCGATCCAACACAGCTCTGTTCTGTTGGCACCTCTCTCACTAAGAGCCTGTCACCACTCCACATTTCACATCTGAAGCAGGTCTTGAAAACACCTGAAGTCTCCAGATGGCACATTCATAATAGATGTATTTGTAGAGCAGCTTTTGAAAGTCTACCTGATGCCAAGAACACAGTACATTCTACCCAGCTAAAAAGATTTGAATTCATTTAAGCCTTCTTAATTTCTAGTCCAGTTACAAACTCAGGCTAGTTAGCTAAGATTTGTTACCTCACTTTGGCAAATCTTTTAACATATGACACTATCAATCAATTAAGAGGAGACAGTGATGACTTGTTCTTTTAAGTGGACCAAGTAGTAGTCCCTCCTGACTTTTACCTATTTAATTTACCCCACATTATATAGAACTGGCAGGGCAAAAACATGTCACAAAATGTGCATTCAGAAAAATATTTTCTACATTGAAGTTCTTTTCAGCATATCCTGCCAATTTAAGACATTAGGACTAAATGCTATTTTGATGGAAAATGTCCTAGGAAATTAACAAGCTTTACAGCACCCTGAGAACCTATTCTGCTCTAAAGGTAACCAGTTTAAAATGTGTTACTTTATCTCAGCCTTTCTGGTGTTTTCTGGTCTTGAATCCTCCTGGCTTGCTCCCCACTACTGTATGATTCTGTCAACCACCCCTCTTTGACAAAACCTAGGCAAGTTACACTGTATTTCTCATACCTCAAAGCTGAACTGGGTGTCTGGTTGAGCACACAACTTTCCAGATTGAAGACATGAGCAATAAATTACACACACAGATAAAGAATCTTACAATATTTGATGGGAGTAACACTGTTTTATCTAAAGCAATGCTGCGTATTTCCTATTTCAACTGTTAATACAAAGTTATTTCAAGGTTCTTCCCTAAAAGGTTTTTAATGTCAATTCATCTGCCACTTGCAAGTTAGTTTCTTTAATAAATCTCAATCCTCAAGTTTCTCCAGATTTAGCAAACAATAAGGGCTCACAAAAATACTTAAAACCAAAACCAACCAAACAACAAAAAATCTCATCTTTTATATATGTACTGTTTCTCCCCAAACACACAATATTTTCCTCTCCTCTGCAAATATTTACTGTCCTTAAATGCTGCCATTTGCTGAAGTACCCATCATCATTCAGCCACCACATTTTTACAGTAGCAATTTTTGTTTATGCTTATATGTAAATGAGTATAATAACATACAAACCTGAAAATTCTGGAATTTATACATGGACTACTGTTTCTTAGCACTAATCGTGCATTGAAAGCTGTTTTAACTACTTATTCTCCACTATTCACAGAAAATAAATGCCTGAACTAGGCATAGGCACCACCTTTTTCCTTGTTAAAGGAAACAACCTTAACCTTAATACAACCTTAGTTGTATTAACTAAAACTTAGTAACTTTCCTAGTTTCCTAGTAACTTAACAACCTTAGTAACTTTCCTAGTTTTCAAATAAAAGTTCTAGTTGCCACAGGAGGGGAAAAAAAGGTTTCTTTAAGGGAAATAAAAGTAGTTGGAGAAAATACCTTTCTATATAGTACTGCAAATGGAGATGTCAGTAAAGTAGCTCAGTGTTACCAAAACAGAAACCAAATTACTTTTAGCATCCTCTGAGACATGCTGCACACTTTCCAAAAGAAGAAACATTCTTTAATATAGTGACTGACCTCTCAATTCAATCACGCTCCAACTTCATCCTCCTGCCACATCTGCATGAACATGGGGGGAAAAGATGTGTGGAGAGCTTCTTCTGGATTAATCCTTGCTATGAAAGGCTGGTCTAGGAGACTTCAGTCATATCACTGCAAGCAGTGGCACAAAAAACCACAGTGTCCTTCATTCACCTTCCTGTACTGCATCAATAAGAAAGCCAAGGTTATTGTTTACTTCTGATAGTTATGTAGAGACCTGGACTATGCTATATTACATACAATGCCATGACTGCACCTTAGCTGAAAGTTTGTAAGTGCATTGCAGTAGCAAATGTACCAGATAGATTAAAAAATAATGAAGTTTTAAAATCTGTATGCAAATAACTGTCTCAATATATTATCTTTCAAGTTACTGTGTAGATTCCATATGCAACATAGCAGCATCAGTTCTAAGGAGTATTTGTATCAACATCTACATTTTAAGTTAATTGCAATTAAAAGCCTCAAGAGTATAAAGGTCATAAGCTTAAACCTAGTGCTCTTATAGATTGTTGCTTTTTAGCAAGACTGTAGGTCACTGCATCTGTCTTCACATTCCTGCTGCACAATTCCATGATAACTATACACCCCAGAACTTTATTTTCACTGCAGAACTTGACAGCAGAGGGAGCTTAGATCAACAATACCTCTTCTAACTCCTTTGACATCTTTGAAGTTATCCAACAATATCAGTATGTAAACAGGAACAGAAACACAGATGAGTGTTTGAATTTTAGTGAGGCTAAAAATAAGCAAGAAATGATGACTTGTAGAGAAGGAAACAATGGGCCACATATTGTGATGAAAAGAAGTTGAACTTAGAGCAGTCACTGTCAAGGGAAACAAAAATCCAGATCTGCTCATGATTAAAAAAGCCTCATTATTTCAGAGACATAATGCCTTCAAAAATTGTTTGCTAAACTGCTGCCTATGCATTCAGATTCTCACTGGTTTGCTTCCTAGAGAATTCTGCAGGCTGATTCTCAACAATACATGTTGGCAACCATCAACCTCTGCCTCTCAAAAAAGTGTAAATTATTTTAGCTAAAGTTTTACAGAGCTTATAGTTCAGCTACACAATTCCATGCTGGAGAGAACAATGGCATAACACAATATCCTACCAGGAAAACAGTACCAATTGTAATTGCAACAAAAAGCTATAGTTAACTCCTCAAAGATTATCCCCTTATTTGTAAAGAGTATTTGGACACAATTGAACGTTTGTTTCACTCTTTCCTCAGGCTCCAGTGCTGCAGCTTATTCTAGATGATCAGACTTATTCTGGCACAGAAAGAAACTGCAGGCTCAGGCCTCCATTTCTCCTAATTGTCTACAGGAATTGTCTACAACTCTGAGAACACAGAAGCCAGGATATCTGGCTTTAGAACAACACGAAATGACTGACACACTTGATCCTTTCTAAAGCACACCTCAAACCAGAAAAAGTAAAATGCTAGACACAATATTAATCTTCTCCATGTTTCTCCAGTTTGTGGTTGTGTTTTTTTCAATCTCCTGTTTCAGTATTGAGAAAGAACAGGAAAACAATACATACCATTGACATTAATAATATGTGTGAACCAAGTGAACTTACTGTAGCTTTCTCTCTGCCAACAAAGAAAGGTACTGCAGTTTCTGAAATCACATGCCTTACCTTACTTTCCTTAGTTCTTACATAAGGCAAGATTTGTGTGTTCAAACCTCTGCATGATTTACTTTTTGATGCCTTTTATAAGAAATACAAGAAAGAAAAGCCTGCTGCTCTAAGAACTGACAACTTCCATATGCTTTGAGTAACCAGCTGAGAGAGATACAAGAAAGGAAATAAAAGTAGGATGACGGTCCTTCACGCACCATAACAAAGCTGCAACTATAATCACAATATGCTTTCTTTTCCTTCTTTTTAAGTGGAGCCATTAGTGGAACTTACTGAAGCCCTTCACTCAGAACAAGACAGCTAAAACAGTATCTGCCTTTCAATCTGGTGCATACAGAGATAAGAGTTCAAAGGAAAACATTCCTATTAAGGCTCTAAACAATGACTGCATCTTCCTAAAAAACCTTGTGGCCCGAACACATTTCCATTCTTGACGTTTAGAATCGCTTTCTCATAAACCCATGCCGACTTTATACAATTCCATTTTGCAATATATACAATATATACAATTCCTTTATACAAAGACCATTTTACCACGAGTCAGTAAAAACATGCTTTCTGAAAGAGATCGCTTCAACTAAGTTGGAACTCTGAAAGTTCCTTTTTAAAAGTAAATATTCCTCTAATATTTAATTTGGAAGATTTCTATTAAACACTAATGCAGCACTAATTATTTATATAAACTTCAACGAGGACAAAAAAAAGATAATTGAGAGCCCTGCTTTTCCAGTAAGCTAGATCTCAGCCTTCAGGAAGATGATACCAAAAGGATGAACCGAAACACCATGAACCAGAAAAAAAACCCTGCAATGACATACATACTGCGAGCTATGCCAAGGGACACTGCAGGGAGGTGGATAGGAGAAATTCACAGGCGGACCAAGCGAAAGCTCCGCCAAGTCACTTGGATGAGGACCGCTAACCAAGCCCCACGGACTCCAGGAGAACCCAATCCTCCGGATGATTTACACCAGCCTTAGGGACCCACACCCGGGTTTCCACCGTGACCTCCTCTTTCCAGCCGCTCCCCTATCTCCGACGTCTCCGGCCCGCTCCAAGCCGCAACCCCGACAGCGCTCTAGGGGAAAGGCGAGGGGCGGGAGGCGCCCGGCACAGGGGACGCCCAGCCTGCCGACGGCGGGCCCCGCGCTCAGCGCTCCTCACCCTCTCCCAGCGACATCCCCCGGCGGGTTCCTTGCGGCCCCTCCGCCTGGCGGCCCGGGCGCCCCCGCTGCCTCCAAGGTGCCTCCGCGCCGGGGCGGGCGGCTCTCGCCACGTCCGTTAGCACCGTTACGGCCGTTAGCACCGTTACCGCCGTTACCGCCGCGCCCGGAGCCTGTCCCGCCGCGCCCGCGCGCCGCACGTCACGGGGCCGAAGGGGTGGGCAGCGCGCGCCAGCCCCGCGCACGTGACAGCGGCGGGAGCGGGGGGGGGCGGAGGGGCTGGGAGAGGAGCGCGTCACGTGACGTCAAGCCTCAGGGAAAAGGGGGGGTGTGAGCGGCAGGGGGGGTTTACCCCCGCGTGACGGATCGCGCGCGTCGTCACGCGGCCGGCGACGGAGGGTGGCCACGCCCCCCCACCTTTCCCCGCTGCCCATTGGGCTCTGGAAGCACGGTCACGTGACCACCTCCCCTTAATCATCCCGGCGCGCGGCTCCTCTAACGGCCTCTCCTCAGGCGCGGAGCCGCTGCTGGGGCGGCCGCGGGCACCGCCCCGAGGGGCACCGGGAGGCGGCCGCGGGCACCGCCCCGAGGGGCACCGGGAGGCGGCCGCCGTACCGTCCTGCCCCGAAAACCCTTCCCGACGCTTCGGCTCCTCTTCCGGCACATCCAGGCCCTCCGTGTAGCCATGTCCGTGGTTGACTGGGCCCAGCGAGGTGCTCCTGGTTTCTCGCTCAGTGCGGCCGTGGCAGGGGTAGGCTGGTGAGCACGGCCCACTCTCCCCTTGGAGGCAATACCGGGCGGCACCATTCTGCCTCTGAATCCTCGTTTGCGTGAAGCAGAGGGGGATACGAGCAGGGGTTGCAACCATCTCAGGTTTCCCACTCTGCCGCCGTCCAGCGGTGTCTCAGGCTGTGGCAGGTTCTGTGCTGGTTATACTTAATGCTAGGGACTATAATGTCTGAAACCAGGTGTTTGCTATAGAGAGTGTTATCGGTCTTCTGGCTTAACTGTGTAATGACGTGTTTCCATTCACACGTTTTTTTTAGCCAGTTTTAAAGTACTAGTTAAAACTGAGCATTGACATAAATCTTCTCTCTTTACAGCTGTCTCTGCCTACACCTGCAGATCAAGTAGGAACCAGAGCTGTGAGGGAGGATCCAGGAAAGGGAAGATTGGAGGCCAGCCCTCCCCAGAGAGCTCTTTTGTTACACAAAGTTGATAGCAGGAAACGGCTTCCGCTTTTCTTAAAATTTACTTATTTTCCTGACTCTGCACAAGGTCAGAAGGCAGCTGGGGTTTGCAGTGAGTGGGGAGTTGATTGATCTGACACATTTGTGCCTACTGAAAGTATCTGTGGGGGCAGTCAGTTTGAAGAAGAAATTACAGGTTTTTTTAAATATGGGAAAAGAAAAAATAGTTTCAGTGCTCAGGAAAACAAGTGTGGATGGGTTGCTCTGAGAGGAAAGCAATGATGCTGAAGAAATTCTGCCTTGGAATATTAGGCAAGGAAAGCACAGCAGTAGGTCCAGGATGAAAAAAGATTTTTCCCTGCCAAGTTCCTGCTTACTGTGCTGTTGAGTGACTTGAGCTGGCATCAGAAAGGCACTGCTGAATAGGTCATGCAAATTCTGGAACAAATAGAGAAGGCATAAATAAGAAGATGTTAAAAAGCGTCAGCAGAGCCTCCACAGGGGAAGCACTTAAAAGAGCTGGAAAGGGAACATACAGAACACTTACTTTTTGTTTGTGTTTGTGGCTCTGCAGAGGAATTGTCTGTCAAGGATATCTGCTTTTCCTGACATTGCTGGGAAATAGAGCAAAGGTGGAGCTGTGTAAACAAAACTTTCATCTTGTTCAGTACTGCAGAACAAGCTTGCTTAGTTATGATACACAGAAACCCAGTTGTTTTCAGGGATACTGGAACACAAGCTCTAAGGGTTTTAATTCACTTGGGTTTAAGTTTCTTGTTATTATTTATCACTAATTATTTTTTACTATGTGCAGAAAATCATTAAACAGTGGCAGGCACATAGCTTATACTGTGTCTGAGCTTCACAAACAGCCCTCAAAAAGTGCTCTGCATGGAGCTGAAGTAATTTTCTAATCTTACAAATATCTAGTTTCATTTCTTTTCCTTTCAGTTTGTCTTTTGTGAAAGCCAACAATAAAAAAAGCAGCCTTCCCTCATTGTTTTTCTTCCATTGGGAAAAGGGATGTGAAAACCTATCCATCTTGGAAAAGTTAAGACAGACTGGAAATCATAGAATCATAGAATTGGCTGGGTTGGAAGGGACCTCAGAGATCATCAAGTCCAACCCTTGATCCACTACCACTGCAGTTACCAGCCCATGGCACTGAGTGCCACATCCAGTCTCTTTTTAAATATCTCCAGGGATGGAGAATCCACCACTTCCCTGGGCAGCCTGTTCCAACCTCTGATCACCCTCTCAGTAAAGAAATTCTTTCTGATGTCCAACCTAAACCTCCCCTGGCACAACTTGAGACCGTGCCCTCTTGTCTTGCTGAGAGTTGCCTGGGAAAAGAGACCAACCCCCCCCTGGCTACCCCCTCCTTTCAGGGAGTTGTAGAGAGTGATGAGGTCTCCCCTGAGCCTCCTCTTCTCCAGGCTGAACAGCCCCAGCTCCCTCAGCCTCTCCTCACAGGATCTGTGCTCGAGTATTACAAAAGCAATAAATAGGCCAACCAGGCAAATTATATTCAGAGACAAGTTTTCTAGAATAAAAGGAATTATTGCTTAAGAGAGTATACATGTTACTTAAGGCTGGTAACGTGTGTGAGTTGTTGCTGACCCTGGTGGGTCAGTTAGCTCAGATGCTGATCCCTCTCTATTACACTGATGGTCTCAGCTTACAGCTGTTTTGGTAACTGTAGCAGGTAACTATGAGGTGCTTTTCTCAAGTGACCACACTGGGAACAACTGAGATTCAAAATGGACAATAGCTTGGCATGGAATTACACCCAGAACCCTAATGAAGCCTGAATAAGCAGTTCTGTTCCCAAGTTGATGTTGAAATTGCAGATTACAAAGCTGTGCATAGTCATAGATAAATCCAAGTTAGAAGAATTTATCTTGTCAGTTGTAGATTAAAAAGTCTGTTCTGTATCTGCAGCTCTGTAAGTGACCACAGTGAACAGTTGTGTTGGCAACTGTCAGTGACCTTTTAAAGGATATAGAAAGACATTTTTTCAAAGTGTTCCTCTCCTGCTCATTTAGTGTTATTTTTTCCATCAGTTGGTTGACTGCTTTTATTCTAACTTATGAGTCCTAGAGTATGATGCCAGATAAATCTGGTATGGAAACAATCCACAGCTAAATGTTACCTGCCCATTGCCAGCATCTTATTCCAAGTCTGTTCAGCAGTCCTCATCTTCAGCTTTCTGTGGCTTTTGAAAGACAAGTTGCACAAAATATTCGTACAGCTGTTGTTCAGCAACACTTGTTCTGAAGTGCCGCAAAAGGATGCCAAAGGCCGAGGGCTACAACAGAGGGAAGTCTCCTCCTCCTCAAAGCAGGAATTCTGACATCTGGATTGGCAGGAGCCGGAGAGTCTTGCCGTTGAGAAATGTGGGCTAGCAGGGACACCCTGTGGCCAGCTAGAGGAAATGCAATTCCTGCATTTTCACAGGTTTTCTTCACTTTCATCCGTTCTAACAGATAGAAAGGTAGGGAAGAGTTTGTCATTTTCATTTTTGTTGATAATTTCCAGTATCTTTTATATACATTTCTTTTAGTGTTATGAAATTTTCTAAACATGTAAGTTAAGGTGAAGACTAAAACCTGATCAAACAAAGCTTTGCATCCACTAAATTGGAGGAGCACTGAGAGTGAGAATCCACTGTTGCTCTGGAACTCAGGAAGTTGTGTGAGGTGTGTTTTCAGGCCTAGGCTTATGCTGTCATTTTAATCACTTTTCTTCCTGTGGAGCTGGAACAAGGGAAGGCCAAGGTGACCAAAATGTGTATTTTGCAAAACAGAATTCATCTGGACAAATCTGGAGAGATTAACTTCATCAGCATACCTCCAAGATGTAATTTTTGCTACCTGTAGAAGTAACATGTTCAGATATTACCTATATTATATATAGTGCAAGTAGACAGTGAAGCATCATTATATAGCCTCTGCAGGGCTTCCTCTGGATAGCAGCTGAGGGAACAGTAAAGAAAAAGCAGTCCTTGCATCATAGCTTTTACATTCAACAGTGGTGCAGCAAATACTAGGATATGTGAGAGGGCAGTGAGAGCCTTTTTTGGCACACACCAAAAATTGCTATTTTTGTACACGTACCCATTTTTTTTCTTTTTCTCTTTTTTTTTTTTTTTTTCCCCCTTCTTTGGTCAACTGGAAACATTAAACCTAATGGGAGAATTGAGATTAGGGCATTTTGAGACAGAACTGTATTTGAACTAGTTTCTAAGGTGAAAACAGCATCTGTGTAGTATGTATCATAGACATAATATGACTTAAACTGGGATAGAGACCATCCAGATAGTTGCAGAAAATGTTTGTGGATTGGGATAAATAAGAAAGCCCAGGCAGCTCTATTTTGAATTGCCTTCTGGGATGTTAGGAGTTAAGGAGGAAGAGATAAGTTAATTTAAGACACAAGAAGAACCTAGAATGAGATTTCTCATAGTATAGACTGAAGAGTACAGAGCATTGCCAATTTATGTGGCAAAACCAAAACAATTTGGGTAGCACTTGAATAAATGAGTCTACAGAGAGGATCTCCCTCCTGGTAAAATTCTGAACTGCTTTATGAATTACAGATTTAGAGATTGTAGTAACAATATTTGTGAAATATACTCTACGGTCGTATACCAAAAAATTCAGTATATCAAACAGGATCAAAGCAGGACAAGCACTTTTCTTGTCAGCTGTAGCAACACCTGCCAACTAAGGATGAGAACATAAGTGAGAAGTCTTTGTTCTGTGTCATAATTCTTCTACTTCACTGTCAGGGTGCAATGAGGGCTCCCAAGGGGATGTCAGGGCACCATCTGGCAGCCAGGACCTGTACCACTGTCCCCAGCCCTGAGCATCAGGCAGCTCCTTGAGAAAGGAGCAACAACTCAACAACTTTCTGCTCCAGCTGAATGAGGCATATAGAAATGGAACAACCAGAAGGTGTTTACTAAACACCACCAAAAAAACCCATCTAACCTTTCCATATACCATGTCTTTTCAGGAAGGCTGAGAACAAACAAATCAATGCCATGTCATGGTTGACACTGTTCCAGGCAGTACTTGGTTAGTCATGATGAGGAGAAATCTCTGGTGGACGTTTAAATGTAGACTCTATTTAGACCTATCCTGGGCACTCTTGACACTTCCAGGTATGAGGACCAGCTCATTGTGTCCATTCAAGCCTCTGTGAGCACTGAGCTTCTGTCATGCCACTGCCCTCATCACAAGCAGGAGGCTGCTGGAGCCATACCCACATGTAGGGAAGGGCTCTGAGGTTTCCCACCCTGTAGTTTTCAAACCTGTGACATGGGGGAAAATGTGTGGTTATTCTGCAAGATGGAGGTCAGAAGTTAAGCTCTTCTCAGAGTTTCCCCATGGCCAATTTGGTGGTCCTGGCCAAACATCTTTGGGCAACTAATCAGCACCACAAGCTTTACTTTATCTTTTGTCTGTCTCTCTGAGAGCAAGGTGTGCTGAAATGGGAAGCAAACATCCAGACATCCAGCCCCTTCCATGGTATCAAACAGTGCTGAGTGGAGAACAGAACCTTACACCCATGGCCATGTTTGTGTCCTAGTGGTAGCAGGTGACTTTTTGTGCTCTCCAGCTAGAGTCATACAGTTCTGGGCAGATTTAACTGTAATAAAGCAAGCACAAAGCCAACACCACATCCACTGCCAGTTATGTTGCCATAAAGCATTTTCTTTCCTCAAATGTTTGTCCCAACAAGCAGGGGCAAAACAGACCACAGCATGAGCTGGGCTGAGAGAACAACATCTATTTCCAGTTTCACAAGGAATGCCCTGGAGGTACCAGAATCTTTCTCAGAGTGCTTGATGGGCACCTGAAGGGCAGATGTTTCACACCTGCTGTGTGTTTCATGGTGTAAATCTTGTCACTCTGAACTTCTGGGAGTCAGTTCACAGCTCGGAGCAATTGCATGTCAAGAAACATCACTCTAGGTGGCTTTTCTGAGGCACATTGAAGCATGTGCCATGTGCAGATTTTGAGAAGCCTCAGGAGGAAGCAGCTTGACTTCAGCTGCTGAATCTCTTGACTCTGATGGGACAGGCAGTTTCCTGGCTATGTGCCAAGTGAAGAATTATTGGGTCTGTTAGCAGGAGAGAACTGAGGGAGTTTCCTGTGGGTATGTCAGAAAGCAAGGGCAGAAAAAGGAATGGACGAGGATGAAGAAAAGAAAAAGGCCGAACTTCTCTAAGCCTGAATCATCTCATTTGGTTTTCTTGTGGCTGTGGTGTGGGGTCCTCACTGGCTCAGTTCCAGTGATCCCTTGAAAGTCCACAAGGAGCTCTCACAGCCCAAACTCAGGAGTCCCCCTCAAGATGACTGCCAGGAGGCAGGCAGGTGAGCTCTCCAGTTCAACACATCCATCTGTGTCCAGAGCCTCCTTCAGCTCCCAGCAGGCTTTCTCACCATCTGAACATCCCCTCCATCAGTTGTCCTTCCATGGATGAGATAGCAAGAAGATCTTGCAGGAAATATTAGCAGGGCTGGGTGAATGGCACCTTTGGTGGATGTTCTCAGATGGAAGGATGGAGAGGAACACTCTGCCTTCACTGCACTGGGATCTGCTTTCTGCACCAAGTAGATACCATTAGGATGAACACTTATGGTAAGGACCAGATAGATCTACTGTTATTCTGGCTCTGCTGAGGGATGTGTCTCACAGGGCTGCCTTCCAAAGAGGTGACATGGGCTGGACAAAACTGTCACCCCAACTCCCTCCACTCCTGGGCAAGAGCATGTCCTCTGGGTCATACTTGTCAGAGGGGTGTGCACTCCTGAGCTCCAGAGAATCTCTGCTGGGGACATTGCAGGGACACCCCCAGGAGGGCTGGTCAGGGCCAGTGAGGCCCCTCAGTACCCTGACACTCACTTGGATATTGTGAATATTACTCAGGTGAGATTTGCGAGTTAATTTTTTATACCATATTATCTACAAAGAAATTCAGTTTCGGATGAAAAACTATGATGAAAAAAATATTTATAGTTTTAGTAAAGATAATCTTTTGGGTTTGGTTTTGGTGGCAAGAGAGACTAAGCTTTCTCATGCCTCTAGTTACCTTGGTGATGCAAAGGTCACTGCGTGTCCAGCAGAAGAGAGAGACCAGCAGTGGCTGCACAGTGCTTGTGAGGCCCTTAATGGGAACTGTTTTGCAATAAGAAAAGGGAAGGATCACAAACCACAAACATGTGGTTTGCCTGGAAGTTTCTGGGATACTTCTGGTCCTTTGGCACTGTGTAATAAGGGGCACTGCCTTTTCGAGAAGTATTTCTGATGGACTCAGCTGCACCTTTGCTACATGATTACTCCTGATTTCCAGTGAAATTGTTAGAATTAGACCTTCCTGCTTCAGAGCTCCCCCTGTTTTGTGTATGGCATCACAGCCATGAAGGCTATTGACAGCCATGCTAAGAGTGTCATGGTCTAACCCTGAGATGGTGTGGGAACTATCAACCATAAAGCTTGTTCTCCAAAGCCTGTATTTCATGTGTCCTACTACAGGTCACAGAATTATAGAATGGTTTGGCTTTGAAGATCATCTAGCCCAGATCTTCCTCTGCAGTGAGCAGGGACACCACTCTGTAGATGAGGATGCTCAAGGCCTCATCCAACCTCACCATGAACACTTCCAGTGATGGGACATCCACAGTTTCTCTGGACAACCTGTGCCAGTGCCTCACCATCCTCACTGTAAAAAATTTCCCCTCTGCCAGTCTAAATCTACACTCTTTCAGTGTGAATTTTCTTTCTTCCTCCTGACTGCACCCTATGGATTAAGGGCAAAATGCTTTGGCAGTGAATATAGTGACTGGGACAAAATTCCAGTTGTATTTATATTTAGGGTATGGGGAAGAGGGGGGATTCTCTCATATAGTACCAGTCCTGATCATTGCTCTTCATGATGAATATCTAAGAAACAGGGGAATTCATGCCAAACAAGCAGCAAACAAATTGACAGAAATTCTGGGAAATTATAAATGGAATTATCAGCATTGGTTTTGCTTCTCTGAATTCAGAGTCATGAAACATGAGGCAAGAACGTTTGTTCTGCCTGTGTTAGATGTAGCTGTGGTAGGGGCTGTCCTCGTCTCTGAACACAGATTCTGAATTATTTAGCATACAGCCTTTCTGCTCTGCCAAGAAACTCACTCAGAGCTCATCTCCTCTGCTTTTACTATCTTCTCTTTCATTCTATCTTAAACAGACTTGGAATTGCTCCCATGTGTTATTTGCTGGAAATACTCTGCTTTTATAACATAGCTGTGGGTGGAACTGGCTCTGTAGGCACAATTTGCACCCCATATTTGGAGTAATTAGCAGGAAGAAAACAGGCTGCAGCTCAATACATAGGGTCTAGTGGGAGATGTCCCTGCCTGTGGCAGGGAGGTTGGAACTGGATGATCTTTCACTCAAACCATTCTGATTCTTTGATACAATTTTATGAAGAGACATCTTACTTAGAAATAATAAAACTTAGGGAATATCTTAATATTCACCATACTTGTAAAAATATAAACAGTCATTTTGTTTGCTAGATCTGCTGAACAGAGAAATGAGCAAGAAAATCCACTTACAGTCATAGTTGGTTTTTTTTTACATATATATAAAATCTCAGTGGACTGAATGATAGTTCAAGCCCTTCTTGTTTTGTTTGGTTTCTCATTCACCTTCCTTTTTTAAAAGATGGAAAACTGACACATCTTGTCCCCAGGGTAAGAAACAGGTCTCTGGTTGGCCACCGGTGACCTGGTCACTGACCAGACCATCCCTTCCATGTGCTAAATCCCATCATCACGTGGGGTGAACTCCAGCAGTGGTGGCACACAACATGGAGGCATCGTGTGGAGATCATTGCTGGGGAAACTGCATCTCCTACAGACATGTGGAGGTCTCCTAAGGTCCCAGGGAAGTACAGATGAATCACATTTCCTTCTCAAAATAAAGGTCACTGGACAGCAGCTCTGTGTTAATCCTGTGAGGTGAGATCTGCAGCTGCTTTCTGTTCTGCACACTGCTGAGCAACCTTTTAGGAGCAAAATTCAACCAATACAGAAGGTAAATATTGGCTTTGCTGGGACTCTGCCTGCTTGCTGTCAGCCACTCTTGCACAAGAAACTCAGGGAGCTGTTTCAGCAGCAATTTTTGCCACATGAAAAGTTCAAGCAGTGCTGTCTTGTTAAACATTTTCCCCTTCTTTTAAGGGATTTTTTTTAACTCCCTCAGCCACAGAGAACTGCCACAAAACATGTTAATGTGCAGTTTTTAAAGTCATTGCTGTCTGTGCAACACGTAGCAAAAGCTGATGCTACAGAGATTGTTTTGTGCTTTTTAACACGAGTGGCAGAAATATTGTCAGTTGTCTTGTTGCTTATGTTTAAATCTCCACCCCTGAGCTGTGATTCAGCAAATTCCCGGAGTAACCCTGGTCTGAAACCTGGGTTCCTCCTCATCCTGTCCTGCCAGGGGGGGTGGATTTCCCCTAGAGAAGCCAATGAACAAAAGCTCATTTATTTCTGTACATGGTAAAGAGGAAACTGCTCCACCATCTCCCCACCTCTTCCTGCAAAATGTTGGCTCTCTTTCTTTTGCACTGATCATGTTGCGAATGAGAATGGAAGTGAGCAGCAGCAGAGCTGGGATATAGAAATTGTTTTGAGTGGTGCTCCCTGGCTCTGCTCCACACCTCATAAATAATACCTCTTACCTCATTTTAGCTACGAAGAGAAGCAGAAGCAATCTAAGCAGTCTGCCTGTGTCTTTCTTCAGCAAACCAGTCTCGGAGGGGCAGGACGAAGCACTCTGTTATTAACTGACACTCTCAAGGAGAGACCCTTTTTTTTGGCTGTGATTTTTTGTACCACCTTGCAACAGCAGCACCTTGATGGGGAAACTCATCTCCAAAGGCTGGCGTGCAAGAGATGCTCGAGTGGTCATGCTGGGGCTCGACTTGGCTGGCAAATCCACCCTTTTATACAAACTGAAGAGTGGCCGGGCTGTGGAGACCTGTCCGACAGTGGGCTTCAACGTGGAATCTCTGCAAACACCCTGTGGCATCTCCTTCACCCTCTGGGATGTCGGGGGACAAAGCAGCCTGCGGGCAAGCTGGCCGAACTACCTGGAGGACACCGACACCCTCATCTTTGTGCTCGACAGCACGGACACAGCCCGACTGCCCGAAGCAGTGGCGGTGCTGGAAGAAGCCCTGAGCCACCCCAGCATGGCTGGTGTCCCTGTCCTCCTCCTGGCCAACAAGCAGGAGGTGCCAGGGGCTCTGACTCCCCCCGAGCTGGAGGAGAGGCTGCGGTGGGGGCGGCTGGAGGAGCGGCGTTGGGTGCTCCAAGGGTGCAGTGCCCACACTGGACAAGGCCTGCAGGAAGCCCTGGCTCTCCTGGGAGAGTTGCTGCGGAGTCCAGAGCAGAGGTGCCCATCCCAGGAGGGCCCTGTCGCAGGGCTGGAGGGATGGAGGCAAGCTCCAGGGCAAACCTGAACCTTAAGTGGACCCTTTCCACTCGTTGCTGGCAGCAGGTTTCTCACGGAGGATCCCAGGCTCTGGGTACCCCCTCAGATGAGCAGACCTGCAGCCAGAAGTCACTGTGAAGCACACAGCTGCTCATCACCAAAGCCACCAGGAAAACCTCCAAGCAAAACTTCCACTGTGGAGCATTTTTGGCCCTGTCTCTTGGACTCTCATCACTGGCTGCAGCTTTTCCCACTGTCTCCAGGCTCTGCTCATCCACTGTGTGTGTTTAGTGCTTCAGCAGGGATGCTTTTTGCCAGATCAATATAAATTCCAACAGAGATGCACACGAGGGACAGAGAGGTTTTCTTCTTCCTGTGGCTTGCAGCCCAGATACAGAAATACAGCTATCCTGATGGGGTAATCCCCACAGGGAGGTGCTTAAATGTGTCCCATGCTGCTTCTCCCTCAGCTGGAGTCACAGGTTTATCAACTGGAAAAGCAGGCAGCCATGATAAGGAATGGCTGAACAGGAGAAGCATAAAGACAGGACTTCAAATGGCCAATAGCTAATTTGTTTTTGCAGCATCTATGGATATAATCTTCAAGCCATAGCAGCAAGTCAGGATTTGATGACATAGCATGGTTTGAGGATGTCTCTATATAAATGTCTGCATTTCTTGTTTTGGGTCTTTCTTTTCCATGAATTGTTCTTATCAAATACTGATTTCTTGAAAACGGTACCACATTTTCCTTGGATTATATTTAAATATAAAGAAAGCAAACCTCACTTCTAGGTGCTTGGAAACGTGTCTGTGTGGCCAGTCAACCTCCAACGTGGTAGCCTGGATAGTCAACATGAAGCCTTCTATCAGACTTTTTGAATTTAAGACCACTCTACAGGCAATGGTTGGTAACCATGGGCACCTATGGACATAGGCAGGTTGGTAACTAAGGGGCTTTCCACACTCAGCTGCATCTGGGACAGCTGCAGTGCCCTGGCAGCATACAGTGGGGCTGGGTCTCTTACTGGAGTGATGGTCTTTCTCATATCCTGGGTCTCTTACTGGAGTGATGGTCTTTGTCATATCCTACTCAACCTAGCATCAGAAAAACCTATCAAATGCATGCCCTGTACCTAAAATTCTGTTATTCAGGGTTAAAAAAAAACCCAGAAATTTCATAGTAGTCCCTACTTGATTATGAAACTAAATGAAACTTGATTATGGACTAAAGTGGTGGGAGAAGAGGAATGACAAAATTTTAATTGTAGCAGAAGTCAGCTGCTTTTAAGGAAGAACTTATTCAACCAAGAAACACCAAGGAGAAATACAGGGTGAAATCCTCTTCTGTTCATACCAGAGCATTTTACAGTTAAAGAATTAATCATCCAGCTGTTACTGGTGCTGTTATTAGCCTCATTTCATAAAAGGCAGCAGCTGCAATAGGGAACTTGAACAATCATAGAGAAATTAGAATCTGACATTTGTAGGAAGGGCTCAATAAAAGAAATGCTTCCCAATGGAAAAAGTAACTTTTCTTTTTTTTAGCTGTGTTAATGTAAAAGATCTATTATGTGCTATCAAATAGCTCTTCAGTATTGATCTGGTCTAAGTGATCATGGTTATGAGTATACTTAAACAGCACTGAATTGTATAATTAATTATATGGTAAATCTGTGTGCATGGTAAGGAGGACAAAAATCATTCCTTTAAATCTTTACAGTTAACATAAGCAGGTTGATCTGCCTTTGGCTTGTAGGTGCTCATCATTTGCTAATAAGACACACATCTCTAATGCACATGTTGGGTATCTGACTCCCAGAGCTGGACCAAGCAGTTTTTTGTGAGACAACACAAGTGCTAACACCTAGGCAGAGGTGAACAAACTCAGGTCATCCGTGCAACCTGGTTGCCAGTACATTAAAAAGCCACAACTTTTCAGGACCCCATTTGGTCATTCTGAACACCAGTCCTAGAGGCACAATAGAAAAGGCTCTGTCTTGCAATGCCATGCAAAAAAATCTCTCTCTCTCATGAGTTTGCTGGTGTTTTGGTCTTGCATCTCACATGGTGATCAGCAGTAGTTTAAAATCATCAGAGAATGAGGGGTTGTCCTGCTGATATTTTACTCTTATGTGGATGCTTTTGACTACAGGATTTTCTGTTAGTGGTTAAAAAAGGCACTGAAAGCCTCCTTCAGTGGAGGCCTTCCTAAAATTACTCCCTCAGGAGTAATTTAAAAACTCCTCGAAGAGAAAGAAATAGGTTTCTGTGGCAGCAAAGAGAGGTAATCACCAGCCTCTGGTAAATGCCACCAACTAAAAATTAAAATAGCAAGGGAGGAGGTGGGGACAAAGGGGTTGTTCTGGACAGCAGGAATCCTGAATGCCTGCAACTGGTGACATCCCAGTTACTGAAAACATTCTCACTTCCCCTGAAGCAGTAATTTGGCAAAATATCCCATCTCACGAGGCATCATGTGATTTACCATCCTTGTTTTCTGCAATAAGGCTTTTCTAGATGCACAGCCACATTACTCAGCTCATTTATGCCATTGTTAGAGGCTGTCAAAATGATGCTGGGTCATAAGGTTTGAAACAGCAACAGAGAGTTCTCTTCTGATTATTTTCTCTTTTCTCCTACACTGGCAAGTGTGCTAAAACAAGTTAATCTAATAAGTCCTGCTCTGCTCTAATCAGATGCTTGTAGGAAACCCACCCAACAGCACTTAAATGCTTCAGTGTCAAAACTCCTTGCTGGTTCAAAGGGAGCAGTGTGGAGGTTTGCAGGAAGAAGCCAGCTCTAGGGAGGGAAGTTGTTAACTATTTTTCTTGGTAATTTTGCAGGAGAGTTAATACTGGAGCAGTATTAATCCCTTAAACATCTGCACTTCTGGACTCCAGCCAGGAGGGCAGCATCTAAGTTACAGTTTCCATCTCCCTGGGTGTGTGGTGGCTGTCACAGTCTCTGTGCTGATTTCTAAAATAACACATCTTTCTTAGTACCAGGCAAAAGAAAAATCCTTAAGACATTTCTGTGTTTCAAGTTCCTCACAAATTTGAATTATAATTTGGGTTACTGGTCCCAGAGCCCACTCTGGTTGCTCAAGATCATTTTTTAGCAACTTCTGTGGGTGTTAAGTCCATGCAATTCTATCCCTGATGCTGGATGTCTCAAAGCCAAAAGGAGAGGTTTGGAACAGCAGTCTGCTTCTCTTATTTACTTTTTGGTTTAGGTTTTTGTTGTGTGGGATTTTTTTCATCAGCAAGTATTTATTTATCTCAGTAAAGAAAAAGTATTGCTTGGAAATAGATTCACTGCTGGTTTTTTGCCACACCACCTTAGTTATGATTTCCATCCCACTTCCACTGCAAGTAGCAAGTAGCTTCTCACAGCTTCATCAGTTCTCTTTAACTGACCCAGTTTAGTTGTTCATGTGCTCTGCTTTTCTGTGATCTTGAATCTGCTGGCTATGAACTAAATATTTTGGCAAAAGTGGCTGACTCACAGGATAGCAAGGTTTGGAAAGGACATGGTTCAAAACCCTGCTTAAATCAGGTAGCTCAAGGCCTGGTGCAGCAGTCTTGGAATTCTTCAAGGATGGAGATCCAACAGCCCAACACCTTTAGAGGCAGCCTGGTATCTATTCATCTTTACAGTAACATAACCAGAATCTGCAACTGTGCATTATTGTCCCAGTCACCACTCCACTGAGAAGAGCTATACTGGTAGGTGCCTGTTCTTGGTGGGACCTGCCAGAGCATTCTCCTTGCCCAGGGCCATGAGCTTCTTCAGCCCTGAGACCTCCCATCCCTTCTCTGCTCACTGCAGCAGGAGCTGCCTCTGTCCCGCTGCCTCTTCCAAGGACACCAAGACACTTCAGTGATCTTTCAGACTGCTTATGAAAGGGCATTGCTAATTACTCACTGATTTACCAACCTTTCTGTGGGACTGGGTTTTAAAGCAGCTTAAAAAAACCCTTCTCACAACTATGAACACATAGTTCATAGTTAATTTTTTCATTTCCAACAAGAAGTTTTCCACCTGCCCCCAGGGAGAAGGCAGGCAGCGAGCTGGAACCAAAAGAACCAACATTAAAAGCAGTACAGGAAAGACAATTCACTTTTTCCCCTTCTCTTCAGCAGTACAGGAAGGACAACTCACCTTTTCCCCAGTCTCTTCAGAACTTCCACACTTACAGCCAGTCAGTGAGATAAAATGGTTTCTACTTGTGCATTAGCTGATTTTTGCTCTTATCATAGAATCATAGAATCATAGAATCATAGAATCATAGAATCATAGAATCGTAGAATCATAGAATCATAGAATCATAGAATTGGCTGGGTTGGAAGGGACCTCAGAGATCATCAAGTCCAACCCTTGATCCACTACCGTTGCAGTTCCCAGCCCATGGCACTGAGTGCCACATCCAGTCTCTTTTTAAATATCTTTTTGATTTTTGGGGGACCTACGTGCCATTTGCCCTTGCAATTACTACTGGGGCCAGTCTTGCTGAAGGGCCTGAGATCAGAGGGCAACCAGGAGACCCCAGTGCTGCAGGGTGAGGGCATGAAGGGTTGGTTGCCAGTGAACTGTTCCATCAGGGAACAGGCAGCCACGGGGTGTCTGTGAGTGAGCTGTGACCGGCTGTAACACCGGGAGCAGAGCGTTAGGGCAGCAGCCAGAGACTTGGGAAATGCCTGGGGGAGGAAAGGTCAGTTAGAATTTTTTAAAAAGCTAAGAGTTTTCTTTTCAAATACAACGTGAACAAGAAGATTGTGAAACCTCCTTTTGCTAGGAGACAGGCTGTATAATGCAGTGGAATGTCTTAATGATCACTTTAACACAGCTAACGGCTGTATATTAATTTCCTTCCCTTAAAGAAGCTCTCAAATAAAGATTCACCACATGTAAGTCAACAAGAAAAGAACAAAGAGCAAAACTACATCTGGTACCACCTCTTAAAAAAATTAATACTGTAGCCAAACAGTATTAAAAAGCAGTCATGCTATTATGACAAAAATGACAAAAAGTTGAAGGCATTACAGACTTCAAAGAGTTAATTAACTGGCCTTCACCTAAACTTTCTAACACTTGATTTTTTTCATGATGCATTTGCTTGAGTCACAGGCCTGAGCTTGCTATCCAGATATTGTTAAAAACACCTGGTGAAGGCAGGCGTTTGGGTTAGGACCTCAGGGATGCATCTGCAGCTGGGACCAAATCATCCCCCCCATTTCTTACCCCACACAATGTGATGTATAAAATTCCTGCAGGAAGATAAATTACCCACCCCATGGCTGTAAAGGTGATGCCCACCTGGACCTGGCAAGTGTGTCCCCCCTCTGCCTGCCCCTCTGTGGTTGTACCAGAAGTGTAAACCTCTCCTCCAACCCAGTGTGACATCTGTCACCCCCAAACATCAAATGCTTTAAATCAGTCTGGCACCATCAGTGTCTTGTCAGCCAACTGCTGTGAAAAACCATCTCCCTGGAGCTCTCGGAGCTGATGAACTGTTCTTAGATTCTCCTTTAGGCCTCAGACTTTTTTGGGTTTTTTTTCCCCTGCGTCTCACCACATTTGGATGTGGTAACCAGGGTTTGTTCAACAGGCCCCAACCAGCCACACAAATGAAACCTACTTTGCAATCAGCAGCTCTCTGGTAAGGCTCCACTGTGCCTTGGATGTGGGAACAATATTTGCTTTTTAACCAAACTGTGGAGTGGTTACCAACCCACAAGTTTCTGCAGTGTGAAGACAAAACTCACATAGGCCCACACTGAGCCACCACACCTGGAGGTATTTAAAGGTCATGTAGAGGTGGTGCTTAAGGACATGGCCTAGTGATGGACATGGCAGCATGGGGTTAAGAGTTGGACTTGATGATCTTGGAAGTTGTTTCCAGCTGAAAATACTCAATGATTTAATGAGGATTGATTATGAAGGGAAAGGACTTTGGAAAGACCAAACTAGAGGTTTCCTCAGAAAGAAAAATACCACAGAGAGCAGGGCTGAGGCCTTCACTTCCTGGGGTGTATGATCAGTCAGGGCTCTGTCCTCATAAAGACACACGCTTTACTCCTCATTATTTTCTGGCTTTTGACAGCACTTAACAATAGCCCTTGTCTTTGGTAACAGTGTAAATGAAGACCAGTGCTCGAAGTCCATCCCCCAACACAGGCAGTATGTACAGAAGGAAGAGGTTTTGGTGGGATGGCAGGGCTAGAGCAGGAGTCCAGCATCAAACTAATTGTGAAATATCTGCAGAACGTGCCTCAGGCTTCAGCTTTCACAGGATGGAGAAGCAGCTTCCCCCTGCTCCTGGGGGAATGTCAATATGGAGGCAAAATATGACAAAGCCCCATATATGTGAGGATGTCCCATTCCTGCAAGATGGGATGGACCTGTCACTAACAAAGAAAGGGAAGCTCAGCAAGGAAGAGGAAGTTTGGGGCTGCAACCACAGGGAGGTGGTTCTGAGCCTCCAGAACTGACCCAGGAGGGATGGAGACAACGTCTGCTGTGTCCCAAAGAAACAGATCCTCAGCACCTTAACTCTTTGGGAAAGGTCAAGGCCTTGGCCAGAGGGAGAAGCCAAAAATGCTGCAGAGTGGCTTAGGGGAGGCTGGCCTCAGCTGGCCCTGCTTTTGTCTGTCACTTTGATCTTGTCCCCAGCAGCCAGAAGCCTGCTGAGATGTGGTCCCCCAAACACCCAGTTCCTGGTCACAAACTCTCCAGCCACAGGGGAGCATTTCATGGTCTTGTTGTCTTCCTTGTGAGAGATGAATCCTAATGAAATTACTTCTGTCCCATTTTGATGCTTGAACTTACTGGAGCTTCTTGCTATTTTCTTGAACATGATGTGCCACAGGAAAGAAAATAGGCACAAGGAAAGGACTTTTGAGAATGTATTTGCTGTGGATTTTGAGACTGCATGTTATAGTCATGATGCTAATACAAGTACTGCATTAAAAGCCATGCCAGCCTCTTAAAAAGGAAAAAATATAAAGCAGCAATATGAATAATACATCTGTTAGAAAAAAGTCAACCCCCTCAAACCCTGAATATCAGAGACAATGCAGGAAAATGCTGCAAAACAAAAGGTACACCCAAACAGGCTGCCTCATTAAAGTCATCTCTCAAGAAAACACAGAATTCATGACTGGTTTTCTCATGTCCTCCCTGGGTTTTGGTTTGAGCCACAGCACTGTGCATTCCCAGCATCTCCGACTGACCAGCATGCAGTGACTGAGCCCAGGACATTGCCCAAGGGAATAATCTGCAGCATATGCTCCACACTAGAGCTTCAGAACAAAGATCTTCCTAGAAACAGAAATTATCATTGCTCCCTAAAAGTTTAATTTCCATTTGTAAAGATTAAGAAGCAGTGAAATAAAAATACTTTTTTTTGAATGTTACAGTAATTTTCCTAGGAGGCTTTGTCATTCCTGCTTTGGTGATGCATGGGTGATGTTTCTGCCTGAGTCAGCTGCAGGAATGATCAGAGGGAATCTTGCTGTACTTGGGAGGATCACAGCTGTGGCAAACTTTGTGTGAGGAGAACACCTTTTTTTCCCAAATGAGCTGGAAACAAAAGAACAGGGTTTTCCTCTGCTGTCCTGCCCAAGCTCCTCCTCCTCCAGCAGCAGCAGCAGCAGCACTCCTAAAGCCTGCTCACACCTGAGCAAACATCCTTGGCAAGCAGAAGGGATGAGGGAAAAGCTGCTCCCAAGCAGGAGGACCTGTCTGGGAGGCAAATTTCCAGAAAACCTTGAAAACACTGAAATTTCCACACTGCAGGAATTGCTGCAGAAGTGTGCACTGGTTGATCTGCAGCTGTAGCTGAAATACCACACCCAACAACTGTTGCTGCTCAGGTTGTAATAAAATCTGCAATCTACAACCTCAGCCAGCACCACGCAGCTGCCTGTTCACTTTCCCTTCGTGGGATGGGGAAGAGAATCAGAAGAGTAAAAGTGAGAAAACTCATGAATTGAGGTAAAGACACTTTAATAGGTAAAGCAAAAGCCAGGCACAAGCAAAGCAAACCAAGGAATTCATTCCCTGCTTCCCATCAGCAGGCAGGTGCCCAGCCATTCCCAGGAAAGCCAGGCCCTGCCACATGTAATGGTCACTTGGGAAGGCAAACACCCTCTCTCTGAATGTCCTCACCTTCCTTTTTCTTCACCTCAGCATATTCTTCCAACATTATACTCAAGGAGCCTTTAAACTCTGCATTAGGCAGAACATGAACTCTCAGACACATCTCCTGTGAGCTTTTGCTCCAGCTTCTTCACCCAGCTGATGGGAAAGATGATTTCCAGCAGAGCTGGTGATGCTGAGAAGCTGGAAGTTCCTCCAGAAGCTGTGTTGATAACTACAATGATCCCTGCTGTTTCACCACAAGAGAGATGTCCAGACTTTTTAGAAGGTGGCAGACCCAATGTGCTTCCCCATGGAGTGTTTGAGACCCAGGACTTCATTAGCAAATGTCCCAACCTGCTGTTGCCCAGGGGGGACCACAAGTCATGAAGCTGCAAGCTCCTGGGACAGGCAGTCTCTCAAACACACGTTTCAGTAGGGAGATGCCACCAGGAGACTTCCCCTGTTGAGGTGTCCCTGGGAAAGCTCCAAAACCCACCTGTAACCTTTAAGCCCAAACCCCAACTGTATGAATCTTCCCACAATGCTTCCTTTGCCTTCCTTCTACTGAGAGCATGAGAAGCAAACCCAAATGTACTCAAATAAAGTCCATTAAGGAGCAGGGTTTCCCCACTCTGCTCAGGCTGCCTCACAGAGTCTGTGATTTCCAAGACACCCTTGGGGAAGGGTGCCCTACTCCAACACCTGCCAGTGAGCAGGCAGCAGGTTACAAAAAGGGAATCTACAGTTTAATTTCCTGTCCATTGCTGCCAAGTGGTCACACTTACCCCTGGCAAAGGTGAAATCATTTATTTCTTGTTTTTTAGCAGACACCTGCAAGAGGGGCTACCAGCCAGAGCTCCCATCCCAATAGCACACAGCTGGTCATGGAGCTACTGCTCCTGGGCAGTTCTTCATCTGTGAAAAGAAACCAAAGTACACACAGGAGCTCTGATTGTAGCAGTCCTGCCTGAGCTGAGACCAGACAACTCCTGACTTGGCTTTTGCACCAGACTAAATCTGGTGACAGTAACCTGAGCTCCTGACACAGCCACAGGTCCATGTGAGATGTTGCAAAGGGATGGCTTCTAAGCTATAAGCTAGTGGTCACCTTCTCCACAGAGTAAACCACTACCAAAAGCCTCAACATAAGCAGCAAATTGTCTCAAGCCAGTGAGCCTCCATGCAGCCATCTGCTTTGCAACACTGAGCAACTACACCGAGTAAACCAGGAGCAAGTTACACACACACTGAGTTTCTCAGGTGTAACAGAGGCGAACAGCCTGACCCAGGTCAGCTCCCAGACACAGAGCCCACAGCTGGCAGTGAAATCTGCCCACAGAGGGTTTTTTCCTCTCTGCCACCACTTTCAGCTTTCTCCCCAATTTAACTTGGAAGAAACACTGATGCAGTTTGTCAACCAGTTACTTTGATTAAGAGGAAAAGGAGAAGCAAAGAGCCTCCAAGTCCTAAGTGTTAACACTTTAATGCTTCCAGTGTCTCTCTTAAAGCAGGAGATTGGGATTGGGATAAGAGCAACTGACTCTTGGGCTCAAGGAATACTTGTAGCAGTATTCCTGCAGCTGGAAGCATGAGAAGCAATCCCCAGGTTACACCAAGAAGAATGATGACATTTATTAACCTTCTGTTTCTAAGCCTGTAGGATTCATATTTTCATGTTTTCTCTCCCACCTTTCAGGACCAAATCTTTCTTCTTTAAAATATAGACTAATATGCAACTTCTTAGGTCAATAAAACTAGAAGCTTCCAAGAGGTCAGATGCCGACTAAAATACCAAATTCCAAGAACACTGTGAGCACTACAAGCAAGGATTTCTTCCTTTTCCATCAGCTTTTCCTATTTCAAGGCCAGACCTCTGCTTGAGCTCCCCAAAACCACCCCCCTGGACATGGATAGCAGTGCACAGCTCAGCACAGACATGGGGCTCCACGCTGCTGACCATCAGGTGGGGTTCAAACTCCAGAGGTTTCATATCAGGGAGAGCAGGAACATGCTCCAGCTGCAGGAGCAAAGAAAAGGAACCAAGACACCACCTTGCTAAATGTTCCCCTAGGACTGTGCCCCTCTCTCAGCAACAGGTTAAACCTTTCAGCACAGAGCCCTGAAACCCTGAGAGTACAGAGCTGGGAGCCAGTGTTATTAAGTGTTATTGCTGGGACCAGCAGTGTCTGCACACACAGCTGCTTTCTCAGTGTTCACAAATGAGTGTGGTTTTGGTTTTTTTTTTGGTCCTACTTCCAAGCATGCAGAAAAAAGGTGGGGGTTTTAAATTCTATTTTTTCTTAAGGCAACAGCTCAGAGACATGAAATATGGGAGTCTGGATTGACAGGAAGCTGAACATGAGCCAGCAGTGTGCCCAGGTGGCCAAGAAGGCCAATGGCATCCTGGCCTGTATCAGGAACAGCGTGGCCAGCAGGTCCAGGGAAGGGATTCTGCCCCTGTACTCAGCCCTGGTGAGGCCACACCTCGAGTCCTGTGTCCAGTTCTGGGCCCCTCAGTTCAGGAAGGATATCGAGGTCCTGGAGCAGGTCCAAAGGAGGGCAACCAGGCTGGTGAAGGGACTCGAGCACAGATCCTATGAGGAGAGGCTGAGGGAGCTGGGGCTGTTCAGCCTGGAGAAGAGGAGGCTCAGGGGAGACCTCATCACTCTCTACAACTCCCTGAAAGGAGGGGGTAGTCAGGGGGGGGTTGGTCTCTTTTCCCAGGCAACTCCCAGCAAGACAAGAGGGCACGGTCTCAAGTTGTGCCAGGGGAGGTTTAGGTTGGACATTAGAAAGAATTTCTTTACTGAGAGGGTGATCAGACATTGGAATGGGCTGCCCCGGGAAGTGGTGGATTCTCCATCCCTGGAGATATTTAAAAAGAGACTGGATGTGGCACTCAGTGCCATGGGCTGGGAACTGCAGTGGTAGTGGATCAAGGGTTGGACTTGATGATCTCTGAGGTCCTTCCAACCCAGCCAGTTCTATGATTCTATGACAGGGAACAATGGATGCAAAAGCTGGAATACTACATTTATGAGGAAGTTACTCATTTTTGGATGAGTTTGGATGTCTCTGACTTAAAAATGTGAGAATCCATCAAGACTCCCTCTACACCCATTTCACTCCCTGAGATTTCTCACACGCTGTTGTGCTCTAAAGATCAAAAGCCAACCCCTACAAACCATTCCCATAGAATTAAAGACTCTCTTTCATAGGGCCAGGGCCAGATCTCACTGTAGTCATTCCTCCCATTAGATAGGGTCACATGGTAAGGAGAACAGAAGGACATTATCCCTTATATCCCATATCCATGAAATGCAGGCAGTATCTAGATTTCAGGGAGCCCATCAGGATATAGGATGAAATGCAGGGGAAAAGATCTGTAAACTACATGAAACAAAAAGGAACAGCAATGAGCCTAATCCTGGAGAAAGAGGTGTAGCTCCCCTAAGCCTCTCTGCACAAACCTAGAACTGAATTTACTAAAGCCACTAGTAAGATATTTCACTCTCCCTTCTCTATCATGTAGAGAATTTGTGTCTAGGATCAATGATACAGAGTTTAAAAAAGAACAAAGAAAAATCAGGGAAAGATCAGCTTGCAAATAATTAGGATGCTGACATAAGCTCCCTTATGCTTCATTTCAGCACAACAGGAAGATTCAACCACCACAGTCCTCTGCAGCACCCGATTTAGTGAAGAGGATGGTTAATCCATCTTCCACACCTTCCTGCATCCCTGGGCCCTACTTGATGTACAGTGAGCAAACGGGTAACTAACCTCCTCCTGCAGCTCCCTTGCTGTGTCCAGGGAAAGGGGTTCCTGGGGAGTATCTAAACTCTTCATGGTTTCCTCCGAGGCTGCATGGGGACAAGGTTTTACTGCCAATGGGTGACGGCAGAGACAAAGATTTTAGCCTTCGTTTTAAAACACAAGAAATCGTGGGGTGGATATTCTTAGGGGTAACACACAAGGCTGTCATGCCCCAAGATGCTTTCTGAAAACTAAGATTGGAAAGAAACAACCCCCAGGTTCCTTTATGAACCTGTGTGCTGCTCCAGAAAAGTTTATGAGGATCCTGTTGGGACAGGATGCTGCTTGTGCTGCCACAGAGGCAGCTGGAGACCTCTGGGTCTCAGCCAGCAACACGGCTCAGACCTTCCCTTTGCCACTCCTGGGCTAGGATAATGCCAGATAATGCCCCACAAACCAGAGCCAGAACGTGAAGCTGCTCTAGTTCCTAACTCTGCACCTCAACACCAGGCAATTTTCCTGAGTGGTCTGAAGTAACACATCACCCTGCCCGTGCTGCTGAGGAGGTTGACAATAACAACAAACTCCAGTGGCAAAAACCCCCAAGGCTTTGCCTGCTGGAGCCCACAGGTTTTGACTGTTTTGGTTTTTTTTTCTATTTCTTCTTGAAAAGTGCTTTCAAATGGCTTGGCATAATGTTCTGTCCTACATACGTTTGAATAGAAGCGTAATTATACCACAAAAGGGAGTGCTTTTTAATGTAACAAAACAGAAGGAACACAACATAACTGGGCTGCTTTGGTAGAAAAGGCTGGTTTGAAACACACTCAGAATCCAGAGGGCATTGTCTATCAGATTAGAATAACAAGAAGGGCTTGAACTATCATTCAGTCCACTGAGATTTTATTAAAAAAAAAAAAACCCAACTGACTTTAAGTGGACTTTCTTACTCATTTCTCTGTTCAGCAGATCTGGCAAACAAAATGACTGTTTATATTTTTACAATATTAAGATATTCTCTAGGTTTTATTATTTCTAAGTAAGATGTCTCTTCATAAAATTGTATCAGAGAATCATAGAATGGTTTGGGTTGGAAGGGACCTTAAAAATCATCCAGTTCCAACCCCACTGCCATGGGCAGGGACACCTCCCACCAGACCAGGTTGCTCAAGGCCCTGTCCAGCCTGGCCTTGAACACTGCCGGGGAAGGGTCAGCCACAATCTCCCTGTGCCAGTGTCTCATCACCCTCACACCAAAGAATTCCTTCCTCCTAAAATAACGTGTTCTATATTGCAATGTTATTGAGGTAGGACCTCCTGGACAATTAATAGGCTGCAAAAACCCCACGATTCAAGAGTTTAATTTTGTCAACTGAAAGCTGAAGGAACCAAGGAGATGAAACTGCTTTTGGAAATGGGGATTGGGTTGAGATCTTTATCCCTTATATCCCCCCGTGGAAGAGCATTTCCAAAAATGTAAATACAGCACTGGAAGTTCACCTCCATCACCAGTCCACCCATGGAGAGAGGGGGGGTTTCTCCAAGGTGACTCTCAGTTATATGGATGAGCTGCAGCCCACTTACCGCAGCCTCCTGTACACATTTGGGAAACAGCTCCTTAAAAAGTATAAAACTCCATACTGGAACAGTATCCAAAGTTTCAGAGATGACTGCATTAGTTTACTTTATTCATTCTTGTAACATACTTCCACGTTTGATGCGGAGTTCTGCTAACTAATATCTAGTAAAAGACAAAAAAAACCCTAAGTCAATCCATTAAAACTAAGCATTTTCATAACCTTCAAAATAAGTTCTTGAATTTTTTTTATAGTATTTGATAGCAGCTTTTTATTGGTTACAAAACCTAAGCCCATATACAAAATTAGGAACACATTTAGATGCCTCTTTGAAAGAACGTTTTAGTCTATTTTAACTGATAGTTTAAAAAAATAATAAAAACAATGCAATTTTAAACACTGTTCTGAAAACGTAAAAGTGCAGCAATATATTTTGTTTCCTTTATTAACTATGAAATGGTGCAATCCCAATCAAAAGCTGATAAGGTCACAACAGAAAGAACTGAGCAAATGCTTTGTCCTGCCTTACCCAGTTCTCCCATGTTCACTTTTAATGTAATGCATTGAGTGCAAGAAAAGGATCAAATCTTCACCCTAGTGGAAAACTGTTTCAATATCAATTTGTATGGACAATAATGAGTGCAGGCTGAACAGGGTATCTGTCAGTCTATATGGCATACAGGGAGAGGAAATTCAATTAGAAGAGGGGAAATATTTGTTCACAATAACATCTGCTGGAACTCTAATTTCACAAAAACTTTGTGACCTTACCTGACTTTGATGTTTTATTGTTTAGTTTTTTTTTTTTTTAGCGAACACCACACAGTTTCAAGATTTTAGACTATAGTGTGTGAATAGGATGCAGTTACCATATGAAGCTTCAACTCAACTTCTGGGAAAAGAAAAAAGGCACAATGAACTTCAACTCAATTTTATGTGCACAAGAGTTGAAAAATCTGAGCCACCTTAAAGAGAAATTGATTCTAAAATTTATAAAACCTATAAATAATCAGAGGCCAAACCACTATATTAAAACAGATTATCTAGCAAGTAAAAATCTTGCAGTTTAAACATACGCTTGTATCCAGCTGAGATACAAGACAACTCACTCTTTAAAGTGGCTCCACCTTGGCAGATATATATTTAATGAATGCACACCTGCTATGCGTTGTTCATCAGTGGAAAAACAGCTGATCCACAAAGCTCTGATGGCATCTGTCCTTATCTTCATCACAGTAAATACAACCCACATCCAAGAACTGAATTAGTTTCGATTTTTCTATCCCTTCACATCAATGCATTGGGAAATTACACCCAGTAAACAACAGCAACAAAACCAGTTTGTGTGACAGCTTAAGAGAATTTCCAAATTATCCATCTTCACCCCAGCGATCCCGAACTCCCTTAGAAAATGACCGGGTCAGAGGATTTTCCAAAAGCAGTGACCTGACAGACCTCACAAAGTTATTTCATGTGCGCTGCACATCAAGGGGACGCTGAGTAACGGCAGCTCCCGCCCAGCCTCACGTCTCAGCCAGCTTCTGGCTCTCTTTGTTTTTTTCAATCAGGTGAATAGAATTTGAGACCAGTTTCCGACTTACTCTCCCAATAACTCCAAGAATGAAGCTTTTGTGACGCTTCTAAGTAGTTGCTGGTTTGTTGCCAACCACATCATAAGCACTGGTTACTAAGTAAAAAATAGTTTAAGACTAAATTACAGTAAACATGAAAGCTCCACAGTTTAAACCCAATATAAATCAACCATATCCAATTATCAATTTAAAACAAAATGTATTGACTACTGAAAGTTGAAAGCAAGATTCTTTTAAACTAATACATTTTTGGACAGAATTTTTTTTCTTTCTGCAGTCTGGGACTCTTGCTTTCAGCTTAAACAGAAGTTCAAGTCCATAACAGGTTGTAGCTCAGGTAAAATACCATGCACAGCATTTGATTACTTCAAAACAGCAGGAACACACAGGCTGAAGTGAGTGGTCAAATAGGGCTCGCTGTTCTCAAAAATTAGGTATAATGGCAAAAGCTTTACCAGTCCAAATCTATAGTTCATTCTCCAACCCTGGTTTCTGAGGCAGTTAATGAACACACATCAATTACTGATAGCTGAAGTAGTTTTTGTTTGTTTTAAACTTAAGTGTTTAATCAATTGCCAAGTGTTTTTTAAGTTATTTTTATTTCAGTTTCACCAATGAAATTCATTTGGCTTGCATTTTTGAATCTATTCTTCCACATAAAGTATATGAAAATATGTCTGTGGAGGACGATGAGGGAGGCTCAGAGCAAACTGAGCCCCTGTAAAGTCTTCCAAAATGTTGGCATCATACCAAAGTGTCTTGATCCACAGCGCACCGTTTTCCAAAGAAGCTACTTTTCCGTGGAAAGCCAATGTGCCACCACTATGGAATATTCTTAACAAAACTGCAGGTTGCGGTCGGTTGCCAGCGTGTGGCACCAGGAAAAAGGCAAAAAAAGGTAGTTGGGACTGTTAAAAAGAATTCTGAAACAGTTTTGAGAGATCATGCATATGCATTTACAGTCCGTGTGAGAGTGACGTTTGGCAACTGCGAAGTGACCGATACATGGCTTGCTTCAGAAGCATCAAAACGAAGAGGCATGTGTGTCTTGGAGCCTTTGATTTCTTCACTTGGTAGCCATCTGGTGGTGCTTCATACTGGCGTGGGACAGAGAAGCTGCACTTTTTTCAACTTAAAAATTAAATTCTTTCGTTTGAAGGTTGGCTGTTGGGTCAAAGTTGTAGGTACCTCCTTGAGTGGCTTCAGGAATGAGACTGGGATCTTCATCGATCTGTACAGCAACAGAAGTTTGTAAGAGGTCAGTTCCCTGCACAACTCACTGCACAGAGGAGATTCACAAATGTTCATTTTTTCTTTTTTTAAATACTGTAACAACAAACCAAACAAACCCAAAAAATCGGTTTTCCTAGTTCAATTCCTCAGACATGTTCACAAAGAGCAACACATAAACTGTGTTCCAATACTATCATGGAAACAGAAAAATTAAATGGTTGGACACCAGCTTCTTGCTTGGTCAAAGCAATTGCTACTTTAACTGTTCACTTTAATTCTCAACGCCACTTTTTAGTACTTCTGGAGCCAGCTAATCACAAGTTGTGAATTCCAGAATTAGTTTTGTACTTTCTCCCATTTTCTTTCACCAGGAAAATAGTTTTTACCAGCAGCTGGTAGAAATACATTCATAAAAGCTGAGAAGTGTATTCTGTATCTCCTATCACAATCTAAAAGATTTAGAACTACTCATTTCAAAGCAGTTTTATATAGGTCTCATAAGTACAACCTAAAATATTTTTTTCAAACCAAAAGTACATCATTACTCCACAGACATAGAATGAAAGGCATCAGCTTCACCCAACTGTTAGAATTTAGGTATTTGCTGCCTCTGTGAACAGCAAACAAGGTCAGCAGCCTCAGTACACACAACTTCAAACCCTTCCTCCTCTGTATCAGCAGCTGAACCAGCTCTCTGAGCACACCACCCCTACAAACTCTCTTCTGGTTTCAGAATGCTTTGCAAAATATTTCTGAGTTAATAAATGAGTTCTGCCTTCTGCAGAGGTAACACAGGGCTCATCTCTCTAGGGCAATTTTGATTTTTTTTTTTCTGGGATGGGGTTTTTGGTTTTCTTTTATCTATACTAGTCCTCAAACAAGAAGGATTATTTTCCTAATTATAATTACTACCTGAAAATTTGTGTGGTTTTGTGTTTTAATTCCTATCTCCCAATCATGGAATTTCTACAATTTGGAGTTTCACAACCTCCACAAAATATGGTAACAATAAAAACAATAATCTGAAGGAAAGTCTTACTCCTGAGAAAAGGAGGTAAATGCAGCAAATTGGGCATAAATCAAATTGCATTAGTTTATGTAAAAAGTAAATGCACAAAAGGGAATACACTAACCTCAAAAGGGCCAATTTCTGCCCACAACTACAGTTAACTAAAGGTAACTACAGAAGTTGCAGAGCTTTATGGAGATAAGTAGATGCTGCTCACAGAATCATTACAAGCACATGGAACTTTTCACCTATCATAACTTCTGGTGACTAACATGGCTGTCCCAAAAGGGGTTCATAAATTGAAAAATAACAAGTCCCTAAGGTTAGAGCTGGTATCTGGTGAGTTCAATTTAATAGAGGAACTGAAGAGATAGTTCTGATAGGCTGCAGAACTGCAGACAGCCTGAGTGGCCTGGAAAAAAGCAATTATTATTCATCTTCAGATTACTTCTTGAAGTGCTTCTGAGGCACTGACAAGCAGCCAGTGGCAGGAAGAGCTAGAACACAAGGAGTCAAAATATCTAATCAGGGAGCAACAAAATATCAGATGGTCTAGAACAATCATTTGCAGAAAATGCTGGGGTTTGGATGACACTCAATGCAGAATCCAGACTGAGCAATTATAGAGAACATAGAATCATAGAATTGGCTGGGTTGGAAGGGACCTCAGAGATCATCAAGTCCAACCCTTGATCCACTACCGCTGCAGTTCCCAGCCCATGGCACTGAGTGCCACATCCAGTCTCTTTTTAAATATCTCCAGGGATGGAGAATCCACCACTTCCCTGGGCAGCCCATTCCAATGTCTGATCACCCTCTCAGTAAAGAAATTCTTTCTAATGTCCAACTTAAACCTCCCCCGGCACAACTTGAGATTTGCTGAGAGTTGCCTGGGAAAAGAGACCAACCCCCACCTGGCTACCCCCTCCTTTCAGGGAGTTGTAGAGAGTGATGAGGTCTCCTCTGAGCCTCCTCTTCTCCAGGCTGAACAGCCCCAGCTCCCTCAGCCTCTCCTCATAGGATCTGTGCTCGAGTCCCTTCACCAGCCTGGTTGCCCTCCTTTGGACCTGCTCCAGGACCTCAATATCCTTCCTAAACTGAGGGGCCCAGAACTGGACACAGTACTGGACACAGTTCTGGACACAGCCCAGAACTGGACACAGATGAAATACAATAATCTGTGCCAAAGTAAGGATCCATCACCCCACTCCAAAGACTGATGACCAAAAAAGTAAAATGGAGAGTCAGAGAACTGTTTCGATTCCAACCTAAGTTGGTAATTTAAACCTAAACTGGTAATTTAGGTAATTATGTCAATTTACATGTCCATGTGACAAAATTAGGTCAGCATCCATCATTTTACTGGGCAAAACCAGAACAGTCATTTTGATGTTGCTAAAGAAAATTCCTGTTATTGAGAAACTCTTCAAAGATTTTCAATCAAGGGAAGCTGCCCTGAAAATGGAAGAGGAAAACTTACTTCCCAGGTGACCTGTGCTCATCCTAACTGGAACTGAGGAACAATGTCAATGCACATACTAAGCTAGAAGCACAGCACATACACTTTATCATACTTACATCATCACCAGAGAAATACTGATCTATGATTTCAAATGCTAGTTTATAAATGTCTTCATTCTCATGTTGCTGCAAGGCTTCAATTTTCTCTAATCCTGGATAAAAGAAAATAAGTTTAAACTGAATTACTGGCTATTTTGAAAACAACTAAACTAAGAAAATAATGAAACATTACTATTGAAACATACTAGAAATGGTATAACTCAGTTTGCAAATATTGTCTAGCACAGTAACTGTCTCTGAGATGGGAAAAAAGTAGTTTGTGAAACTTTGCATGCTATTTTATTAAAGAAAAATGGAATATTCTTTTTAGATAGAATTACATACACAGTATGTACTACATACATAAGCTACTACATGGGTTTTGTTCCAGTCAGTGTCCTTTTTGTGTGTCACCAAAAAGTGGCTTCATTTGTGTGTTGCATGCAAGTTTAAAACAAGGCAACAAAGTCTCACACCAAGAGCAGCTTAAAACCCTGATTCCATTTTCAAACTGGATGTGATATAATACAAGGTGAAAACTTTTCAGTAAAGTGAGTTCTCAAACATCCTTTTACTGCTATCTTACTGTAATTCATTAATTAGCATGTGTTAAAACTTGGACTGCAATACCAAAAAGCCTGAATCCTCATCCTGCTTTGGCCTGTAACAAAATCATGATCCTAACAACTGCTTCCAAGGCAATAAACTAAAGCAAGAATTCTGTGTTTTACCACAGAATGAACTCTATGCAATAAACAAATAAAAAGATGTACAATTCTCATTTAAACCTAAGAAAGCTCCAACATGACAATTCCTCAACCAAACCAAGAACAAACAAAAAAAATAGTATCACAGAATTGTCATGGTTGGAAAAGACCTCAAAGATCAATCACCTCATCCAACCATCAACACCTCCCCTTTCTCTCACTGTAGAAGTTCTACTTGCTTATTCAAATAACCCATGGTAAACAAATGCTGTAGTAAATACCAACAGCACAGAATAAGACCAAGTTATACTTTTTTACAAGCCCAGTAAGCACTTACCTCCACATTCTTCAATAATCTCAGCTATTGTGCTTGCCTCATCACCAGCCATTATCAGGATGTTTTTCAGACCATCCAGCACCACCTGTACCACTTGAGAATCCTTTACTGAGAGTAGATTGCAGAATGGTGGGATTACGTTTTGCTGTACAAGGTATTCAACCTAAATAAAAGAAAAAAAATGTGCTTCCAACACTGCACTGCTTACAAACAGCTGCATGTGCAACGTTTTAGTGACAATCTGAAATCCCACTACACATACCTGATCTTTTCTCCCACTTATTGTCAAATTGCTAATTGCCCAAGCAGCTTCCTTTTGTGTTCCAAAGTCCCCCTGAAAAAATAAAATTAATAGCTCGTTAAAATCAGCATGGAAACATCTGCTAAGCTTATTATTAAAAATCACAGACTCCTCATGTCAGATTTATAAAGAGAGGATGACAACTTGCATAGCTGATAGTTTGACTGACCTTAGCCAGCTGGTGTATGATCATAGGGATTAGCCCAGCATCTATTACAGCCTGAACTTGTTGCTGGTTTCCTGCTGTGATATTGGAAAGGAACCAAACTGCTTCCTACAATTGGACAAAACAAAAAAGCAAAATAATTAAAAAAAAAATAAGACAGGGGAAAAAAAATCCAATCAAATGAAACAGCCTCAAAACCTAAAATCATACCATGCCCAATCACCAAACACAGCCTCCAGGCTTTCTCCCCAGTACCACTTTTAGCACACAAACTTCTACTGCACTATGAAAGCCAAACACATAAGGAATCAATGTAAAACTCAAATTATAAATTCACTGGGCCATATTAATACTTTCACAAGGAAAGTCTCCATACGTTGGGAGCAACACTGACAAACCTTAAGTCCACTCTGCACTGCTGGAATCACAGACATGTTTTAAACTTGAGATCAGTTTTACACAGGAAAACTGGTAAACCCTCATTTAAAATAAAGGACTTACAATATTTGACTGAACAGCCCAGTAGAAGTTTTCTGTGCTGTCACAAGAAAGACCAAATCCAGCTCTCATTTTCTTCCTAAATCATGAAGTGAAGCTCAGAAAGCTCATTTGAGGCTTTCCACTAAGTATCAGAGAGGACACACAGTCCTGAGACCTTACTCATCAGTTATCTCCTTCAGATATTTCATTGAAAAAGCCAAAATCTATGTGATGGCTGTTACAAATTTATGGTTACACAGGTCAGAACATCTTAAAAAGGCTTCAGTCTTAAGTAAGGAAAAAACAGATGTGGCAAGCAGCCAATTATGAAGTACTTCAGGAAAAAAAACCACTTCACTTTTTAGGGATATGTATCTGGCTTGTGTTTGTATTTGCCTCTTACAACATATGCTTAAAGCAAAACTCAAAGAACTTATAGACTCCCCTTATACAAAAATAATACCTTTCTGGGCATTCAAATTCTTTCTCAGAGTTAGAAGGACAGACAGACAAAAAATCAGAGCTTGAAGAAACGGAGATTCCTCACAAATTTTCCTCTTCTTCCCCTCAGTGGTACACTCAGTGGGGGAATCACATGAACTAAACAAAAAAGCCTCCCCCTCCTCAGCCAGCCCCATCTTTGCAGTGGAAGATGGCAAGATGATTAAAAAACCCACAAATAACATGAAATACAACAATAGAAAAGAGGGCACTGATCACTTTCATCCAACTCCCTCTATTCCCTCCTTGCAGCAGTGAAGTTAACTCTGCCCAAAGGAAGGAGAGAAAAGATCAGTGCCACTCCCTATACTTCCTTGAAAGTGAATTTGGACAAGGGAAAAAACCCAATTAGGAAAAGGTGGTGTGGAACAACTGGATCAGTCTTACTTAGTTCACTGGACTCAACCAAAACTAACAGGCTCTAGTTATGAAAAACTGTAACACAAGAGAGCCACTTTTTTTTTCATTTGCAAAGTATCACACTCCAAAGCAAAACCCATCTGTCCTCCCCACAAGCACTGCCCATCAATTCCAACACACAGATCCTCACCCTAATTAAGCACCAGCCTCCAAGGTTGTATCTTTATGCAAAATTTCCCATGTGTCAGAAACAACAGGAGTAAGAAATTCTTCTGTATTATTCTACAGGCTACTCTTTTATTTCTCAAATAAAAAGACCAAGACAGGGAGAAACAAACCCTACCTTGTTTATCTTCTCTTTTGGATGCGTCAGGAGATTTGGGAAATAAGACAAAACATCACAATTGAGAACAACTTGTGTCTGTTCATCAGTACCAGTTACTATGTTGCCTACTGCTCTCAGTGCTGCTGTCTGAACATACAAAGTGGGAAGGAAAAAAAATGGCATGTTAAAGGCATTGCTGTTACTTCTGCTAAAACAAAGATGATATTAAGATGTCTCTTTATAAAAACACTTTGCAAAATACATCTTAGCACTTCATCCTCTGAGCTATGTCCTAAAAATTGGTACAGTTTCATCAAAACAAACATGCAGTACAGCATTTTACTGAACAGATGTGCTGCAGCTTAACTCCAGAAGTGCAAAGATTAGAAATTAAGAGTATTAAAACAATAAAAAGTTTATCATGTATCTGATCTGAGTTACAACTACATTAACTACTTGTAGGCTTTGACTACATCTGACAAGACTGCTCCCTTCTCCATTCAGCTCTCCACTACAAAATTTTTTTAACACAACTACTTTTTTTCTCATTGACTTTCAGAAATTAAGTTTTTATCTTGGTCTTGGTCAGTAAATGTTTTTATTTCCCTTCATCTCTCAAATTAATCCATCAAGCTCAGTTAACCTACCATTTGTAGCTAAGTAGAAATCTACTTTACCTAAAAGACTCAGCATCTGTGAATATTTTAATATTTAAAAGGTCCCAAAAATTACTGATTTCCATGAACTTTTCAGACAGTATATGCACAACCATGTATGCAGGAACAGAAAAGAGACTATGTAACTAATTCTGCAAAATGTCAAATCTGTTATCAGTAAATATTTTGGGACTACAATAGGAAGGCACAACATGTAACCACACAATGGAAGTTAATGTTTAAACTGTCACTTTCCTTAAAGCTGTATTAAGAGTGGTTCTGTTGAAGCTCTATTTAATTTCTGAAGTGTTTTACCCCCAGTGTAGGTAACATTCTTTTTTACTTTTACCTGTAACATCAAATGCTAAAAATATTGTAACAAAACAAATGCTGATCTCAGTACTTCACTAATAAATTCTCTAAGGCACATCTTTTTTCCAGAAAATGTCTTACAAAGGATAGCAACTGGACCACTTACTTGAACTTTTACTTCCTGATGACTCAGAAGGGGAACTAGAAAAGGTACAACTCCTGAATCAATCACCATTTGTATCTGTTCATTTCCACCATCTGTTAGGTAGGACAAAGCCCAAACAGTGTCCACAAGAATCTACAAATGGGAAAGAACATTGAACAGTAAGATCCATATAAAGGAGGCTTAATTTAGTGATCAATATTCTACATGCCTGGAGGGAAAAAAAAAGAGCATGCAATATAGTTACAGGAAAAACTCAAACATGATGATGAGACCTAATTAGTAAAGATGTTACATTATTATGTACAACTATGAAAACTAGGGCCATTTGTTCCATAATAATAATTTCCATGTCCTCTCCCAATTTTATTTTTTTTTAATTAACAACCACATTTTGGTACATAAAGTGACAGCATACATCATAACACAGAAGTAAACTGTTGGGTTCAGTTTACATTTCAAAGATAGCCAACTGGCTCAGATTAGTTGTGCTTGTAGAAGAAAATACCAACCCAGCCTATAATTTGTTAACTGTGCTATCTTGTGATTACAGAATACATAAATTCCCAAGTCTCTAATCCATCTACACCTTTCTGTTTCTGACCCACAGATCTGGAACTGCAAACTTTTCTGAATATATGCCTTTTTCTGCCTTCATACTAAAATCCACAGCAAGGGAAAGGAATTTTTACACCAACTAAGAGTCTAGC
Organism: Heliangelus exortis; assembly: GCF_036169615.1. Taxonomy (NCBI): domain Eukaryota; kingdom Metazoa; phylum Chordata; class Aves; order Apodiformes; family Trochilidae; genus Heliangelus; species Heliangelus exortis. The sequence continues at coordinate 27,465,760 of NC_092422.1, read as the reverse complement.
AGCTATTTTAAGATGGCAACTGTTCAAGCAAAGCAAACATTGACAGAGAAATTACTATCATGCAGGGCAATCTTGTTATCTTAAAAGAAAAAGACTAAGTCAATGATGACTTGATAAGAATGATTTGAGAGGCTTCAAAACAGAAATGTTCAAAGGTTACAGTCACTGATAGGAAGTATCTGAAGCAGAAACAAAGCCAGCAGAAAGAGGGGCACTGTATCACTTAAGAGATGATATTAGGAACTGCAGGAAGAGAAATCGGGACCTCACTGAGCCTAATCCATTCCTGTACCTACATTTACTCTTTCTAAAACAGACACCCATTTAAAATTTCCAGCTATTAAGACAGCCACACCCTACAATACTGAAACATCATGAAGACACTGAAGTCCTGCCCCACAGGCTGCTTCCACCCAGCTCCAGGGACCTGACAGCCAAGACCTAAGGTTTTCCTGACACAGCCTCCTGCTGCCCTCACCTGCCAGTGCCACAGGGACAGCAGAATGTGCTGCAGTGGAGCCAGCATTGAAGCAGAAGCAGTGAGAGGTGGTGCCTCACCAGTTTGCTGCCCCACAGCCCTGTTGGTGACAGAGCAGCAGCCACCAGAAGCACTCACAGGACTGTTGTCTGACCTACCTGCATCACTGCCTCATCTCCCAAGAGAGGTTTGCTGCTCCAGTACGGAGAGGCTGGGACCAGACTGGTACCTCCAAACTAGAACCTGACTCTCAGGATCAAAAAGATGGGCACCCCAATTGAGATGAGTCAAAACCTGGCATCACACAGTCTCATACCTACTTTGAGAAGCTCTCACACAAACATTGCTTGCAAAAGGTTACAAATTCAGCAAGGGGAAAAAAAAAAAAAAGCCTATAGTTTAGAAGTATTTTCAGTTTCACTATGAATTTTCATTCAGGTTTGTCTAAATTACAATTGGAAAGTTACCATGTGCTGTCTCCCACTCACATTACTCTGGGAAAACCCTGGCAGAATCCCACATTAAACTGTTTGCAAATCTTTTGTGCAGCCAAGCTCACGTCACCATTAGAAGAGCAGCAGAATCACCACTACCACAGTGTGGAGGTAACAATAAAGAGTTCCACCTCATGCTCTACTATCCCCCAAACCACCACAAGGATTTAATTCTTGCTTCCCTAAATTGAAAGATAAGTGTAGGGAGCAAGAATCAAAGACATTAAAAAGTCCTAAAAGGAGAAGGAGAACAACAGCTGGGTGTCCCTTACAGATCATTGTTCCTGAACTCCCAACATAAGACTTCAAGAAGGTTAGGACTTTACTCAGAAAGCATTTGTAAACCCATGGATAAGGAATGTGGAAAGTGCTGAGGGCATTGTATTAAAAAACTGAAAAAAAGTTCTCAAAGGTACCACAAAACAATAGTTTATTACTGCTTATTTAAGTATAGTTTTGTATGTGATTCCCTTAAACAGGTAGCAGTCATGCACCCAACAGGTTAAAAAAATCAGATTTATCCATGTGATGATGGTATTTAATTGGATTATTACATAGGAGTAATATATATCTATTTTTCTATATATTCATTATATATAAGTAAAATTGTGAATTGAGGCAGAATTAAAATGAAGCTGGTGGCAAAACTGGCACTTTGAATTTCTAGTGCTCAATTCTGCAAGATAGGATTTTTTTAATGTAGTTTCTAACAAAGGATAAAAAAACCCTTTTCTAAATGATATGTCAGAAACAGTGCTTGCACTTTCTTTTTCATGTTCTAATGACTATAGTTATATTAGCCATCATATTTCATTGTGCATTTACTGTTTCATTATACATAAATTCACACACAATAACAAGTCAGCAACTTGTATCTAATAGTTGGGAAAATACTTACGTTTATATCTGTATGGTAAATGAGAACACACAATGCTGGCAAAATCTGAAAAGAAGTGAATCAGTCATTACAGTAGAATAAAATTGGCTGTACAATCATGAATCCAAGTACTGCAGTCACAAAGCTTAGCCTGAGATGGCATTAGCATATTGCATTCACACACTTGCCAGCAGCTGGCTACTCCTTCAAAGTGTGTGTGTGTACAGCTATATAATATTTAAAATTTAAATTTAAAATTTATAAAAATACAAGGCAGTAATAGATTTCAAAGATGCACAGAGAGCAGACTATATTTTGAGGGAAAACAAGCAGACAAGAGACATAAGACATCCTTCTGCTATTTTGAAAGCTTTGTTACCACACAATATAAGGAAAATCATTAGTATGATATCTATATGAAACCTTCTTAACATCAAATTTATTTTTCTTATTCACATATGGAGAAAATATAAAACTAAGCCATAATAATACTGCTTAGAACAGGGGGTTTTATGCAGTAGAGTATTATTTGTGAAAGTTTCCCCCCTCTCTGCTGTATTTTAAAAATTTAACTGAAGTTTAGCTGCCAACAGTACTGTACTTGACACAGCTTCAAAAACAGTATCTACACTTTGGAATTTATCTTAAAATGATGAAATTTACATACAACTATAACTCTATTCAAATAGGATCACCTTATTAGCTGTACCTAGTACTCTATAAACAGTGCATTTGCTCTGTTCACCAATTTAAAAGGATTTTCAGATGCTTCTCTTCTCGAGCAGGGGCTTGACATGGCATGTGCACAGCTAGCCAAAAAGGGCAAGCTAAACCACATCAACCAATTTACTTACATTTCTTCTTACTATAAATAATTACATTTGCAAACTTCTACATACAGAACCATGTTTGAAGTCTTTTTTGATAAAAGCATGAAATGCTGAGTCTGTTAACACTTCCTAGTGTCAATTTTGTGGGTGTGCCTCTATTAATACACGACTCATTGGTTTTTAGCCCTGCTCAGTTTCAGCCATTACAAACACCTTTATTACAGCCTTAGCAGGAAGCATCAAATTGGTCAAATGACTTAATCTAACAACTTGTAACTGGCACAAGACAGTGGCAAAAACCATGCAGAAATTCATAGTATGACAATGTAAAACATTTGGCCTCTAGCCCAGAGTATAAAAAAACTTATCTGACTCATAATTCTTTATTTACCTCCTGAACTGTCTCCATAGGCGGTGGGGGGTCCTTATTCCTGCAGAGATTTACAATGACCCATGTGACGTTCCGAAGGAAGGTGATGGGAATGGAGGGATTGATGAAGGACAGAAGAGGTTTGACAACTCCCAGTGATATGACATAATCTCTACACTGAGGACCATCACCTACAGAAATGAAAATTGTTGTAAAAGAAATTACATTAAAAATGGAAAATCTTGAAATGTATGCAATGACATGTTGGGATACTGAAATTCTATGTTTCCTCACCAATAGCTTACTACTAAAAGGTCATGTTCAATTCAATATACATACTTACAGATATGTATATTTTAAAAGACACCAAATTCATCCTGTCAGTAATTTATGTAGCAAGATACACTATTCTTTAAGAAAAAATAGGATATGCATACGTAATTCTGGCCACAGAAAAAACTATATTAAGCTGCAGAATTCAGAGGAAACATAGTCTCATATGATAATGTCAATGTTCAAAAAGTCAAATTCTAAACCGAAGCACTCCCTGAAGTCAAAGTGTTTTCACAAGAGTTACCTATAATATTTCCAAGAGCCCAGACAGCTTGCTCACAAACATTCTGGTGTGGTGAATGAAGTAGTCTCAAGAAGAGGGGTACTGCATCTGCAGAAAGCAAAGATTGGATTTTTTTTTATTTGAACATGATATATGCACAACACTTTCACTGATGGATATGAGCTGTTTTCACTGCCATGCCTTTACACTAAAGTACATGTTTCTATTATAAAGAGTGTATAAAACCTCAGGTAAATTTCTATACATATCTATGTAGAGGGGAAAAAAAGCAAGAGTTGAGAACAAGCACCTATTAAACAAAAATGCTCCCCACATTTAAACATTTCCCTATGTTTTTCAAAGTGATATGCAAAAGCCTCAAGTATGGAGGTGCTAGGTTTAATCCTGGTAATTCTAATTTTCCAGTTATTCAATAGTGCAATATATACCTAGCAGAATGACATTGCCTACTTGTGCAAACATGCTTCAAATCTTGACTTTAAGAAAATAGCTTTTCCCCAAGAAGTGGCTATAGTTAGTTTCCATATGAAGTGAATATTTACATCCATCTGCCAGCCCTAAGACACATTTTCATTTGCTCTTATATAATGCATACAAAATAGCAGATTAAGGAAGAGGCAATTATTATAGATATGGGTCTCTGCAGAATAAAATAAATTTAACAGAGCTAATAAACCACCCCTCTACTCTTCCCAATCACTATTTCCCTTCAGACAATCTATACGGTTTGAAAGACAGTAATTGTTGCAGCAATTTTAAAAATCTATATATGATCATACTAATCCTATAGTCTTTCTGAGCAAAGTAAAATAGATCAATTTATATTACTCTTGAAGGAAAGAGTTTTTTCTTGTCAAAATAGTTTCAGAAATTTAGAAAAATTGAAACACAATCTGCGAGCAACTGTGAATCAATATTCTGTTGGTAATTCAACATGTGATAATGAGCCAAAAACCCCTGATGTATTTTCCTGAAAAATACAGTGATGATGAATAGAAAGACAACCTAAAATACCCTCCCTACCCTAGATGAGTAATTCAGCAATTGCCTACAGCTGACAAGTTAGGAGGGACAGCAGTGTGCTGGTGCTTAAGAACACTCTCTCTGTTCTTGTAACAATCATCCCACTTCCGTTAGCTCAAGTGGACCACTCCAGCTTCCTTCTCAGTGCTTTCTGACACTACACTTCAGCCATATGTGTTTTCAACATATTTCAAGAGGGGAGGGTCAAATATGTAGTTTACATTAGATTGCAATCCTGGTATGCATGAAGTCATTTCATATCAGCACTCAGGCAGGGAGACAGGCTGATAAAACGTGAGTTGCAGGTTATCTGATCCACTGCTAGATTAATTTAAAAAATAATTACTTTGCTCCACAGTAGCTCCTGCTAAGATCTGTTCTGTGTGTATAGTGCTTCTCTTTTGCTGGGCCTTCCAAATGCCATATGTCTCTCTTGACTGCAGGAGCCACCTTCTTTTGTATTTTGGCTGCACCAGCCTCTTCTCTAGCTTCAAGGGTCTATTGCTGTGTTTCCTCAAACCACCTCTTATCAAAAGAGAGGTTGTGTGCCCTTAGTCATATCCTACACAAAGCAGTGAGATCTTTAGACTAAACTTCTTGCATTTTCTCTCCAAGAGTAAAGCTTGGGAATTTTTTTTCTTTCCAGCATTAGCTAAACACACTTTGGGACAGACAAATGCCATCTTGAACTTCTAGTAATCGTTCACATAACAGCAATGCTTTTGGCTGTACTCTACATTTTTTTCATTCTAATATATTTTTTACTTTAAGATTTTTTTTTAGATAAATTTTCTGCATAATTAATACTATCAACAGCCTTTTAATTAGATTAATTAATTCAAATATGGTAACATGGTGGGACTTGAAAAAGGAGGAAAACAATGACTAACCAATGAACAAATTGAGAAGGAGATAGAATCAAAGGACATAGAGCTCTTGGAGTGTGTCCAGAGGAGAGCCACCAAAATGATCAGAGGGCTGAAGCACCTCCCCCCCATGAAGACAGGCTAAAGAAATCAGGGTTGTTCAGCCTGGAGAAAAGGAGGCTCTGAGATGACCTTATAGCAACCTTCCAATATCTACACAAAATCTAGGGTAGGGCTTTTTAATGGGTGCATATTGAGAGGTCAAGGAGAAATAGTTTCAGGCTTGAAGAGGGGAGATTCAGGTTGGACATTAGGAAGAAATTCTTTATTTTGAATGTGGTGAGACACTGGCACAGGTTGCCCAAGGAAGCTGTGGCTGCTCCCTCCCTGGCAGTGTTCAAGGCCAGGTTGGATGGGGCTTGGAGCAACCTGGTCTGGTGGGAGGTGTCCCTGCCCATGCAGGGAGTTGGAATTAGATGATCTTTAAGGTCCTCTCCTAACCATTCTGTGATTCTATGATTCTGAGGAGGAAAACACTTGGGAATAGACTTTAAAAGATATTTAAGACACCAGAAAAGCAATCTAAAATAGAAGTGACCAAACAACATCAGTATTTTTGAAACCAATTAAGGATGCTTGTTTTCCTTGTAAGGCTTTGGATTTTTAACATTAATAAGAATTCCTATTCTATTAATCCAATATCTTATCTGTGTAACACATAACAATTAGCAAGATATTTTATTAGCTATTAAAATATACCAAATAGCATTTTGATTTGGAAGGCAGGTTCAAAGGAAGGCAGGTTCAAAATATTTTTTCCATATAGAACATTGAAGGGTATAAACCAAGACAATTTTTCATATAATTGACTATCAATAATCTCCTGTTTAATGACAGAATGTGTTATTTAGCATAACTGTGATTGGTTTAAGATAAGCATGCTGATATATAAAAGCTATATATATATATATTCCTGGAAAATTACTTAGAATAATTTATCTTCAGTTAACTTCAGTTTATTTCTCTTCTCAGGATGGAAGGCTTATTGACTGGGTAAGCAAGAAATTAAGGCAGCACAACCAACACCATGTGTATAGGAGAAATCATATGGGGAAGAAGAGGATGGTAATTTTCTAAACTCTGTATTTAAGTGGGCAACCTTACATAATGTATTTGACAACTTCAATAAGATTTATGAACACACCTTTGAAGTATAAAGAATTACTTCCTAACATAGGTTTTAGCCATAAGTGAATTAGTGGTACATGATTTCAAAAATCAACCCAAGAATTAGAAAGTACTAACTTTTTGGCATATCATTATAGGATCTGTCAATCTCTATCTTCTTTATAGAATCCTTAGTATTCACTGTTAGTGACAACAGATTAATCTTTGAAAGTACTAAATTTTTAAGAGGACAGACATGCGTTTATAATTTTAATGGTTTTGATAACAAATGCCATTTGTTACCCAAATAGCCCCTTTTCCCTTTTACCCACAATATCCACCACCCCCCAAAACCAAACTGTAATACTTACTAGACTGTACAACAGCTTGAGTCTGTGCAGAAGTGCCTGATGCTATGTTAGTCAATGCCCACGCAGCTTCAAATTGTAATGAAGGACTGTAATGAAATAGTTTATAGTAATAAGTTGAAACATGATCTGCAGATTATTTTATGGTTCATTTCAGCATCACCAGCTGCATCCACTCTGAGACACTCTACATTTAAGCAGTGCCACTAGCCTTAAAGTTCAAGCAAAATTATAAGCCTGGGCATTTCAGAGGAAAAGGTAGAAGAAAAAAAAAAAAGATTTTACATTCCATTACCTTTTGTGAACCACCCATCCTTATGACTTTGTATTAGTAATAAAAAGAAAAGCAGTAACACTTGTTGAAGCACACACTGACCTACTAAGCTTACCACTACTCCTGTAGTATCTCCCATAGGAAAGATTTCTAGCACCCCTCAACATTAAACTATGCCTGTCTAATGGGTAACAGAGACATCTTTTCATCCATCTGATCCAAACCCATTCATACTCAGTGAAAAAAAAGTGCAACTGCCTTGCTGTCATTAGTAGTTCTCAATAAATTTACCATGCCTGACTGGAACTAATAAACATTTGACCCTTCAAACATTACATCCCAGATCAAGTCTAAGCTTGTGTACTGGGATAAAGACATTTTTCTGCTCCATCACAGACATGGGAAAGATTTAGCAACAGTATCAAAAGGCAACATCACTCCAGTATTAAAACTGACTTATTAAAGGCAGATAAAATTAGTTACAAATAATAGAAAGGCCAGGGGCACATCTCTTCGAAGACATCTGTCAACTGTTGCTTATGCCAACAGCAGTTTAGTGAAACAGTTTGCATGAAAACTGTTTTCAAGCAAATGCTAAAGGTTAAGAGTTCTAAAAGCTATAAAGAGTATGGTGGTGAATATATCACCAAATAGTCTGGCTTTGGAAGGGAGAATATTTACTGTGAGGTATTTTTAATTTCCACTTTTCTTTGGGTCTTTATCAATTACATTTTATATTTAGCAATAACACCTGCTTCCTTTAAGCTTTTTTTCCTGCACATTAGTTTCCAAAGCATTTTAAGGTTTTATTTGGGATGGGATTGGAAAAGAATTAAATAGGAGGGCCTATGATGTGTAAGTAAGGATTTTTAAAAACAAATAGTACATGTCAGCAGGTATCTATAAACATTTACATTCTAAGTTCAAATGCATTAAAATTCTAGTTTCAGGCTCATCCTTCTTCATCTTGTGATAAGTTTTGAGTTATAACATAACAAAGCTTAAGCAATGTTATACAAAGTCTGCAGAATTTACCCCTAGTAGGTATACAATATAGCAACCACAATTAAAAGGACTGCTTCAGAAAATGCTGATTTCAATTTCAAAAAGCTTGTTTAACATTTACAATGGTAAATCATAAAAAACTAGACAGAAAATTCAAAGTAAAATAATTTTCACAGGACTCAACCACTTCTAGAACAGAAAGGCATTCGTGACCCATTTTAAGAAGCTATCCTGATTTCAACAATATTGCCAGCTGCCTTCTAAGCAACTGCTTTGTTAAACAAGGTACAAACAAACCTACTCGTGCTTCCTGCTTTGGCAACCATCAAATTATACCCAAAATGCCAATTTGCATTTTTTAATGTTTCTAGCCCTGACTGCTGCAGTAATAACCTTGAAAATTGAAATAATATAAACACAGTTATGGCTAAGACTAAAGATAGGCTCAACCATTTACCTCAAATGTGTTAATTTCCATCTATCCGAATAAGGGGCTCACAGCTTGTGGAATATGGCATTTTTCTTACATGCCATTAATTCTTGCAACCACATACTCAATGTTCTCTGCTTTCTTTACTGAAGAGAATGCTCACTGTGTTGTACCATCATGTCAGGGAGCAGCACAGAGTCAGAAGGAAACCCACCTTGCAGTGAGAACTAAGGAACCAGAAACTTAAGCTAATAACTTTAATGAAAAGGACAAGTGTATTTTGGCAAAGAGAACAGAAGTGTTCACAAAAAAGCAGGCTCTGACTTCACACATGCACACAATAAGCCTGAGCCCAGCTTCTTAAAAATAATTTAAAAAATCTGAAACACTCAAAACCAATGAGGAACTTGGTAAGGTTTTCTGCATGAGCTGGATATACTCATGCAAGCTCTAAAAACCAAAATGACATTTCAGTGGCAGAATAAATACCCCTGGATAATTTATTGATCATCATCACAGAACGTGATCCACTTTGATAGATCACACAATTTTATGAACCCTCAGTGTCATCTGAGACAATCAGATGGTTTTCTGGATACAGATCTTAGCAAAGGTGAAAATTAAAAAAAATATACTTACTTATCATCCCTTTCTAGGCATTTTACCAGAATTGGTAAAATTCCTGATTTTATTAAATCATCAATAGGTGGATTTCTGTCACTGGAAAGGAGTTTTCTGTGAAATTAAATATAAAAGTAAAATAAGTAACTTTCATCTTGAAAAATGCATAGGAAATAAATTTCTGTGCCTTTGTTTATATTTTACCTTGCAGCTTGGACAGCACTCAGTTGGATGACTGGGTTGTCACTTGTGGCGTTCTGAAAAAAACAAGGAAACAAACAAATAACAAACCAGTAAAAAATAAAAAGTTTAGAACATGCACTTTTAATAAAAAAAAAATACTTGATTGTAACATACCTGCAGAATAGCTTCTAGTGTTACATTTTGCTTGAAAAGAAAAAAAAAAGTTTTATTAATTTTGTTGCTAAATTAAATTCTTTTAAAACATTTAATACAATCAAACTAATTTTAACAGTGTACCAGTTCATAATTTTGGTTTCAAATAACTGCAAGACTTCTAGTGTTAAAGTAAAACCAGTATATATTGTTTTGAGACAACACCAAGGTTATAAAAATTACTCTCAAATCAAGGAACTTACTGCTTTGAAGTCAGCGTCAACATCAGAATCTTCTAAACTTTCTTCTTGGGGAACATTTCTTTTTTTCAAAAGATGTTCATCTCTTTTGTTCTGTAAAGGAATGATGAAAAATAAAAGCCCTTAATGCTTATTAGTACAGGGTGATGATATAATGGCCCCTTTCAAAAGAAAAGTTTAGATAAGATTGCTTTCATAAAGACATTTGTAATTGCAAACAGAAGTTACACTATTTCAGCTCTAAGAAACAGCAGTTTGCTAATCACAGCCAGAACTAGCACAATCAATGACATTTGACTGCAATAAAAACTGTGGTTTGGGGGTCAATTTTCTAACATTTACACACACAGATCTGCATGCCATTAACACTTAGCCACGCATAACCAAATTATTTTCCAGTGTAAGATCAGTTTTCAGATCAACCTACTTCAAAGTTCCTGGTTATATGTACATGGTTACATCCTGTGTGTAGAGTATCCAGCTCTCTGTATGCTGACACTATTTCTCACTGACATTGTTAGCCTATTTTTTGACTTGCAGCAGAGCATTTCCCAGACTTAGTTCCTTTAAGGAATTACTGTAGAAAAAAAGTTAAATTTTCAGTGGTAAACTAACCATTTTAATTTTCAACTTGCTTAATTAGAATAACTGAACACTTATCTCCCTATTTTAAAAATAACCACTCAAATAATCAATTGTAACTGTATACAAATGCATTTTTTTTACTAACTTAAAATGTCTTCAAAGTATTAGTCCAAAAGTATGAAGCAGTCTTTTCTGAATTTTAGACCATTTTTTCTTGGCTATGATGTCTAGAGGTACAGCCACAGGCAGAAAGGGCAATGGAAGATAATGATGCGAGCATGTATATCTGAACATCTTTCTGTTTACAAGCTGCTTTTTAGAAAAAAAGTGCATTAAGATTCCAATCTCTAAAGAAGCAAAACATTGAAAAGGTGTAACAGCTGTAATTTCGAAAATGTCTTATACTGGCAAGGAAATGCCAGCTTCTCAGAAATTGTATCATGCTTTGCTTGTAATACATTAAAAAAACTTCCAAAGAGAACCATGCTTTGAAGGAGTCCCTGGTATTTTATGTAAGAAAATCCAGCAACCTCAGGTCCAAAATTTCTGGGACTTGCTTAGTTTTTAGATATTTCTAAAAGAACTGAAAACAACTTTCCATGCCTCCCTTTGCTCTCAAGCAATACATTAAGATTTACTTGTTTTCCACGTAACAGAACATTAAAACAACAAACAAGCACCAGAATTAAATATCCCTTTAATGCAGAAGATGACACTCCACAAACTTAGCATAGTTTAATTTTTACCAAGTCCAAGTACAAAAACCAGCACATTGGGATCACATTCATTCAGATAAGCATTAAAGGTATTTTGTTGTGAAGTGGTTTTGGACAGAAGGAAGCAGTAAACCTCAGCATTTGCCTGAAATCCCTCCAAAATACCAAGGGACAGGAGACATTTTAAGTCATTCTACTTCACTACTGTTGTACATGAAAACTTAAATAAGGCCAAGATCTTCTCAATTGTGTTGACCCCAAATGGATGGCATCTACTCAGAAAGAGGAGACATACACAGCTACATCATCTCCAGTGACCAGTTTGCCTCTACGTGGGGGTAATGTAAGGACTGCAGTATTCAGTTCCTCCAGAACACAAGGATGAAGATGTATCCTGAGATCCTCCTGAAACACCATCGTGGCAGTGGCTGGAATACACAGTGAATCCCAGAATGGTTTGGATTAAAAGGGACCTTTGGAAGACAGCTAATCCAACCCTCCCCCATTCCAACACAGAGAATATAACTGGAACAAAGCAAGAGTCACACTGTGGGTGACTGAACACCATCCTCACAGAATGGTAGGAATGAACTGCATGGCCTTCAGCAGCCAAACAGCTGGAAAATCACCTCCCACACAAACACCAGGCTGTAAGTCTAGAGCGTGACAGTGGACAAAGCACTGGATTATTCCATGTCACTTCACATGAAGAACTTAATAAAGACTACCTGCCTGTAAGAATTATTTGATACACATTTCATGTTTATTCATAGTGAGCATGCTTCTGTACAAGTACTGTTAGTTTAAATAATTTGCTTAAGTATTTAGAGGGGCATGCACACACATTCTCTCTGCTTGTGGCCACAGAACAGGTGATGAAGACTTATTTTTAAGTTCTTCCAATTCCCTCAAAATTCTTCAGGGCCTTAGACAAAGAGAAAAGGAAGACAGTTTGTCAATAAACACATAGGTACTGAAAAACAGTAAGAGAAAGTAACTTGCCTCTTTCCTTCAGGCAATTGTCCATACCTACAGTGATGCAGGGGGTATATCCAAATGGTACTCCTCATAAAACTCCATTTACCTGGATGAACAGACACTGAAGGACTGTTCCAGCAGCAGCAGCATGCCAAGTGGTCTAAACTAATTGTTCTGCACCTATCAGGTATGGAGGGAGCATGGTGAAGGTGGTAACAACAATGGTGAAGATGGTTACAAAGGAATAGCATTTTAAACTGTGGCACATCCAACACACATAATCTCTGTTTATATTCCACCTGGGGAGACTCTCTTGACAAGAGGAACACTATCAAACTAACTAGAAATACTAGCCCAGTAGGACTGAGTACCACTGAAAAA